>NC_069701.1:32707528-33049005 GCF_023699985.2 Odocoileus virginianus | reverse complement strand
TTCAGGTCCTGTGATCGGACCCCCGAGCCCCTCCATTTTCTCCGCCTCTCTATGCATCATCAGCGGCTTCTCACACGCCAGTCGACAGCCCACTCATTTCAAGCAACAGTCTAAATTCAGCGCCTCAGAAGTGTGCTGGGCCGAGCAGATCTGACTCTGAGCCCCAGCGGTCCCTTCCTTTTGGTTGAAAAAGAGACTTCTCAGGCTTTGTCTGAGGCCCTGGGGAGTTGAAGCAGCTTGGAAATCAGAAGAGGGAATCAGACAGAGCAGAGAGGAGTGGCCCCGCCCCAGCTGGAAGAAGGTGTTTGTTCCCTGTTACATCCTGAACTTTTTGAAGTTAAATGTTTCTCTTTTGTTCCCCAGGGGTGTGGCCTGGGGCCTGGGGCCTGGGGCTTTAGGAAGGCTTGCAATGAAGAGGCGCGCTTTGGGGGGTGGGGATGGCTATTCCCCAGTCCTCAGAGGAAATAAATCTCTTTGTGACAGAAATGAGATGGATTTGTTGTCAGCGACGTGAACCGTGAAGCTCAAGTTCCTCTCCTATCTCCTCTGATAGTGAAAAACTCTGATGTTTAATGGGAAGCTTAGAAAACAAAAAGGGACGGCTTTCCAGTCCAGGTAACCTGCCACCATTACCCCAGAGCGTTGGCAGCAGTCCCGTGGGGCGAGGGGAAAGGAGGCAGTAAGGGCTGCTTCCTGCAAACCCCTACTTGCAGGCCCGGCAAAGTGAGCACCTCTCGGGGTCTCCGGGGTTGCTGTACTGCCCTCCCCCTAACCCTCAGCCCCTACCCCCTAGTGCTTTCTGTCTGACCCACTTTCCCTCCCCAGCCCAGCATCAGAGAGCTTAGTTTTCTTTCCTGAACTGCCCTTTTTCGGATTAGAAAAGAATAATTAATACTCGCTCATAACCCCCTGCGTGAAAATCAGAAGATACCTAAAATATATATTTTTAAAAATGTAAATCACCCCAGAATCTCATCACCCAGAGATCCTCATGGACCTCCCCCCCCCCCCCGGCTCTAGCCATCCTGGAAATGCTTCACTTACATGTCCCTGGCCACCTGGCTTAAACCTGATCTCTATAGCACAGTCAGTTAAGCTTATTTCAGCTTTGCTTTTTGTTTTTAAAGCATATATATTATTCTAAAGATTGCATGCTCACTTGGAAAACTTTGGAAAGCACAGAGGGTATTTTCATGCTTCTTTCAACAGAGAGAGGAAACACATAACCGCATCTCCCCAAAGTTTAGTTTGGAATAGCTTCTTTTTGTCTTTTTGGAGTTTTGAAAAAAGCATATGTTTAAAGTCTATCTTTCCACAGTTGAGAGCATATTCGATAGAGGATTCTAGGTCTTGGTGTGACCTGCAATAGTGTGAATAAACATTGCCTGTGTTGATAAAAGGAGTAGCTCCTCTATGGTCTGCGTGTGCTCAGACTTTGGCTAGCTCTTTGCAAAGCGACATCTCGCTTAATTTTCTCACCACCTTACGAGGCAGGGCTGCTGTTAGTTTCACAGGTGAGGACACTGAGGTGACCTTGTCTGAAGTCGAAGAGCTAGTCCTGCTTTGACTCTGAGGTCCGTGCTCTTAATCGCTGGGTTGGGTCTCTTCCTCTGAATTTTTCAATAACTTTTCTAGTTCTGTGTGAAAGCCACAAACGACCTGTTAGTGCTTCAGAAGTTGCCGAACAGCACAAAGAATATTAAGAATCCCATCACCCCGTGATATTTATTTCCAATATATGACAGCATTTTATGCATATATAGTCCTGTTTTTTTCAATTAACTTATTTATTTTTTTATTGCACTGGGCCTTCATTGCTGCACTGGGGTTTTCTCTAGTTGTGGCGAGCAGGGGCAACTCTGCATTGTGGTACATGGGCTTTGGTAGTTGCAGCCTGCGGGCTCAGCAGCTGTGGCACACAGGTTTAGTTGCTCCTTGGCATCTTCCCGGACCAAGGATAGAACCCATGTCCCCTGCTTTGGCTGGTGGTTTCTTATTCGCTGTGCCACCTGGGAAGTCCTAGACCCTCTCTCTTTATAGTTATGTCATCCTCACAGGTTAGTTTTGAAAAAAATTTTTTAAACAACCTAATCTTATCTCATAGGTAGTTCCCAAGTAGACCTTTTTGTAAAAAAAAAAAATTTTATTAGTGATTTATGAGTTAGAGTGAATGTAATCACTTCCCGGAGACTGGGTTCTCTTTCTGAATGTAAAATCACTCAGGGATATGTAAGCTTCTGCGTAAAACTGTTTCTGTATTTCAGTTTTTTCTCTTTTATTTAAAAATTCTTTCGGCTGCACCTTGATGCATGTGGTACCTTAGTTCCCCGACCCGTGCCCCCTACAGTGGAAGCACAGAGTCCTAACCACTGGACTGCCAGGGAGATCCTTGCTTCTGTGTTTATGATGATTTCTTTAGAATATGTCCCCAGAAACTGAATTACTGAGCCAAGAGTTTTTACAGCCCTAAATTCCTGTTGCCAAATTATTTTACAGATGGCCAGTCACTCTGCATTCTTCAATTAGCAGCATCTGATTTACTTCTAATTAGATGAGCATAAAATGCTACCTTGGTTTAATTTGCATTCTTTTTTAAAGAATGAAGTTTTTAAACTGTGTTTGTTAGTCATTTGCATGTCTTCTTTTGTGGAAAGTATGAGCACTTTCCAATCAGAATTTTTGTGATGATCGAAATGCTCTGTATCTACACTGTTTAATGGGTTTCCAACCAGCCAAATGCGGCTCTTGAGTCTTGGAAATGTGACTAGTTTGAGTGAGAAACAATTTTTAGCTTGGGTTAAATTTAGATTGAATTAATTTACTTAACTCTTTAATTTATTGTTATTGATTGTTGTTCAGTTGCTAAGTTAGGTCCAGCTCTTTGCAGCCCCATGGACTGCAGCATGCCAGGCTTTTCTGTCCTTCACTATCTCCCAGAGTTTGCTCAAATTCTCGTCCACTGAGTCAGTGATGCCATCCAGCCAACTCATCCTCTGTAGCCCCCTTCTCCTCCCACCCTCAATCTTTCCCAGCATCGGGGTCTTTAATTCACATTAAATTCATTCAATTCTAAAATTCAACAGCCACATGTAGTTGATGACTACCATATTGGATAACCCAGGTCTAAGTCTTTCCCTGATTATGTATTGGGTGTGTTATATTGATTTGCATGAGCTCTTTATATATTATGGCTATTTATCTTTTGTCATATTTGTTGCAGATATTTTCCCCAGGTTGCAATTTGACCTTTACTTTTTTGTTCTCACTGTTTATAGGGTATCAAGACATTCAGTTGCCTGATCTCGTGATCTTTTCTTTTGTGGTTTCTCCCATAGCTTTAGGCTTAGAAAGTCCTCCCCCTCACCAAGGTTTGATAAATATGCTCATCAACTTTATTCAAGTCTTTCTGTGATTTTTTTTCTTTAGTTCTTTAATCCACCCAGAATTAATTTTGCTGTGTGGTATGAGGTACGGCATGTCTTAGTCATCTCTATGCCCGCCGTAGAATATGTACTCAATACATTTTATCTCAGATGAGACACTTTAGTGCCTGCAGGTTAGGTGGGTGGGTGGGGAGGAGTGGGTAAGCAGGATGAAATGAAATAGAGGATAAAATACCACTACTTAAAACAATGATATGTTTTTAAGTTGTGATATTTATTAAGATTTTAATAATGGAAGAAGAGGACTCTGATACAATGTTATTTTCAAGGAAAGATAGAAAATCATATGGACAATATAATACCAACTATGTTTTTAAAATGCAGTGAAAATATTGGAAGAAGCATGTCAAAATAATAGTAATAATTGTCTCTGGGTGATTGGCATTTTTTTTTTCCTGCTTCTTAACCTATCTATACTTCCCCCGTTGCCTAGAATACTTTGATGATCAGAAACGTTAAGTACAGCACTTGAAGAAATAATGCCTGATCACTTGATACTTCTAGCTTCCCAAGCCATCATCAACCAAGCCAGCAATTCACATGGCCAAGCTCTGGGTTGAGGGCTGGTGGGCCATGGTAGGGAAGGGTCCCACCTGGCTTTCAGTTCAGGCAAGCTGAGGCTAGACTTCCGTCTCAGCTCACAGCATTTGAGTGTCTCAAGTGATATAAACTGGGGTGATTTCCTCATCTCTAAAATAAAAAATAATAATGTCTTTGTGTGGGGTCCTGTACAGTTATATTGTTTTGCTGTTAATTACACAGACAAGCACAGTATACATATGTAATATTATATGTAGCATAAAAACATATTCAAAGATGCTAACATAAACATTTTAAAAAGGAACCTTTCTTCATCTCCACCATTCTCCACTGAGACTACCCTATAGATATTACCGTGACTTAAAGTTTGGCTCAAATCTTTTTTTTTTTTTAAGAGAAGCTGACATTTATTGAGTGCTTGTGATGTGCCTGGTACAATTTTAAACCTTTATAGACATTAACTCACTTACTAATGCTTGTATCAGTCATATGAAGTTTAGGTACTATGAGTGCCTGCATTTTACAGATCAGGAAGTTCAAAACACAGAGAGGTTAGTGACTTGACTACGGTCTCATGACTGTTGGGTTGCAGAGCCAGGATGTATACCTGGGTGTCGAGACCAGTACCTCCTGTAATCTGAGCTATTCTGGAACCGCTCCAGTAGAAGACATCCCCGAACTTACGATGGGTCACCCATTGGATGTCCCTCTCCAGAACTGGTCTGAATCTATATTTACGTATTTACAAAATGGGATATTATACTTATATACATTTATACTGTATAATTTCTTCCCCTTTTCACCTCCCAATAAATTGTGAGTGATTTTCTATGATAGTATGCATGGACTATGTCATTCTCTTTAATGTCTGCCCAATCATCTAAAATATAAGTGTGCCAGGATTTACTTTATCGTTTTCTTCATCAGCATTTAATCTGCTCCCCCTGTTACAAGGAGAAAACAGCAAACATAGGCATGTATGTTTAGTGTCATTTAGGGTGGCTTTCCCAGGTGGTGTTCCTTTGTGTGTACGAACATTTAAAAATTTGAAAGATAATGCTGATACTGAAGTAATTTTTTAAAGAAATTTGAACCAGTGGACATGATTAGCATCATGGTAGGAACTCTTTGAATGTCCCCCACGTCCCCAAAGCTGGATGTTACCAACAGTCTTAACTTTTACCAATATAATAGGTGTAAAATATCTCATTGTGCTTTAAATTTTTATTTCTTTAGTGTCAGGGAAGCTGACTTTTTTTTTTTTTTTTTTCGTGTTTGGTGGATATTTGTCTTTCTTTACTGGTTAATTATCTCTTCGTATTTTTTTTGCCTGTTTTTCTTTTGGGTTGTCTATCTTTCCTGGTTGACTTATAGAAACTCTTTATATATCATGGATATTAATTCTTTGTTACGTGTGTTGCAAATGTTTTTGCCTCCACTTGCCATTTTATTTTTTTTTTTTTTTGCCATTTTATTTTTATTATTCACTATTCATAAGTTTAGAATTTTTATATGGTCAACATTATTTTTCTATAACATACATGTTTAATTCAAGCCTAGTGTGAGATGTGACTTGTTTCAGTTATTTAAAATCGTCTTTTAAGTTTTTATTTTTTAACTTTTTTCTCAAAAAGGAGAGAACTTGTTTCGAAACCACTATCTGAAAACTCCTCATTCCCCTGACTGATTAGAAACACGACATTATGGAATTTGTTAAAAATCTGGGTCTTCCTCTGGATTTTCTCTTCTTTTCCCTTAGCTAGTCTAGTCCCAAAATGGTATAACCAGTTTTAATTTCTATAAATCTGTAGGCTTAACTATGTTCTCAATATGTAGAAGGACATTATTTTTCTTTCTCAAACATTTCTTAGTTATTCTCCCTCATTTTCAAGTAATCTTGTCAAACCTTCCACCCCTGAAAAATCCCATTCAATTTAAATTTCAGTGACTTATGTGGATTGACTTGAAGTAAAATGAACAAGATTACAAATCTGTGCTGGACTAAGTAAAATTTCTGCTTTGCCCCTCAGTTTCCCAGTTGTAAAGAGAGGGGGTTGGATTCGATGTGAAATTACCATCAGGTTCTCTAATTAAAAATTACAGGAATATCCCTGGTGGTCCAGTGGCTAAGACTCCACACTCCAAATACAGGGGGCCCAGGTTTGATCCCTGGTCAGGGAGCTAGATCCCACATACCACAACTAATATAGAAGAAAAAAGTCCCCATCAGCCAGGAGCTTCTCATCTAAGGGGAGTTTCAGCATGCTTAAGACATTGTGGCCAAAATGCCCAACTAATGTTCCAGATTCATTGGCAAAAATAGATAAGAGTAAAAAAAAAAAAAAGGAGTAAAAAATAAAGGGAGTTCCCTGGTGGCCTAGTGGTTAGGATTCCAGGTTTTCACTGCCCTGGCCTGGGTTTAATCTCTGGTCGGGTAATGGAGATTCTACAAAGATAAATAAATAAAAATTTTTAAATAAAAAAATTAATTAAAAATTAATTAATTTGTGATCCCATGGACTGTAACCTGCCAGGCTCCTCTGTCCAAGGGAATTCTTCAAGCAAGATTACTAGAGTGGGTTTCCATGCCCTCCTCCAGGGATCTTCTCAACCCAGGGATCAAACCCAGGTCTCCCGCATGGCAGGTGGATTCTTTACCATCTGAGTCACCAGGGAAGCCAAATAAAAATTTTTAAATAAAAAAAAAAATAAACAGATGGAGGGAGCTGCAGCTGTCAACCAGCCCACATCATCTTTGGGCATGCTTTGCAGGTGGCACAACTGTTCACTTTCTTTAATGAAATTTCAGGTGAAAAAGAAAAAATGACCATTGGTACCTGGATCTAAATCTTAGACAACTGGCCACCTTTCGGGGAGTACTTTATGTTTTTAGTAACCAGCTAGATTTTGATGGGCTGAATCCCTCGGACACCATAAGATTAAGTCCAGACTTGGACATTCACAGCCTCTTAGGGTCGGAATGAACCTCAGAAATCAAACTCTTTCTCATGTAGACCAGGAGAATGAGTCCCAGAGAGGCAAAGAGACTCGCCTAAAGTCACACAGCAAATTGGAGCCAGGAGAACTCCAGATGGCTCTGCGGGTGCCTTTTGGTTTATCCTATTTCCCTTGGGTTTCTGGAGAGAAAACTCTTCAGTGGGGGGCAGTTGTGACCCTGCTCACCCCAACTCCAGGCTGGGTAGTCAGAGGGTCTATAGAGCAGGGGGGAGTGGGGATTGCCCCCTATGGGGCAAGCAGATACCACATCCTGCTGATTCAGGCCTCTTGGGAAGCCCTGATTTTATCTAGAAAATTCCCCATGGTGCAGTACACAGGGGGTCTGAGGCCCTGGCTTCTGATCCCAGATCAGATCCTGACTTGAGCTGGGCCTCCATCCTCTTGGTCTGCGGAAACGGTAAGCCAAGCAGATGGTTTCTAAGTCCCCCAATGGGAATTGAGCCGTCAGGGCTGGCTTCTCTGTGTTCTTAGCATCTCAGCATAGTTTGGATCCACGGCTCTGTGTGTTCATCCTGCAAACCTGAGTGTGACCACAGTCGGAGTGTGTGTGCTGATGGGCCGTGGCAGCATCAGGCCCCAGTATAGTGGCCAAGGATTAGGATGGGGAAGCTGGAAACAGCCTCACGCTCACTGGAAAGCTGCTTAGATTCACTGAGTGACTCATCTCCCGGCCAGCACCACACCCTGGAATCTGCCTCTTTGATTTCCCAGTGCTAGGTGAAACCAGCTATGGTCAATCCATGCCCGCTTCCACCCCAGGCAAAAGCTCCAGCTTGAAATGCACCCCCAACCCCTGGCAGGTCACTTAGTCTAGGCAGAGGAGCCCCCCATGCATGCATTCTCCTTAGAGAATGAGACTTGGGCCTCATCCCGAACCCGTGTGGCCTGACCCTTAGAACTCTAAAGGCAGGAAACTGAGGCCGGGCCCCATCACTGTCACCTCCCCACTCTGGGACTGCCCCAGGTGAGGCCCCACTTCTTCCCAGAAGCCGACTCCCCTTCCCCCCGGCCCGGCGGGTGGGTGGGGTTCTCTCACCCATTCCTGTAACCTGTCGGCCCCTGCTCTCCAGGTCTGGGTGCTTCCTTCTCTCTCTTTAAAAGCAACTTCCATACCTACTCCAGTATTCTTGGGCTTTCCTTGTGGCTCAGCTGGTAAAGAATCCGCCTGCAATGCAGGAGACCTGAGTTTGATCCCTGGGTTGGGAAGATACCCTGGAGAAGGGACAGGCTACCCACCCCAGTATTCTGGCCTGGAGAATTCCATGGATTATGCAGTCCATGGGATCACAAAGAGTCGGACACGACTGAGAGACTTTCACTTCCATGTGAATGGACCCAGAGGCTGTCATACAGAGTGAAGTAAGTCAGAAAGAGAAAAATACATATCATATATTAATGCATATGTGTGGAATTGGAAAAAAAATGGTGGGGCGATCTTATTTACAAAGCAGAAATAGAGACATAGACGCAGACAACAAATGTAAGGATAACAAGCGGGTGAAGTGCGTGGGATGAATTGGGAGATTGGAATTGACATATAAACAGGCTCATATGTCAATTTTTTACCGATGGCTCAGCGGTAAAGAATCTGCCTGCAATCAGGAGATAGGTGTGATCCCTAGGTCAGGAAGATCTCCTGGAAAACGGAATGTCTACCCACTCCAGTATTCTTGCCTAGAGAATTCCATGGACAGAGGAGCCTGGTGTGCCCCATTCCATGGGCTGCAGAGAGTCTGACACACTTAGCAACTAAACAACAGCACTATTGATTTTATGTATAAAATATTAATAGATAACTAATGAGAACCTACTGGATAGTACAGGAAACTCTATCAGTGCTCTGTGGTGGCCTAAATGGGAAGGAAATCCAAAATGCGGGGATATGTTAGTCGCTCAGTCGTGTCTGACTCTTCGTGACCCCATGAACTGGAGCCTGCCAGGCTCCTCTGTCCATGGGATTTTCCAGGCAAGAATACTGGAGTGGGTTTCCATTTCCTTCTCCAAAATGGAACGAAAGTCCAAAATGAGGGGATATATGTGTAAGTATATCTGATTCACTTCACTGTACAGGAGAAAATACAACATTGTAAAGTAAATATATGCCAATAAAAATTTTACAAAGAATAAAAAATAAAAATAGCTTCTGTCTTCAAGTCATAGTTGCCCTTCCAACTCCTTAGATGTTCCTAACTGAGATATTTATATTCATAGCAGTGATGTGGGTCATCTTTGTGGATGGCCTGTTCATTCATTCATTCATACTTTCCCAGATTAAGAATGCACGAAGCACCTGGCCTATGCTGGGCACCCTGCATACAAAGATGGATAGAAGGCAGTCAGTTTGGAGATTCCTATCCTACCTGGATGAGTGGGGGCAGTGAAGGGTTTGTTAAGCTCCCCGCAGGTTGCTGAGGAGGAGCCCACATATTCCTTGGGGAGAGATGGGGTTCCATTGGACACTCTGAAACTGGGTGGTTCTGGAGGCCAACATGGGGTTCCATTGCCTATGGCCTCGTGCTCAATCTTGCTGCAGACTATATTCCCATATTCAGACCAAGCAGAGGATGGTTCAGAGTCCCTACAGGACCCAGAGTGGCGATGGGCATGTCTCTCCTTTAGCCCAGTCAGCCTGTGGTCAACCAAGGCCATATTGAGGGCCCCGCTGGCCTGTGAATCCGGGCGGCCCCCAGAGCTGCCTTCAGTGTTCTCATGTTGAGTGGGCACCTCTCCTCTCACCGAGCTGCCACCACCACCACCAACTCTGCAGGAAGTGGTTCTTTTCTCTTTGTTTCCCCCTCTTTAGTCACACATATACGCTTGGTGCCAAGGGAAGGAGAGGCCAGCCGGGAAGGCCAGGGCCTTAACATAAACGGCTCCTGACAGGTGGTGCCAAGGTCTGGCTGTAGAGACTGCCCTGCAGGCTGGACCCGCCCTTGGGGAAGCCTTGGGAGTGTTTAGTATGTTTTACTAAAATGAATGAACATTTCTGTTTGATTAAGAATACTGATATATGCTAATTGTCAAATTACTTGCAGAAGACAGAAAAGAATAAAAAAGAGAGTTTTCCTCTAGGTTCACTAACCAGTGACAACCACTGTTGATGTTTCTGATATGCATTTTTCCAGACACTTTCCTATGCAATCATATACACCTTAAAAAAAAAAAGCAAGAACAGGCTGATACAACACATGCTTTTGTGCTTCATATTATAGTTGTCTCTTCAAAGTAGGAGTTGCAGGTTCCATTCTCCCTCTTTCTTTTTTGTATCTGTTTTCTTGTTTGTTTGCTTGTTTTTTATTTTTTGGTTGCTCCGAAACATGTAGGATCTTATTTCCCCAACTAGGGATCAAACCCGCACACCCTATGTTGGAAGCATAGTCTCAGCCGCTGGACCGCCAGGGAAGTCCCAGGTCCCATTCGTTCTTCTCGAGGAAGTCACGATTATTCAGCCCAGTCCCCTGATAGCGGGCACTCAGATGGTTTCCATTTTTTCCCCTTGCCAGCACTCCTTGGGTGGACATCCCTGTACTTAAATGATAGTGGCAAGGACCAGGTGGCTGCCGGGGAGGTGGTGGACGTGGTTAGAGTCTGGCTACATGTTGAAGGTGAAACCAGCAGGATTTCCCTCGGATGGATTTCAAGAAAGAAGAGTCAGGGGGTATTGGCCAGAGTACCTGGCAGAATGGGGGGCCCTGTCCTGAGATGGAGCCAATTAGCTGTTTGCTTTTGGCCCATATTCTGCTTGAAATGCCATCAAACATTCCAGTAGGGGTGCTGAGAGCACTGTGGGGAGTGGGAGATGTGAGTCTGGGCCCAGGAGAGAGGTCCAGGCTGCGCACATACTAGCGTCATCACTGTGGACGTGGGCGGGACGGTGGGCGGTGGTGGCAGAGACCCATGAAGTCACTACCCCGCCTTTCTCTGCCCCGTGGTTGTGCCCCAGAGAAGAGCCAGACAGTGCCATCCGGAGCCCACCCTCCTTCACCTGGCAGCCATTCCCCTCCCCCTCCCACCTTCCTTTTCCAGCCACCTGTTGTCTCTGTGTGGGTGGAGGGAGGGGGTTGCTATTTTGGGCTCCCTCCATCCCACAATGAACAGAGGAAAGAGCTTCCGAGGCATCGGCGCCAGCCCCAGCTCGCTTGAAACTAGGTCAGTCTGGAGCCCGGGGCCTCCACACCCGGCTCTGGTCTGTCATCAATCTGAGACCCGAGTGTCCCTGCTTCTGGCCAGCGCCATCTGGGCCCCCCCAAGGCTCTGACCACCCCCCTGGTCCTCTGTTCAGGCTCAGATTGTGAACCGGCCAACTCTTGTTCAGGCTCCAAGCACGGGCAGTGGGAAGGGGCATTTCTGCCGACACTGTCCGGCAGGCTGTCTGGAAGGGCTGCCTACCATGATCCCCAGGAAATACAAATGTGTTTGCAGAATCCCCCGTCTGATACTTCACAGGAAGGATTCAGGCTCAGGCAGAATTGTCTTTGAGCCTTTTCCTTGGTTGGCTGTAAAAGAGATGTGTAAATAGACACTGTCAATGACTTAAAAAACACACAAATTTTACTGAGTTACAACACACACACAAAACCACTGCACACTTCGAGATATGGAACATTTCTGCCCCCCAGAAGGCTCCCTAGTGTCTCTACCCATCCGTAGCTCCCTCCTCCCATCACAAGCTAAGCCCTGTTCTGACTCCATCATGGTTGATTAGTTTCACCTCTTCTTGGGCTTCAAGTAAATGGAATCACAGAGAAATTGCTCTTCGGTGTCTGGCTTCTACCACTGAAAATTATGCCTGTGAAATTCAGCCCTGTTTTTTAGTATAGCGGTGGTCTGTGCTTTTTAATTGCTGTGTTGGATCCCATTGTATGCATACCGCATCTATTCAGTGTTCATGACATTTATCTAAGTAACATGAAGAAGTGTGTCTTTTCCAGCATTATATTTCCAGAGCTTGGCATGAGCTTGCTGTACAGTTTGTCTGATAAATGAATGAATCATTGTTCGAATTCCCCTGGGCTGTATTCAAGCCATTGTGTGCCCACCCAATTTGTGGACTGCCTCTCAGTCATGCTGGGATTTTCTATCAAGGACCAAGTAGTTACTCATGAAAACCTCTGGCGAGGACCTGGAGTCTACAGTCCTTATCCCTGCTCCCTGCTCTCTGGAGGGTGCATCTCTTCCTCCATCAGCCCCATAGCAGACCACTACCTTATTACAGTCCAGTTCTGAGGTTGCTTGAGCCCCTGGTCTGACCCCTCATCTCCACCTTGGGGAAATGAGTGGCGACATCTGTACACCAAGTGGCCTGAAGCAGTGTAGGCTGCAAAGGTGAAGTGCTCAAGCCAGAATGAGGACATTGGATGCTAGAGCCTTGCTATGTGACTACGGCCATACCACTGCCCTCTCTGGGCCCTGCTTCCCTCATCTGTGAAGAGGTTCAGCTTTGTCTCATTTGTGGGTTTCTCTTGGGGCTTCTGTCTGCTGACTCTAGGACCCACAGGATGGGGTTCGCCTCCTCTATTGGCTTCTGGAATGGGCTGATGGGGTTCAAAGCTGCCATCCTGGAATTATACTTCTCCGGGTGGGAAGCTGTTACTCAGCCAGGTACAATGCTGAATGATCACGCCCCCAGCCCTGCCCCGGTCCTCGTCTTTGATGGTGAAATGTGAAATCAGGAAGCGGCTAGCTCTTGAGTGAAGTCGTATCGAAATGAATCCATCAAGGCAAATGGGATCTTGCTTTTTTTTTTTTTCTGTTCCGTGGTTGCTGTTTCCTGCGTGGAAACATAAAAGATGACAGGGTGCTTTCAATAGAAAACAAAGCAAGAGGGGTGATGGAGTGCATGTTAGGTGGGGATACTAAAACCAGACTGTGGGAAGAAAGGCTCCTCCAAAACACTCTGAGTCTTCTGCCTTCACACAGAGGCTGCATCTATACAGTCTAAACATCTGATTGAATCCAAATGAGAAGAGGCTAAATATTTTGTCTACACGGGTAGCAAATGTACAACACATATAACCATTCCATTCCTGTGCCCTTAACAAACATCACTAATCAATTACAGTATTCATTTCTGCCTAGTTCAAATGCAGCTTAGATTCATTCCTAATATAAATAGCATTTCACACCATTAGATCTGGTGTGTGAATTGAAATCTGTTAACTCTGGTCTATACATAAGTCATTGGAAAGACTGATGCTAAAGCTGAAGCTCCAATACTTTGCCCACCTGACACAAAGAGCTGACTCACTGGAAAAAAAAAAACCCTGATGCTGGGGATATTGAAGGCAACAGGAAAAGATAGCAGCAGAGGATTAGATGGTTAGATAGCATCACAGACTCAATGGACATGAACTTGAGAAATATCCAGGAGACAGTGGAGGATAGGGAAGCCTGGTATGCTGCAGTCCATAGGGTCACAGAGTTGGACATGACTTAGTGACAGAACAACAACAATACATAACCAAGTAGTATGAAAACTTGAAAACTTTTGCATGTTGGCTGAGTTTTTTTTTTTAATTCAGGTTTTGGGCTCAATTTAATCTAGATGCTCACTGGACAAAATTTGAGAGCTCTAGAAAGAGCCACCTGAAAACCACTTTTAGAGCATCCTTCCTTGACGTACCCTTTAAAAGTAGGAAGTAGGAGAATCTTTCCGAACCTTTAGCGTAGGTTTTCTAGTCTGAGAAAGGGTCTTGGGACAACAACAGAGCTGGGAACTTTGAGGGAAAGGAGAAAAAAGAAAATGGCAGGCTTGATACTCTTATCTGACTTCTCCTTTAGGGTTTGAGTCAGTCCTGGATTGAAAATGAGATGACTAACAACAGTGACAATAACATAACAGCAAGATGTCTCTTGGGTCTGTAGGTCACGTTACAGTTTTTTTTTGTTTTTTAATATTTATTTTATTTATTTAATTGGCTGTGCTGGATCTTAGTTGAGTCACTCGGGATCTTCAATCTTCCTTGAGGCATATGGGATCTAGTTCCCCAACCAGGAATCGAACCTGGGGTCCCCTGCACTGGGGGAGCAGTGTCTTAGCCAGCAAATCACCAGGGAAGTTCCCATGTTGCAGTTTACAACGTGCTCTCCCAGACCCTGAGAAGTGTCATTATCCTCATTTTAAAGTTTTTATTTCTGGATTTATTTCTCTGGTTAGGGCTAGGAGTTATTCCTCATTTCTGGGGAAACAGACACAGAGAAGTTCAATGATATATGCAATGACACACAGCCAAGAGTGGCCCGAATCGTCCTGTGTGACCTCAGCTCCCCCTCACTCACTGCTGAGTGAGGTGTCCCTCACGGATCTACTTCTTAGCTGACCTCTCTGTCACTGTCTTTGCCTGCTGCCCTCGCTTCTGACTGTCCCCGAACTGAATGAGTTCATGGCACATGTAAAGTGGAGACATTTTTCTCCACTTTCTTCCTGGCAGTTCCACGGGCTTAGCCCCATCTCTTCCCCTAGCAGGGAGATGACGTGGGTTCTTGCTTCCAGTTGTGAGGCAAGCAGAAGTAATGCCATGGCAGACAGCTTAGATTAGGAGTAGGCCTTCCTACTTCTGGGTGATTATCAGGCCACCTGGATACAACCAATCAGCTTAACACTGACCGCTGTTTGCCAATTAGGAACGGGGCGGAAACCCCCGGGAAAGTCCCACGCTTGCGAAAGTTTTGAACAATGAAATTGCTTTGCAATCCGCTTAAACCAACTCCCAACGGCGTGTGCTCACCCTATAAATTTGTGTAACAGCTTGGGCTCAGGGCTCTCTGACCCCGCACCACTGCATTGGATGCGGCAGGAGCCCTGACTCGAGTCAGCAATAAACTTCCCTTTTTGCGAGTTGCATTGTCTTGGAGGCCTTCTCTCTTCCTGCTCGGGGATTCGGACAGCGGGCATAACAGAGTCACCCCCCAGCCTTGCTCATGGTGCTTCTGTGTGCTGCTTCAGGTTGAGAACATAGCAGGTAGCGGAGGTCTGGAGGCTTGAGAGTGAACTTAGGTTTAGAGTGATATGGACCTGGTCTCTGCAGCTGGCTAGCTTCAGCCCTGATGTGGAATCAACTTATTAAAAGCTGCAGTCCCCAAAATGCCCACGAACCTCTTCCTGGTTTCTCCACTTGACTCTAAGTTACTTTGGAGTTTCTCTATGGACCTCAGCCCCCCACCCCCGCCCCGAAAACCTGCTGCTTCCTAAGTGACACTTACATTCTGACCCCCCAGGGAGAAAATAGAGAAGAGAATCCTTGCAAAACCAGCCCACAATTGGGATCCGTCCTGGACAGTACTGTATTTCCTAGTCAGCTTCCCACCTCCAAGCTGGTACTTCATCCAGTCCTTTCAGACAGCTACCAGAGTGATCTCTGTAAAACAGAAATCTGAAAACTTTCCTCCAAGCTCTTCAGCCCCTCCCGCATCACACGCAGCAGACAGATACTATCAGACCAGACTAGGGGGACCCTGAAGTTGTGGGGGTTGCCCTGAACCAGGAAGGGGGCGGCATGGATGGCTGCTCCCTGTCTAAAGAGAACCAACCCAACCCTGATTGTTGCCATAGAAGAATACTGCTGAGGTCCCAGATCCTGATTTTCCAATACAACTTGAGTAATCTGGATTTTTACAGGAAATCTCCCCATTTTCAAATGTTGGTTTATATTTTTAAAAAATCACCATGTGGGTGAAATGCACAAACAAAGCATTTCCCACAACAAAACGTACAGAAGCTTTGTGACCTCTGCTCAGGAGATGCTGACAGTTCTCTGTAAATGCCATGCTCTTGTGTCTGTGGCTCCCCACGTCTTGATCTGTATGCTATTTTCGCAGATCAGCTTGTCCACCAGCTAGCTGTGTGGTTTTGGGCCAAATGAGGGAACATCTTGGTGACTCCTGCATAGGGTGAAAAAAATATTGTCACCTACCTTGTAGAGTGATGGGGAAGGTAATATAAGTGAATGGATGTGTAAGGCATGGGAAAGTTCTTGGCATATCGTAGGTGCTCAGCCAGTGTTAACTAACATTGTCGTTATTATCATTATCACCCTTCTACTCTTGGTTGACACCTTCTCTGAGAAGCCTTCCTAGAATCCTCGAGGACAGCCCATCTGCCCTTCCCCCTTGATCCTGTAGCACAGGTGCTCTCCCATCCTAGCACCCATCTCTCTATACTTGTGTTGGTATCTCAGTGTCCCCATGACAGTGAGCACAGGGAGAAGAGGAACTGTGTCTTTCTTTCCAGGCACAGCTGCTAGCAACACCCGGCCCAGAAGAGACCTCTGTAGAGGCTGGATGAATAGATGTCCCTCGAATGAATGGAGGGCTTCCCAGGTGGGACTAGTGGTAAAGAGTACACCTGCAATGCAGGAAACACAAGAGACAAGGGTTCGATCCCTGGGTCGAGATCTCCTGGAGTAGGAAATGGTAACCTATTTTGGTGTTCTTGCCTGGAAGAGGAGTCTGGCGGACTACAGTCCGTGGGGCTGCAAAGAGTCGGACAGGACTGAGCACACAGTACTAATCCATGAATGAGTGAATGGGAGGCTGGAAGCGTCAGCTGGATATTTCAAGCCTGCTGTAGGGCAGTGCTCCTTCTAGAGGCACATCAGGTGGGCCTGTCTGGTCCCCACTGCGGTGTAACATCCATTGTTTCCAGCATCTAGGCTGGCTGAGGGAAGCAAAGAAACAAGAAGCGAAATTGACAGACACTGACCAACTCCTTTTCACTTCCGGTGTGAGTGAAAGAAACTGAGCCCCTTGAGAGCCGGGTGGGGGGGTGTGGGGTGCGTGAGTCATGGTGTGTCATAGAGATATTTTGGATGCATCTTTCAGTTTCAAAAGCACGAAACACTCTTACTACGGGCTGAGAAACCGGAACGCCAAATGACTTGTCCCAAACAGGACGCTGCTTTCTGTGTCTGGTAAAGTACCTGGGAGTTTTTTTTTGTTTTGCTCCATCTGTTGGTGGCTGAGCTGTGGGGCCTTACAGTGATGTTATGGTCCGATACAGTAGTGTTCCTGAACCTCTGAGCCCTGACTAATTCTTCTGTCCTTGAGCTGGTGTTAAAAAAAAAAAACACAGAAACCCTCTGTGGTCACAACCGAGATGTGACTGATGATAGACCCTGAGTCCCGAGAGTCTCACCAGCCTACTCTGGCACGTTTTGGGGATGCTGTGAAACTCGACAGAGCTGCCTGTCATCATAAGAGAACCAAATGAGTGGGGGTAAGAACTTCAGACCAGCGCACGAGTTCTCTTTCTTGCTGGTGGTACAGACAGACACTTGCCGGAAGCTGCCTCAGTGGAAGCAAGGTCGTGCTTTGCAAGGGTACTGTCGAGTCTTTGCTGGGAATGATGGAGGTTTTTTCCGCTTTCTCATTTTCCATGACTCAAATACTGTTATGACCCGGGACTTTTCGTGTGTGGGATCCTGGCTGAATGTTTGTGATTTTCAGGAGTTCTGGTGGGAGTCAGGTATGGTGTGGCTGGGGTGAATTTGAAACTCACCTCAAATTTACATTCCATTCATCATGATCGGTGAGCCACATGTTTAATAAGGCTTTGGTGAGATCAAATCAGTGGGACTGGGCAGGCAGAATATGATTGCTTTCATTGGTCCCTCCTGCACTCACCACCCCTCAACCTCCAGGTAAATTGACCTTGAAGCTGGACAGTCAACCTCTCAAGGATGCCTACTTTCATGGCCCTAATTTTGTGTACAGTTGGATTTTTTTTAAAGAGGGCCCCTAAACTGTGTAAGCTTCAGGTCCCCAAACCCGATCCATCCCCAATCATGTATTATGAATAATTAACTGATGCGATTGACTAAGAGCTGGAATCTTGGTTTCATCTAGGATCCAGCAATTGACAGATTTGTTTATCTTGTTTGTAGCTGTTATGGAAAGTATTTGCTTCATACCCCAGATACAAGTCATACGCTTGTGACCAGTCAACCTAAGTAAATAATAACTATGGGTAGCCCTTGCTAGAAAATAAAAGGCCCAACATAATATGCATTTGAATTAGCTTGGATGGCAGAGAGGGTTGTAAGTGTGAAGAAGTTTCTCAGTTGACCCTGACAGTTGACACATACATGGTCTTCTACAAGATTTCACAGGTAGGGTTTCGAGGGGCTGACAACTACCTGTGAGGCGGCAGGACAGGGGTCATTATCATCCCTTGCAACAGGCACACAGACAGATCTAGAGGTCAAGGAACATATTCAGGGTCACAGTGCCACTAAGAGGAACTGCCAGGATTCAAATCCAAGTCGCTGAAACTCCAAGTTCAGTTAAAACTGCCACCACGTTGCTTTTCTAAGAGGCTGCATGCGAGAAAGGCCAAAATATGTTTGCTGATAAATATTTACTCCTTGGGCTTCCCTGGTAACTCAGCTGGTAAAGAATTTGCCAGCAATGGAGAAGAGACCCCCATTCAATTCCTGGGTCTGGAAGATCCCCTGGAGAAGGGATAGGCCACCCACTCCAGTATTCATGGGCTTCCCTGGTGGCTCAGATGGTAAAGAATCCACCTGCAATGTGGGAGACCTGGGTTCGATCCTTGGGTTGGGAAGATCCCCTGGAGGAGGGCATGGCAACCTACTCCAGTACTCTTGCCTGGAGAATCCCATGGACAGAGGAGCCTGGTGGGATACAGTCCATGGGGTCGCAAGGAGTCAGACAGACTGAAGCGACTTAGCCCCTTTGCTTCTTGTGGAGAGTGGCCACACTTGAACTCTACCTGGATGGGTCAGCAAGAGTGAAAGTGACTGAGAGGTTTCTGTGTGCTGAGCTCTGTGCCCAGCAGGATCACCAAGGCTCTCAGTCCTACCAGGTACATGTTATTCTCTAGGGTTTGCAGAAGAAGAAACCGGGGCTCACACAGAAGGTGGACTCGCTCCTTCTCCCCCACCTCCTTTCCTTGATTGTCAGGTTCAAGGTTAACCCACAGAGGTTGGCAGTGGTTCACCAGGTGAAAAACCAAAATGCCCACTTGAGATGGGATGACCCTTTGATTTTGTGACTCTGTTTTTCGCAGTTGACTATTGACTTGAATGTTTGGTACAGTGTGAGGGGAGATGGTCTGGTGTTTTGACCGATGCTACATGTTACCTAACAGATTAATACTGGACAGCTAACCTACCTGTTTAGCTACAGTGGGGGTACACAGCATTGTCAGGCTGAGGACTCTAGAACATGGCAGGACTAAATGGACTACTGCGTGTGTCTAGTCCTACCTAGGGTTACAAACTCAGGTGCCCAAGGTGCTGGGCAGTGGCCATACCATGGGAACCAAGCCAAGGATAAGCTGAGAGTGAGCAGCAGGACTATGGCATTCAAATTCAGAAACTTCAAAACTCTGTGCTGAGCAAACAAAACCTGTCATTCCAGGTAGATTTAGCCCCGTACCACTCTAGTGTGGTCAGATATTCATTGTACCAGCAGGAGAACTGATGCCCTAGGAGGCAGAGAATTAATGAATTAATTCAGGTGTTCTTAGAAATTTTTTTAAAAGCCCTTCATTTGTGCATAAAGTTTCAGCATTTATTAAGTGTGTGATCACACAAATTATTTCAGTGAGTCCTCATAATATCCTCATTTTAAATAGGAGGAGATCAAGGTTTCAAAAGCTTAGCCAGCTACAACTTTGTGTTGTGTTAGTTGCTTCAGTCGTGTCCTACTATTTGTGAGCCCATGGACTGTAGCCCACCAGGCTTCTCTGTCCATGGAATTCTCCAGAAAAGAATACTGGAGTGGGTTGCCATTCCCTTCTCCAGGAGATCTTCTCCACCCAGGGATCGAACCTGGATCTCCTACATTGCAGGCAGATTCTTTATTCTCTGAGCCATGAGGGGAATCCTTTGTGTTGTGTTGACTTGGTGTTGGGTCCTGCTCATCCAGAATGGTCCCAATTTACACCGACTGTCCCACTGTTGGTATTAATAGCTCCCTTTGGAGAAGGAAATGGCAACCCACTCCAGTGTTCTTTCCTGGAAAATCCCATGGATGGAGGAGCCTGGTAGACTACAGTCCATGGGGTCACAAAGAGTTGGACCTGACTTTTGCTCCCCAAAGTATCCCAGCTCAAGGAATAAATCACCAGCCACCCTAGCTGGAAGGTCCCTGGGGCATCTGGACTTAGCCCTTTGCCCTGACCTTCTGAGGCATCAAATTCACACTTGGCCAAGCAGCTCTGGTTCCTCATCTACTCTTTCTTCTGCCATGTCCTTGTGAGAAGGACAGCAATGAGGATGCTTAAGTGACCCCTGGAAGAGGTGGGGCAGTGTGTCTGTTAGGGAGAGCACAGGCTCTGGTTTCTGTCTAACCCCAGTTCCAATGCAGACCCTGCCATTTACCCACATAAACTACTTCACCTCCTTGAGCCTCAGTTTCCTCATCTGTGAAATGGGAGTAGTAATAACAGCAACTTCATAACCAGGGTTTGAGGATTAATGGAGAGGATTCAGGGAAAACCGCTTAGCATACAGCTGGCATTGACACTGGCAGTTACCATGGTGCATGTGAGGAGTGTTTGGAATTAATTAACCTTGGAATTAATTAACCTGTGGGTAAACTGTCATGGTCTAAGACATTTGAGGCAATTTGAAGCCAAAATCATTGGTCGGTGGTGATGTCATGGCCCGACAAGTTTGAAGGCATGAAACCTGGGACAGGCCTCGTGCTCAGTCCTGGTGCTAGGTCCTGGTGCTGTACCCAGGCTGCGTGGGAGCTCGGGTGAGATGGGATGGGGGTGGGGAGACCCGCTGTAATTTTTGTGACTCTGCACTTGTCTCACTGAGGAGGTGGATTTGGAGTTGAGTTGCTAGAGTGGGAGGTGCTGGGTTGTTTGGGGTGCACTTTGGGATTTGACTAAGATGTGTTTTACCAGAACTGCATGCTGTCAGGGTAGAGACAAGGCCCAAGGGCAAGGAGAGGAAAGCAGGAGGCAGGTGAGCTTTCCAGGACACTTGGGACATGTGGGTTTGTAGGCACTGCTCAGGCTACCCAGGGAAAGCGCTCAGAATGCAGCCATGCTGTAGGCGGTGGTTTAGAGGCACCAGGACCTGAAAACTAGCCGGGTCTCTTTAGGACCCAGCAGCTCTCCACCTTGGCTGTACTTCAGAATTCCCCAAGGAGCTTAAAAGAGGCCCTCAGTCCAGGCTGCACCCCTGGACCAATTAAGTCAGGATTCCTGGAGTGGCTGCTGCCATCAGAACTCAATTATCTCTGAGCTCAGCCCTCATTCTGAAAATTAGGATCAGACCCATTTGTGACTGTGAGTACTCATTCTTCTTATGAGCAAATGCAGATAATGCTGGAAAAGCACTTCGGAAGTCATCAGGGGCCATGTAGTTATAAGGTCATAACCATCAATCCATCCATCCCGCAGTACTGCATCCCGCTGACAAATGGGTCTCCTTGGACAGCTGCCCTCACCCCCCGACATCTACTCTTTGGATAGGTAGAACCCCATGTCAGGTCATACATGGATGTAATGGAGCAGAGGCTGGATGAGAAACAGCACCCTGGGGTCTTCAGGATGCGGACCTAGAGTCTGAACTGATTGAAGCTTGCAGGCAACAGTGTGGTGACAGCCTTCTTGTGGTCCACAGCTCTGGGTTGGCGGGCCAGCTCTGCCACTGCCGGCCACATGACTTCCCCAGTTTGGGCCTCAGTTTCCTCCTTCGTCCTCGGGGCTCTGTGTGCCTGCGGGCACAGGTTCCCATGAGAAGTCAGGGCAAGGCTTCTACTTGACCACACACTTTTCAGCCACGCTCCTTGGAAGCCCTTGAGTCGGACTGGGGGCTCCTCTTCTTTTTTACTTTTGACGAAGCAAACTAATGATCTGCTCTGATCTCTGAATCTTTCTCTATTTGCATTTCTATTTCCCTGCATTACTGGGGGTTGATGGTTCTCAAACTTCTTAAGAATTACTGGCCAAGCTTTTTTAAATGTTCTTTCCCTGTTTCAGTAGGTAGGAGGTGGCAGGCCTAGGAATCTGCATTTTCTTGTGTCCTTGAGGCAAGTGTGATGTGGGTGATTTGCCCAACCCAGAGCTTGGTTCCCATCCTGCCTCATTCCACCCTCTCTCATTCATCCTGACGCCCTCACTTAGCACATCACCTAGGGGCCCCTGGACTTGCACTTTGGGGTAAATGACCAGTTTGGACCTACCTTCTGCCACTTACCTTTTTATACAGTTCTTGAGGTTCTCACAGCAAGTATACTGGGGTGGTTTGCCATTCCCTTCTCCAGTGGATCGCATTTTGTCAGAACTGTCCTCTATGACCCGTCCGTCTTGGGTGGCCCTGCACGGTATGGCTCATAGCTTCACTGAGTTACACAAGCCCTTTTGCCACGACAAGGAAGCAATCCATGAAGGGAGATTCAATGCTCTGGCCACCTGTTGTGAATGGCAGACTCACTGGGAAAGACCCTCGTGCTCGGAAAGGTTAAAGGCAGAAGGAGAAGAGGGTAACAGAGGATGAGATGGTTGAACGGCATCACCCACTCAGTGGACATGAACTTAGGCAAACTCTGGGAGATAGTGAAGAACAGGGAGGCCTGGCGTGCTGCAGTCCATGGGGTCACAAAGAGTCAGACAGAACTTTGTGACTGAACAACAACAACTCTCCACTTACGGCTGTGAGACACAAGACAAGGGTTCTGCCCCCTTGAGCCTCAGTGTCCTTGACTGAAGTGGGGAGACAGTGCAGGGCTCAGTATGTGTCGGCCAGGGTTACATTTCCCTGTGCCTGCCTGGGTTCTATGACTGCACAGCCCGTGTCTTCAGAATCCCAGTGCTGGCTGGCCCCCAGCCCCTGCCCCTGCCCCTCACCCCGGCTCAGACACTGCCTCCCATCCTTGTGTAGGTTTTCAAGCTGACCCTCCATCATGGCTGATACTTGGAGAACAGGGAGCAGCCTTGTGTTGGGTAGAGCAAGCTCAGGCTGGTGTGGAAGGAGAGAGGATGTTCAGGTTGAATGACCATGTCTAAACCTAAACCCAAGGGATTCTGACTAATGGCCATGAGCTGCAGAAGAGACACTGGGATGAACAGGACGTGTCTCCAGCCCTGTTGATCTTGGGGACCTGCTCTGAGCTGTTAGGATAGTAACAGACAGGATGATGGTGATACTGTAAGATGCGGTTGCTGAGCCTATGGCCGTTTGCAAGTCTAATGCTAAGCGACTTGCATCTTTAACTTATTTAATCTTCACATCAGCCCCGTGAAACTGTTATTGTCTCCATTCTAGAGATGAAGGAGCTGAGGCCCAGGTAGATAGGACTAGACTTGATTCCAGGTCTGTTGCCATGGTTACACCCACTCTCCTCTATTGCCTTATTCAGCATTAGGACTGGCAGGGCTGGCAGCTCATAGCACATTACAATTTTCAAAACACTTTGTATACAAAGTATGGGAATTGGTTCTTAGAACTAACACTCTTCACTGGGTACTTCTTATGAATAACTTTATTGTAGTACTATTTACATAGCACAAAACTCACTTGTTTTCACTGTACAATTGAATACCCTTTAGTAAATTTACAAAGCTGTGCAATGCAAGACCTGTGTCACCAGAGTCCAATTTTATGACATTCCCATCAACAGGAAAATCAACTGTGCCCACTTGCTGTCGCTAACCATTGTTGTCCCAGCTCCAGACAACCACCATCTACTTTCTGACTCTAGAGCTTTGCCTTTTGTGGGTATTTAATATAAATGGAATCATATGACACATAATCTTCTGTGCCTGGCTTCTTACAGGCTCTTACAGGCTTCTTACAGGTTCATCCGTGTTGTTACAGGTGTAATACTTCATTCTTTTTTTTTTCCCCCACCGTGGGTTGTATTCCATTGCATGCATTTACCACTTTGGGTTTATCCATTTGCCAGTTGACAGGTCTGGCTTATTTTCAGTCTTGCTACCAGGCTCTTGTGACATCTTATAACTGAGTGCTAAGAGTTATCACCATCCTCACGTTACAGATGAAATGTCTTGCAGTTAACCTGCTAGGACGTGTCAAAGGCAGACTTGAACCCCATCGGCCCAATTCCAAATGCACTTTATGGTTCCTGAAAACAACCTCTGGCTTCAGCTACAAGCCCGGGCAGTCACTTTCCCATTCATCTGTGAAGATCCCTTCTCCATGTGCTCCTCAGGGATTCCCAGGGAAGGGAAGCCACCTCCCACCAGCCCGCTGCTGCCAGCCCAGCAGCAAGAACATCCCGAGGCTCCAGAGGCCTGGAAATCAATTTCAATTGAGCAGAAGCTCTGTCTGTCCTAAGAGACAGGGGCTAATTTCCTGCAGTGAGGAGGAGGACAGTGATGTGTGGTTTGGGCTTGACCCAGCTCCCTAGGGTAGGAGAGCTAGCACATTGTGAAACACTGCCCGAGTCTCTTTGATGTTAATTTAAAAAGCTCTCAAGTGCTGAGGAGCTAGACCCAGAAACAAGCGGCTTCAGGACACACAGAGAGCGTTTTCTGGTCTGTTCCTCCTTCCACAGAGTTACGGAGACAGTGCTGGATGTTCTGGGGACTGATTGTTCATAACATCACCTGGGACACCCACTAACTCAGGTTTCTGGACCTCCCCCCCCCTCCCAGCGGGACCCCTCCAAGGTCCAGGGATCAGGCCATGGCTGGGGAGAAGGGAGCAAGGCGGGGGTCCCCATCTGTGTGCCCCCTGCCCAGCCCAGCTCTCTGTGGTCATGGCATGGGGCAAAAGCTGAGCTCACCTTGTCCCCCCAGGTTTAGAAGGCCTGCCGCAGGGAGGCAGGGTTGAGTGGAAACAAGCCTGCCTAGAGCCATCCCAGGGTGATGTGTGGTCCAGTGTGGGGTTCACATTGGCCTATGTGAATATGGTCTTCAACGTCATGGGAGGACACTGGTTAGAAATGGAAGTGTGGGTGTGATGGGGGTTCCCATACACCTCACCTCCATGCCTCAGCTGTACTGAAATCCTGTCTCAAAGCAGCTGCCTTGGGAGGACACCTGTCTCTTCAGGCGGACAGCATGGGTGGTGGGTGGGCATGGACAGGGACTCCTGCCAGGCCTGGAGGGACCCTGGCTCTGTTACAACCATGTGACCCTGGTCTAGGTGCTTCACCTTTCTGAGCCTCAGTGTTCACACCTGTAAAATGGGGCTGGATGCCTGCCCTGCCTCCCACTGGGTGTGTTCCCAGCATCCTTAGGGGAAGAGAAGGCACCTGTGCCTCACGCCTAAGAGGTGCACTGTGGTCAGCTCAGGCTGCTCATTTTCTGGGCTTCTTCCCAGGCCCCAGGAAATGGCAATTGTGGGCACCTGCAGGGCCCAGAAGAGGAGAGAAACAGTCCTGTCTAAGCCCTTGGAGTTGAAATGCTCACTATTTTGTTTCCTCCAGAGATGATATACTCATTTTATCTGGTGATTATAAATCAAAGGCCCAAATATGCAGAAAACCATTTTCATAGAGATTTTAATGAAGTCAAAAGGAGCCAGGGTGAAAAATGGACATTTTAGGGGCTGGAATGAGGAATCACAAGGATTCTCCTCTCCTGGCTGTGCCTTTATGACACTGAGAGGAGCTGTTAAAGACACCACAAAGTGAGTCTTATGCAGCCTTTAGAACTCATATAAGAGGCCTTCCCTGGTGGCCCAGTGATTGAGAGTCCACCTTCCAATGCAGGGGACACAGGTTCCATCCCTGGTTGGGGAACTAAGATCCCACATACCGTGGGGCAACGAAGCCCACCCCCACCCACTACAACTAGAGAAAGCCTGGATACCTCAACAAAGACCCAGTGCCACCAAAATAGGGAAAATAGGACAAAAAACTCATTGAGCAGTTTATAGTGATGGGAAATATTATCAATATGATGTGATGTGACACTCAAGCTAGACATGTGGCTTTACAGTGTAATCACAGCCCCTTCACATATTTTGAGTGATAATGTACAACTTTGCATCTTTAACTTATAAACATAGTAAATATATAATGTATAAAGATAATTTCAATTTTAAAATATTGGTTACTAACATCTATTTACTAAAATAAATGTTTATCCTTAATTAGTCCCTGCTTTCTTGGGCACTCACTGTGCTCCAGGTTCTGTGAACAACCAACCCTTGCTGTGTCTCATCTTAGGGAACCCTCCCAACAACCTTGTAAGGCAGATTGTCTTCTCCCCATTTCACAGATGAGGAAATGAGGCTGAGTAAGTTTAGATGACAGGACTAAGGTTGCATGGATAGGAGGTGAAGTGGTCAGAGCAGTACCAGCATCTCTGCATCTTTGGCCATCCCATGGGGTTGTAGAATCTTAGTTTCCTCAACCAGGGATCAAACCTGGGCTCACATCACTGAAACCACTGAGTTTTAACCACTGGACTGCCAGGGGATTCCCTGGTCTTTACACTGATTTATTGACCCACACTTCTCGGTGCTATGGGCTTCCTTGGTGGCTCAGCCAGTAAGGAATCTGCCTGCAATGCAGGAGACTCAGCTTCCATCCCTGGGTCCAGAAGATTCCCCTAGAGAAGGTGATTGGCTAACCACTCTAGTATTCTGGCCTGGAGAATCCTATGGAGAGAGTAGCCTGGCGGGCCACAATCCATGAGGTCACCAAGAGTCGGACAAGATTGAGCGAATAACACTTTCACTTTCACTTTTCTGCCCTATGCTATAGATAATGTACCTAGCATGTGTCGATACAGAAGGGGGATGGAGAGACTTGAAAGTCCTGGGATGTGATACGAGGTGACACGAGGCAGAACCTGGCAAGGCCACACGGGGACACAGAATCACATGGAGCAGGACCACAGGGGGCCAGGCTCAGGGCACAGAGGTCTGTGGGTGACACAGAGTGGGGCCGCAGCTGCCTTCTCTCTGCCTTGGACCCCTGTAGTGGATGTTTCATTTGTGCCATTTTAAAACTTGGAGGAACCCAGGGGAAGAAAAAAAATCAGTCAATTCATTTTTAAAAGGACAGCACAGAAAATCAAACTAAACGAATGATTTTTCCATCACAAAGCATTGTGTCATTACAAAATAAAAAAAGACTAGAAAAGGCCTTCTTCCCACAGTGATGAAACTGCGGTGGTTGGTTTTACAAAGAAAACAGAATTCAGCTGAACGTGCTGTGAGAGTGTGTGAAAAATAGATGTCAAGGCTTTTGAAAAGCTTGAAGCAGTAATAACCACAGAGCATCAGTGGCTAGGATTTATTAAGCACTTACTATATGCTGGGCACTGAGCTGGGAGTACCCTCTCAGAGATCCCTGTGGTCACAATGATTTCATGGGGATGGGGGTAATGACCGGATCTTTCTTGGATCTTTATTGGGCGTCTGTAGTGGGCAAGCACTGCTGTGAGTGCCTTTCATGCCTTTGCTCAGTTAGAATCACAACGACTCCGGGGAGATGAGGAAACAGACACAGAGAAGCAAAATAAACAGCTGCTTCATGGTGTGGGATGGGCACCATGGTTATCTCTATTTCACCAGATAAGACGTGAGCGAGCGGCTGAGGCAGGTGAAGTAACTAGCTCAAGGTTCAGAGGTACACGCTCAGTAGACATCAGTGGAATGAGAAAATAAATATTTTTCTCATGCACGTGGTATTTAGGAGCTTTTCTTTACAAGCCTTGGTTTTTGCAGTTTGGCCTGGGCACTGGAGTTCATCTTGACTTGAACCACATGGACACTTGGTGTGGGGAGTTTACTGTCACACTCTTTGCCAAGACCAAGTCTTTTTTTTTTTTTTTTTTGGAGCTTAGTAGCTTTGCAATATTGTGTTAGTTTCTGCTGTACAGCAAAATGAATCAACTATATCCACTCTTTGGGGAGGCTCCCCTGATGGCTCAGATCATAAAGAATCTGCCTGCAAAGCAAGAGAGTTGGGTTTAATCCCTGGATTGGGAAGATCCACTGGAGAAGAGAATGGCTACCCACTCCAGTATTCTTGTCTGGAGAATTCCATGGACAGAGGAACCTGGCGGGCTACAGACCATGGGGTTGCAGAGTCAAGACACGACTGAGCAACTAACACTTTGCCATTTAGGTCACCACAGAGCATTGGGTTCCCTGTGCTATACAGTAGGTTCTCATTAGTCATCTATTTAATACATAGTACCAATAATGTCAATGTGTCCATCTAAGTTTCCCAATTCATCCCACCCACCTCCTTTCCTCTTTGGAGTCCATACACTTGTTCTCTATGACTGTGTCTCTATTTCTGCTTTGCAAATAAGATTATCTATACCATTTTTCTAGATTCCATATATATGCGTTAATGTATGATTGCTTTTTCTTCTCTTTCTGACTTACTTCACTCTGATGATAGTCTCTAGGTCCTTAATGACAGCTTTGGCTGAAACTTAAGAGGAAAGGGCGCATACAGACAAGCAGGTAGCTTGATGTGAAGTCGGTTGAAACCAGGCTAGTGGTTGAAGAGCAGGCAGCTCACTCAGCTCCTCTTGAGGCTGGGCCTGCAGGTGGGGGTTGGGGGACTGGGAGCAAGTACCTACCCAACTGTGCTGAGCCTGCAAGAGAGTGGCCCCCAGGGCCTGGCTGGGTCAGGAAGGTGTGGTGGGCTCCCTGGGACCTTACCTGGGATAGAGGCTGGGGGAATAGGGTGCCAGGTGGAGAGAGAGCAAGTGCAAAAGTTTGATGACCAGAGGAAATCGGATGTTTTACAGGGTCTGGTGAATTTCTGGCTCCTGCCTGGCCATGAGTGTGGGAACTATAGATGGGGGAGAGTTTTGTATCTTTTGCTTTTTAACTCAGATTTTCTCTCTCTCTCTTTGGGCCCTGATAGGCTGCTCATTTAGAGTTCTGATCCCAGGAGACAGCTTGTCAAAGACAATTTTATTTTAGTTTAGTTTCAGGTGCTTGACGTTTTATTGAAGTACAGTTGGTGTACATTCTTGTGTTAGTTTCAGGGTGCAGCAAAGTGATTCAGTCATGTATTTTCTTTCAGATTATTTTCCATTATAAGCTATTACCAGATGTTGAATATAGTTTCCTGTGTTGTACAGTAGGTCCTTGTTTATCTTCTAGAGTGGCGTCTATCTGTTAATCCCAAACCCCTAATTTATCCCTCCCTCTTTCCCCCTTGGTAACCATAAATTTGTTTTCAATGTCCATTCATCTGTTTCTGTTTTGTAAATAAGTTGATTTGCATCATTTTCTAGAATTCCACATATAAGTGATATGGTATATATTTGTCTTTCTCTGTCTGACTTACTTCACTTTACATGATAATCTCTAGGTCTATCCACACTGCTGCAAATAACATTATTTCATTCTTTTTTTGGGCTAAGTAATATTCCATTGTATATATGGACCACATCTTTTTCCATTCATCTCTCAGTGGACGTTTAAGTTACTTCCATGTCTGTGCTATTGCAAATAGTGCTGCTGCTGTGAACACTGGGGTGCATATATCTTTCTGAATTAGAGTTTTTATTCAAGGGCAATTTAATTTACTGACATTGTCCCCTTTACCTGGGCGGGGGTGCAGCAGGGAATAAGAGTTTGCTTTGATGATTAAGAACACAGTGTGGAACAGTTGAAGAAGAAATGGAAAGGGTCGATGAGGCGCTTCGCTCTGGAGTGGCAAGGATGGGATGACTCAGAGCAGCTCATCAGGGTGACCACCCCCCCAGGTGACCTTAATCATCAAATGTGGGGAAGGCGCTCAGAGTCTGGGGACCAGTCCTTTTCCTGTTTCTGACTGCCACCATTTATTTATTCCTCTTCTCATTCCACCAAGGGTATGGGGCAGCAACGCATTAAAGGGAACAGGATAAAAAATCATAAGAGAAATCTGGGTGATAGGAAAATAGGAATAGAAAATGAGCTGAATTTGGTGTGAAAGTCGTCCACAGGATGCACTGTACCAAAAGGTCTGTCCATTTCATAGGTGATGGGGCACTGGTTTGCTTCTGAAAGAGGTAAAGGCAGCCGCCTGAGGGCTCTCTCTGCTGTCTTGAAGGACATTCTCATCATCAGTATGAGCAATCAGCGGCAAGTTTCATGGAGATTTTCTTATGAAATCCCTCAAGGCTGGAAGGTTTCCCCAAAGCACAGTTCAGGGAAAGCAGTTCTTCGGGATTCAAAGTAAATTAATGCCTGTGAGAGATATTTATAAATGGCTGGATATAATTATTGTTTCAGCAGGGATTTATGTATCAGAGGATTAGGTCTTGCTAAGCCTGGTTCCTAAAGTCAGAAATACTGTTAAAAGCTGGGCTTCTTGACAAAGATTTCCCCTAGGTGCCTTCAGGAACTGCCTAGTCCTCTAAAATGAACCAATGAGGGAAATCTGCTTAGAACAGTGGCTGGCACATGGTAGGTGCTCAGTTAGGTTTGCTTGTTTTAAATTGAAGTATAGTTGATTTACAATGTTGTGTTAATTTCTGCTGCAGAGCAAGGTGATTCAGTTTTTTATATATATACATTATTCTAATCTTTTACATATGGTTGATCATAGGATATTGAATATAGTTTCCTGTGCTATACAGTAGGACCCTGTTGCTTATCCTTTCTATGTGATAGTTTGCATCTGCTCACCCTAAACTCTCGCGGCATCCTTCTCCCACCTCCCTTCTCCTTGGCGACCACAAGTCTGTTCTCTGTGTGGGAGTCTATTTCTGTTTCATAAATAAGTTCATTTGTGTCATATTTTAGATTCCACATATGTAAGTGATAGAATGTGGTATTTGTCTTTCTCTGTCTGACCTACTTCACTTAGTAGGATAAACTCTAGGTCCCTCCATGCTGCTGCAAACAGCACTTTTTCATTCATTTTCATGGCTGAGTAGTAGTCCATTGTATATATGTACCACATCTTCTTTATCCATTCATCTGCTGATGGACTTTTAGGTTGTTCCCTTGTCTTATCTGTTGTGAAGAGTGCTGCTGTGAACTAAGGGGTGCATGTATCTTTTTGAATTGCAGTTGGATTATAGTTTTCTCCAGTGAAGTTTGTTTTTGATCCTGTGGGGTGAGAGCTAGTGTGCTAAGATGAAGTCCATTTGCTATATAACAAGAAGTTTCTTGCTAAAAAGAAGCCCATTTAGCAGCGTTGTGTGGAGGGTATGGTGCTGCTAGCAGGTAGATTATGGAGAGGTTTGCTGCAGAGCAAGCGTGGAACCTAAGTCATCCTAACATGTTTGAGGGTCAAGAAAAAGCCACACAGAAAAAGGCAGGACTCAGAAAGCGGTGTGTAGAAAGGGAGAACTAGGTGACCGAGTGAAAGGCCTGCATGGCTGTCTAGGCAAAGCTGCTTTCCTGTGTGTTCACAGTGTCCTGAGACATCAGCTTCCAGTCACCCTGCAGATAGGATAGAGGTACCATTTAAGCCTGCCTGGTATTTGAGGGCTTTTATGGTATCATTTGAGAAAGGAACACTCTTCTTAGCTGTGCCATTTATTCTAAATGACACCAGACACTTCCTATCCTTGAAAAATCAGTTGCCACCTCAAGAAATCAGAGAATGCTACAGCTGGAGACAACCCAGGGTTCTCCCCAATGTCCCTGTGTCCTCATCTTACAAAGGGAAAAGGAGGCTGAGGCCCAGACAGGGATAGTGAACTAACAATAGATAAGACCACTAGCCTGGAGGCTGACTCCCACCCAGAGCAGCCCACTCACGGATACGTTTATCACTAAGTGAAATATTGCAAACCGCCTCAGTGTGCATCAGTAGGAGATCGGTTAAATAAATGATGGTACATCCTTACAGCCAGATATATGGGTGGAAAAATTTTAATGCAGACCATTAAAAATGAATGAGGTAGATAGACTTTTATTGATGTGTAAGGATGTCTATGACATATTGATGAGAGAAAGAAGCTGTTTGCAAGCCTGCATTTTGTGTTTGTTATTGTACAACAAAATGTAACACACGATTACCTTGATTTTAGATTATTTTTACTTTCTTCTAAAGTTTTGTGCAGCATTCAACTTTTGTTTCTTTCAATATGTTGATTTGTTGTGATAAAAAAAGATGCATACGTTCATTTTGAAAACAGCTAATTGCTCTTGTAAAATCAGTGTTTAAAGTTACCAAGAAATACATGTTCATAGCAGAAAACTTGGAAAACTGTTTTAAAACTAGAAAGATAAAAGAGACTGCCATCCACTCCTACCATCCAGAGTATCACAGGCGATTGTTTGCTGTGCATCTTGCTGGGATTTATAAGAAGAATCACTTCTGAAAACTGCATACTATTCAATCTGATCTGCATACCAGAATTTACTCATTGGTTTTCCCAGATGTTGGATGTCTAGTTCTAGTTTTTCCTCGTAACACGCATGGTGAAGGACATCCTGGTGCATATATGCTCATTGTCTACACTGCATTCTTAGCAGTTCTTAAATGTGGGTCTCCTCATTTCTGGGATCAAAAAAGCACAGGCGTTGGTGCAACCTCAGTACCTATTTCCTTTTTAAAGTAATTGCTTTGAAAAGCAACCTATCCATTTACACTCCAATTCGAAGTGTGGGCAAGTTTGAAACCAGTCTCATCGACATGGCAACTCTTTGACAATTATTTACTGAATTAATTACTGAAGTAATTGGGCTTCCCAGCTGGCTCAGTGGTGAAGACTCCTGCCAATGCAGGAGACGTGGGTTTAATCCCTAGGTCGGCAAGATCCCCTGGAGGAGGAAATGGCAACCCAATCTAGTATTCTTGCCTGGAAAATCCCATGGACAGAGGAGACTGGTGGGCTACAGTCCATAGGGTCGCAAAGAGTCAGACACCATTGAAGCGACTGAGTATACACACACACACTAAACTAAACATCTGAGCTGCTGATGCTGCTGCTGTGTCGCTTCAGTCGTGTCTGACTCTGTGCGACCCCATAGACGGCAGCCCACCAGGCTCCTCCATCCATCTGAGCTGCTAGAGGTCTGTAAATCAGGAGGCTGGCGAAAGCTCTGAGGCACTGTGGGGATCATCTAAAATTAGCTTCGTAACCTCCTGCATCCCTTCCTTTACAAAGGCATCCCAATACTTCAGATGTCTTTGCATTCCACTGCAAAGGTATCAGGAAGTGCTGGAGTGAAAATCCAAGTATTGTAACTTAGAGACCAAAGGCGAGTCTTCCTAAACCCATATGGTACTAGTGTGTGTGGTAAAAGGGAGGGTGGATTTAAGTAATTTTAAAGTTAACCTAAAGAATGAGCTGATGAGAATTACTATGAAATTTTTGAAAAATAGGAGAGGTGAAAGAAAACTTATCTTTCCAGATATTAATCTCTCAGCATTGCATAAAAATAGAACTAGAAGATAATGTAGGCCAATGTTTATCTGATTTAAGGATGAAAGAAGGATTTAATAAGCCCAAAATAATGAAGGGAAGCTACAAAAGAAAAGTAGGTTTTAAAATTCTATAAATCAAAAAGCATCACGAGCAAAAATTTAATGTCTTTGATAACTTAGAGCACAATCATATAGGAAGAAGGGTTAATATTCCTAGTTATTCATTCATTTAACGTGTACTGAGTGCTTGCAACTGTTGGGGCACTATTACAAATGCTGGGGATTCAGTTAAGTATTAAATATTTTTATATTTCTGTAAAAAAAATAATAAAAGATAAAACACTAGTGGAGAAATAGGTGCAAGCAATTTACAAAATTTACAGTTTAATCAATTTACAAAAGAAAAGATAGAAATAGCCAATAAGTATATTTAAAAATGAAACCTACCTCCCTAATAATCATGAGCAGGCAGATTAATTCAATAATGAGAAATAACTTTTCATTCTAAAATAGCTTAAACATTTTTAGAAGAGTTCAGCTGTGTTTTGGCCCATTGAAGGAAAAACTGGCTAAAACATTTTGGAGAAAAAAAAATTTTTTTTGAAGATTTTTTGATGTGGACCATTTTAGAAGACTTTATTGAATTTGTTACAATGTTACTTCTGTTTTATGTTTTGGTTTTTTGGCCACAAGGCATGCAGGATCTTAGATTCCCTACCAGGAATGGAACCTGAAACCCCTACATTGGAAGGCGAAGTCTTAAGCACTGAACCAAGGAAGTCCCTTAATAATTTGATAGTATTTTTTTAATAATAAAAAAATTCATGTAATTTGATCTAGAAATTCTAGGTCTTTATCCTAAGCAATGAATCCAAGATGCAGCCAAGTTTAAACTGACAAGAATGTTTATCACAGCCCTGTCATCACACACACACGCACACAGATACAAATGGGAATCAAAGTGTACAACCTTAGTACATTAAGGTGCATCTATATTACATAGTCATAGAATATTACATATTACATAGACAGAGTATTACATAGACGTCAGAAACTTTGTTTTCTAAGAATATTTAACGACATATTATTAGGCGTAAAAAGCAAGTTGTAAAACCCTGTGAATGTTTAAATTCTATGTTTTTAAAAGCCTACAGTCTTCCTATATGTGTATGTATTTAAAGGACTGAACAGTTGTGGAAAAAGTTCGGAAAGATGTACAGCAACATGATGACTTTGGGGAGGAGCCTCTTATTTCTGTTTACAACCAATATTTTATTTTTAAATTTTTGCCATGAGGAAGTAATACTTTTGTAAATAGGAGCTGTTTTAGGAAGTTAACATAAGATAAAAATTGAAACTAACAAAATACATAGTAGGGTATACTGACTACCATTATGATGGTTTGAATTTTGAACTGTATTTTTATTCTTGTCCATATTTTCTAAGTTTCATACAACAAATAAATAACTTTTTTAGTCAGGAAGTAAACTACAACCACTATTATAAAATGCCTGAAAAATTTAGGTTACCCTTTCAGTTATTTTTGCATTTTGGTGCCCCCAAACTCAGGAAACAGGATAAACTTATTTCAAACCATGGTTAGTTATTTCCAAACTATTCTCTGTGACCTCTAGACACTTTTTCTCATGAAATACTTCTAAATTTTAAGCAATGGGTCCAATTGTTAATCTGAAAAAAAGTGCAAAACATTATCACTCTTTCACATGCGTTTCTAGACTTTTTTGAACACTCTGTAATATATTTGTTGCACCAGCAGATAAATGATAACATATGAACATAGTATTTGAAATTTTAACATGTTTAAAACTTTTAAATATTTTTTAATTGGAAGATAATTGCTTAACAATATTGTGTTGACTTCTGCCATACAACGATGTGAATCAACCATAAGTATACATATGTCCCCTCTCTCTTGAACCTCCCCCCATCCCCCACCCCATTTTACCCTCTGGGTTTGGTGGAGTTATAAACAGAAGACAAGCAGGTGGAAACTGGTTTGACAATTTCTTATCCAGTTAAACACGCATCTAACTCAACTCAAGAATTACATTTCTAGGTATTTACTAAAGAGAAAGGAAAGCATATGTCCAGACACAGCTTAAGCACAAATCATCACAGCAGTGGTGCTCATAAAATCCCCAAACTGGAAACAACCCAAATATCCATCAATAAGAGACAAACTGGGGTATATCCATATTTCATAACAGCAAAAAAAGAACCCAAAGAATCAGCAGTACAACAACCTGATGAATCTCTGAATATGGCACCGAGGGAAGAGAGGAGAAACACAAATGTGTGCTATACAATTTCATTTTTGTAGAATTCTGGAAATGACAAAATAAGTCTGCAATAGAAAGTTGATCAGAGGTTGTCTGGGGCTGGGGTGCGGGTTGTGACTGCGCAGTGCAGGAGGGAGCTTTCTGGGGCAAGGGACATGTTCTGTAACTTTTTTTTGAGACGTCTGTATCTTGATTGTGGTGGTGGTTACATTTGTTAAAACTCAACTGTCCATTACAATGGGTACATTTTGCTGTATGCAAATATTACCTTTGCAAAGTTGTTGTTTACATGAGTTTATTTTGTACACAGGGGCTTTCTGAGTGTGGGGTCCTGCAAGGGACCCACACACCCATGAAGCTGGCCCTGATTCTGTTCCCCACCGTTTCAGATAGCTTCACATTGAGCGTGTGTGTGTGTCTGTGTGTGTCTGTGTGTTATGATACATAATGGGACCTCCCTACAAATGCTTTTTAGAATTCATTTTCTAACTCACTAATTCGCTGGGATCATCTCCCAACTCCCATAACTTTAGCTGAACCTCGTTCCCCTGAGAGCGTGCCCTTGCGGGCGTGCCATGTCAGATGGAGCCATCTGCTTTTGATAGCGTTTAGGACGTTTTCTCTTTTGCATGAGTATCATCACCCAGCCCCCATGCGGTATGAGCCTCTGTACACAGACATTTCTAGACCTTTTCCCAGCAACCCAGCCTCTCCCCACACAGGACACCATCTCTGATGCACCTGAAGATTATTTGCCTTTGCATTTCCCTTCCCACTTTCTTTTTCTTGAGCTTTAAATAGAGTGAGACAGTCTCTATAATCAACTTTCTTCAGCTCAGAGGCTTCCACCCCACCCTTCCCCCGGGGGCCCATGAGATCTGATCCCTTGCACCCAAATTATGCATAATTCGAAGGGTTTCAAAGGAAGTCCCCAGGAAATCAAGGCTCCAGTGGGGTTCACAGGGTCAAGCGGTCCATGCCCCTGCCTTGGTAGGATGGTCACTGAACGTTTGCTCCATTTCCCACAGGCTTATCACGTCTGGGAAGGGTTCCCAGCCTCAGGATTTACAGAATCTACAGCAAGACAGCCTTAGATCTTCATTGGAGAGGGACACAGCCACATTTCAAAAGAGGGGAAGTCTCAGCCTATATTTTTACCGTATACAGCTTTTTTTTTTTTTTTTCAGCATGTGGGATCCTAGCTCCCCAGCCAGGGATGGAGCCTGTGCCCCTGCACTGGGAGCACAGAGTCATAACCACTGGACCAACAGGAAAGTCCCAACTGTATACAGTTTGTTGCTGGCTCCTAGGCCCACTGGCAGTAACCTCTTGGGCCTCCTCCCACTGGTTTTGAGGATCTACTGAGACAAACTGATGGGCTTAGAGAGCAGATGGGGGCTCACTGTTAGGTCAGTCAACATTTGTGTGCAGTCATCAGGGCTGTTTGAGATGGAAGTGACTGATGGCCTCTGACTAGCTTCATGGCCTCTGGAAAGCCTCCAGGTCCCACATTTCCACCTTTGCTAAACAGTGTCATTTCAGCACTAGGTGATCTTAAAGACTCTCTGAGGTTTGGTCCAGGTCCCAAAATGTCAGGGTGCTTGCTCTTCCCCTCTAAAATAGGAGGCGCTTTCCACAACATACAGGGACTTCCATTCTGACCTGCTGAGAAGTGAAGGGGGCTCCCATGGGAGCAACTGACCAGTAATACTCACTGTCTGATCTGGGATGGATGGGCAGGTTGGGTCCACCAGCCCAGAACACTCTGGAGAAGGGATCTCAGGCCCCATCTGGGTTCAGGTCCCTTGAAGAACAATTGATCAGTGTTGATCACAGTAATGGATCAGTGGTTCTGCCCAGGGAAGGGACATATACACTGACATAGACACTGATGGTGATACAGATATTGTTCAGTGACGACTCCTGCACTAGGGAGGGAGTCCAGGGTCGACTGGGTTTCACGTGGATTTGCTCAAGGGTACTGGGTGGTTCACAGAATGAGTTTAGGGGCTCAAGGGGCTATAGCAGAATCTAGGAAGTGAAAAAATATCTGCAGCAAGTAAGAGGGTCGGTCAGCATCCTGTGATTAGACTGGCTGTCTGAGAGCTGGCAGTTACAGTATTGGGCTTCTACCTTCCTAGAGACAGGGGGACAGAGGCCTCCTCCTTCCTAATGATCAAACTTGAAGGAATGGCTCTCAGTCCTTGAGAGAGACTCTGTCAGGTGGTGGGAGATACATGCACATCTCAAAGGGAAGGAGAAAGGATTTACAATTGTAGCTTTTTAAAATAAATGCTCTATGAAATGAACGTATGGTTACCAGGGGAAAGGAGGGGGAGAAGAGATAATTAGGAAGTTTGGGGTTTACACACTGCTATATTTAAAATAGATACCAGCAAGGACCTACTGTATAGCACATGGAACTCTGCTCAATGTTATGTGGCAGCCTGGATGGGAGGAGAGTTTGGGAGGGAATGAATACCTATATATATATAGTTGAGTCCCTTCCCTCTTCACCTGAAATTATCACAACATTGTTAATCGGTTATACTCTATTAGAAAATAAAAAGTTTAAATTAAAAAAAAAGAAAGAAATGCTCTGTGGAAAGGAAGGTTGGGGTCTATTCTCAGGTGTTGACTGGAGCCAACAGTAAATTCTTTTGGCATCTTGAGCTTTTCCAGACAGAAACTCAAATTGGGGCTTGATCATCTAGAAAGTCATGCTATAGCCTGCACCAGTCTCCTAAGGCTTTTGGATGGAGCAGTTCACCCTGAGAGTTTTTGAAGTTCTCAACACAGAGAATTTGCCTTCCTTCACCTTTTATCTAGACTAGTGGCCTTCAGATGGGAAGGAGCCTAGTTGGTTATAGGGGAATCAATTTCCAGGGCCTGTGATGTCCCTCTGTACCCCTCCCAGTCTACGTCCTTCCCATCCCCTTTCATAATTGTTTCTCTTCTACTTTACTGAAACCATGCAACCCCTCCTGTCCAGATCCTCTTGGGGGGCAAAAAAAACCACTGAGACACCAACAAAGGGCAATGTGAAATGCTGGTGCTGGTGACAAGGAAGTAAATGACTCTAAAATAACACATCATCTTGCAAATCACGTGGTTTCTAGTTTTTATTTTCAACAGCATCTTAGAAATTAAGAAGTAATTTGATGCTAGGTGGCTTTGTGACATTTGGTATCTAAGTTGGACGCAGTTGACAAAAATTGAGCGGCGGTCCCGTTCAGTCAGTACTCATATCTGTAAAAATGAAAAGTAGGATGATAATGCCCTTCTTGTTTAAGCAATAAATAATATCCATCCAAGGATACATTAACTGAATCAGAGGGAAAAAAATGTAAACACTTCATTAAGCGAGAGATATATTTCTAATAACATTTAGCTCTTTGTGGCTAATAATTCAATCAAAACTATTTTGTTATTTTGATTTATGTGCTAATAATAATTGTAACAACAGAATCTAAGGGGAAACTTTTTATCACAGCTTTATGACCACAGGAAATAGTAAAATTTTAATATTTTAATTTATGTACATATTTGTTTCAAAGAATGGTAGTAGGATGATTACTTAAAAGCAGTGAAACTTTATGGAAAGAGTAGAGTTCAAGGAGAAAATAGGGAGATGTGAAAGTAATATATAAGTGAAAGAATGGCTTACTCATATGTTTTAAAGTTAGAAGGTGGCCCAGCATCTTATAAACCATAATGGAAAATAATAATTTGTAATTTTTAAAAATTTTGTGTTTTAAATGCAATATTTTAAAAATAATGTATGTGTGTATATATATATATAATATGTATAACTGAATCACTTTGCTGTACAGTAGAAATTAGCACATTATAAATCAACTATACTTCAATAAAAAAAATTAGACGGTGGTTGAACACTGAAAGGGAGGTAAATTTTCACCTCTTCTCTCTCAGGTTTTTCAGCTGGGCTGTGAGATAGATTAAGAGGAAAAAGTTTACTCTTTTACATACATGTTATTTGACCTGGGAGCCTTCATGAGGAATGAAGAACCCAAAGAGATGGTGGGACCATCTATACTATACGTGCTTTTATAGTAGTTTGAACAAAGGGAGGTGATTATGGAAAAAGAGCTAAAATATATGGGAGATGAAGGAAGGTAAGAAATATTTTAACATGGTCTGTTCATATAGAATTCACTTGGTCTCAGCTCCTTGTCGTTGATGATAAGAATGTTGCTTTCCTTCTGGACAAAGAGGACCTCTTTCATATGGGAATTTCATCTCCTGATTTTAAGAAAAAGAAGGAGAGTTGGATTTTTTTTTTAATTTGTTGTTTTTCAAGTGCCTTTAACCCCACAAGTAATTCTTATGCCAAAATGGTATATTTGGGGGTGGCATATTCTGCCACCCTTCACCTTCCATGTTCGTGATGACTCAAATGGAGACGCAATCCACTGATGAATGTGAACAGGTAAGCAAAATGTGGTCCATCCAAGTGATGGATTATTATCAGCCTTAAAATCAAAGGAGGTTCTGTCGCATGCTACAACATAGATGAACACTGGGGACTTTATACTGAGTGAAATAAGCTGGTCATAAAAAGACCAGTGCTGTATGGTACCCCTTATGTGAGACATTTAGGGTAGTTAAAAATCATAGAGACACAAAGTAGAATGGTGGTTTCCAGGCGCTGGAGGAAGAGGGGGATGGAGAGTCACTGTTTAGTGGATTTTGAGGGTCTCAGTTTTACAAGATGAAAAGAACTATGAAGCGGGAAGGTGGTGATGGCTGTGCAATGTGATGAATGTATTTAATACCGTGAATTGTGCACTGAAAAATGTAGAAGACAGTAAATTTTATGTTGAGTCTATTTTACCACAATTAGAAATTTGAAAAGGGAAAAGGATGATGGTGGATAGCAAAGTTCTTTTTCATTCGGTTCATTTAAAAGGACAGTTTTCTTTTAAAATGTCAGTGTTTAAAATGTGACATTGAAATGTGAATCACATCCTGCTTCATCAGACTTTGCGTGCAGCATTTTAAATGACTTAAAAATGTGTGTGGGCCTGTGATGCAGTTCTCTTAAAAGCATTCCATGAGGCTAGGGGTAGGGAGTAAGGAGGGTGGGGATAGTTGTGGGGGCTGGGGGGTGGGCAGGAGTTGGGGTGGTGAGCAAACTCCCACCCTCGGGCTAAATCTGGCCCAGCGCTTGTTTTTGTATGGCCTGCATGCTAAGGATGGTTTTTACATCTTTAAGTGGTTGAAAAAAAGTTAAAAAAAAAAAAGAATATTTCTTAATACATGAAAATGATATGAAATTCAAATCTTAGCATCTAAAAACAGACTTTGATTAGAGCACAACCACACTTATTCATTTACATCTTATCTATGGCTGCTTTCCTATTCCTTGGCAGAGTAGGATGGGAAATGGAAACACCAGGCTGGCCTCAATAAGCACATCTGTAGACTTAGAGAATGAACTTATAGTTGCCAAGGGGAAGGACAGAGGAAGGAATAGTTAGGGAGTAGGGGATGGACATGTATATACACTGCTGTATTTAAAATGGATAACCAAGAAAGACCTACTGTATAGCACATGGAACTCTGCTCAATGTTATGTGGCAGGCTGGATGGGAGGGGAGATTGGGGAAGAATGGGTACAGGTGTATCTATGGCTGAGTTCCTTGGCTGTTTACCCGAAACTATCACAACATTGTTAATCAGCTATGGAAGTGAAAATGTTAGTTACTTAGTCATATCTGACTCTTTGTGACCCCTGGACTGTAGCCTGCCAGGCTCCTATGTCCATATAATTCTCTAGTGGATAGCCATTCCCTTCTCTAGGGCATCTTCCCGACCCAGGGATCGAACCAAAGTGTCCTGCATTGCAGGCAGATTCTTTACCACTAAGCCACCAAGGCAGCCCTGACTGGCTACAACCCAGCACAAAATAAAAAGCTCAAAAATAAATAAATAAATCTTGGGGGAAACAAACAAACACACACACACATCTGTGGGGTTCAATGTGGGCTCCAGGCTCCTGCTTTGAGAATGAAAGTGAAAGTGAAGTGATTTGAGAGTATAAGAAGGAAAATCCTAAGTTTTGGACTCAGGAACTGGGACTCCCGTCTCCACCCTGGCACAGATAGTGCGGCCCATAGGCCTATCACTGAGGCATCATCTTCCTCATCTCCAAAGCAGGATGATGGTCCTGGACTTTGCAGGCATCTCCTGAAGTCGGACCACCTCCAGTGGGAGGGTCATGTGGATGTGTGGAAGGCCTCAGGACTGCCCTTCCTTTCCTGACTGGGAAACTTGGCAGTATTTCCTGAAGACAGAGAAGCGAACTTGGGGCTGGTGGTCTGGCAGGTTTGAGGCTCTGCCCACCAGTCTGTTTCTGGAAGGAAGGGCTAGACTGACACGGGCAAGATGCCAATTAGCCATCTCATTTTGCCCTGGCAGAGGCTGCCAAAGGCAACCAACCTCCTCCCCCGCCCCCGCCCAAGGAAGCCTCTCAGACCAGAGACGCTCTAGATCCCACTGACGGAGCCCCTGGGGAGGGGGCGGCTGCTGAGATGGCATGATAACCTCCTCACAGGCACACAGACTGCTTTCTGGTTTTCACGTGGGCGTTTTCCCCTTAGAGGAAAATTCGATGCCTTTGAATCGCCTCTTCCCTGCTGAGGGCGCTGTGCCCAGTGTGAGGCCATCAGGAAGGGAGGCTTGCAACCCTGTCTCAGGGCCCGACCACGGAAGCTGGGAGGTTTAGGGGCAGAGCAAGGCCTTGGACCCCACGGTCAGGTTTGAATTCACTTTGCTGCTCACTGTTGGTTGTTCCCCAAGCTTCTCTTTTCCATCCATAGAAAGGAGACCATAACAGTAGCTGCCCTGTGGGGTTATTAGGATTAAACGCAATCATGTAGGTAAAATGACTGCTTGGCCTTGCTTTCTAATTGGTTCATCTTTTCATCTTGCTTAATTAAGAAGTAAAACACTGAGGTTCTTGGCGTTCGGTTGTGTCACTCACATCCCATGCAGGGTTCTGTGCCCAAATGAGGCGTTTTCTCGCCCCTCAGATGGGGCCTGGGTTTACTGATGAGCAAAGACAACCCGGGGTGGGGCTAGGACCCTCAGAAGAACCTGCCTCATCAGGCAGGTCTGATAAGGGGGGGTGAGGGAGTGTGTGCTGGGGTAAGTGGAGCAGGAGGGAGTTTTCTCATTGTTTTAAATTGGGGAAGAAATGAAGGATGATGGTGACAATCTTTTACGGCTTAAAAAAAAAAAAACCCTATTTGGGACACAGATGTTCAGGTTGCCACATGATCTATTTATAGAAACTCACATGAGAGGAACAAGCAAGAATTCTCAGAGATGAACCAAAGACCTGCCGATGCTATGTAAAAGCTGCCAGGTCGCTTTTTCCAAGGGCCAGAAGCCAGACTGGGTCTCTTTATTTGGCCCCCTTCCCTTAGATGGGAGAAACTGTGCCAAGAGGGGGCAGGAGGCTCAGGACCCATTTCAGGGATCTTCCTAGAGTGAGGGACCCAGATGGTTTCCACTTTGCCTTAAGTGTACTCGGTTAGTGAGACCTACTCTTCTCACTGCGGCTCACCCTAGTGTGTTTGCATTCATCTCAACAGAATAACACTTTCAGTTCAGTTCAGTTCAGTTCAGTCGCTCAGTCGTGTCCGACTCTTTGCGACCCCATGAATCACAGCATGTCAGGCCTCCCTGTCCATCACCAACTCCCAGAGTTTACTCAAACTCATATCCATCGAGTCGGTGATGCCATCCAGCCATCTCATCCTCTGTCGTCCCCTTCTCCTCCTGCCCCCAATCCGTCCCAGCATCAGGGTCTTTTCCAATGAGTCAACTCTTCGCATGAGGTGGCCAAAGTACTGGAGTTTCAGCTTCAGCATCAGTCCTTCCAGTGAACACCCAGGACTGATCTCCTTTAGGATGGACTGGTTGGATCTCCTTGCAGTCCAAGGGACTCTCAAGAGTCTTTTCCAACACCACAGTTCAAAAGCATCAATTCTTCAGTGCTCAGCTCTCTTCACAGTCCAACTCTCACATCCATACATGACCACTGGAAAAACCACAGCCTTGTCTAGACAGACCTTTGTTGGCAAAGTAATGTCTCTGCTTTTTAATATGTTATCTAGGTTGGTCATAACTTTCCTTCCAAGGAGTAAGCATCTTTTAATTTCATCTCTACAGTCACCATCTGTAGTGATTTTGGAGCCCCAAAAAATAAAGTCTGACACTGTTTCCAGCTGTTTCCCTGTCTATTTCCCATGAAGTGATGGGACCAGATGCCATGATCTTAGTTTTGTGAATGTTGAGCTTTAAGCCAAATTTTTCACTCTCCTCTTTCACTTTCATCAAGATGCTTTTTAGTTCCTCTTCACTTTCTGCCACATGGGTGGTGTCATCTGCATATCTGAGATTATTGATATTTCTCCCGGCAATCTTGATTCCAGCTTGTGCTTCATCCAGCCCAGCGTTTCTCAGGATGTACTCTGCATATAAGTTAAATAAGCAGAGTGACAATATACAGCCTTGACGTACTCCTTTTCCTATTTGAAATAATGCTTTATCAAATATCAAAAGAACAACATAAGCCCACGACACTAGGAAGGTGGATGGCAGGGAGTGGTAGCTCTAGCACTCAGTCATCCATTGATGTGGGTGACTCAGATTCAGCATCAGATGGAGATATTTAAGAGGTGTCTGTGGACAAGGAACCAAAGTGCAGGGGGCCCGAGAGGCACTCAGACAAAAATGGAAGACAGCCCTCCCCTCCTTCCCTTCCTCAAACACTTATTGAGCAGCTGTTATATGCCAGACTGTTCTGAGTACCAAAGATACAACAGCAAACAAAGTAGGCAAAAAAATCCCTGCTCACATGGAACTGCCATTCCAGCCTCCCCCTTCTCTCTATGTTGTCCTCTTCTTGTGATGAATGTCTCATCATTCCAGGCAGGTGCCACGATCTTTCGTTTAATGTTCAGCAAAAGGTTATCAGCACCAGAATGACTGGAACATCAGTACCATGTGTTACCCATCTTGGCATCCCTAGAGACAAGCACAGAAAATGACCCATAGTGGACACATAAAATAATAATAATTTTATATATATATATAGTTTAAGGACATTCTGCTAGCAATTGGTCAGGGGGTGGAGCAATGAGAATGGAAAAAAAAAATGTTCAAGCTTTCCCCCTGAGGAACTTATAATCTTGATGGACAAAATATGAAAAATAGAAGGAGGTGAAATAATGCATAGAATGGAAAGATTAAGTAAATGGATGGTGGGTGGTAGGGCCAGGTTTCTTCTTGTTGGAGAGACAGATTATGGGTGAATAGAAGGAGGCTGGAAGGATTCGTGTGGTACCGGGTTAGAGCTGGAGGCATCAATATGAGCTTATGTTTACCTTAATATGCATGCAGGTGGCTGAAGGTGGATGTGTTTATGGGTTGATATATACACAGAGTTTAGTGCACACACATGCATTTCCTGGCTCTGTCAGCTGAGTGGGTCTAGAGACATCTCTGCTCCAGGGGCAAGGAGTATACCTAACATCCAGTGCCTATCTTGGTTTCTAATGTTACTTTCCAACAAGAGGAACCAGGGCTCCTTGGCCATATGGCCGATTCAAGGACTGATGCAGGGATTATACCAGCTGGAACTTGGAGCATCTTTTAGTGCCAGAAAGTGAGAAAGTGTTCAACAGACAAAGTAACACACCATGACAGGGTTGGTAAAGTGGTCCCAGGGCCAATGAAAAGAGCCCCCAGTGGCCAAAGATGAGAACTTGACCAACAAAATAAAGCCGTGTTAGAGTTCACAGTAAAAACCCCGGAGCACACACCAATATAAATACATGATTCAATAAATAAATAGAGGAAAACACTCAAACCTTCCACACAGAAAAATTCCACATAATTTATGTAGGTATTTCATCCTCAAGGGTTTGGACAGTTACTTCCTTTTCCTTAAGTGTGGGCTGTGCATAGCGACTTCCTTCCAAAGAGGACAGTATGAAAAGGAGGGGAAGATCTTTACGTGTAGAAAGCTGACAGGTACTGCTGAAGCCAGGTGATTAAGGTCAATATCAACAGTGATAACGATCATGGTGAGAGATGGACCCTGGGTGGCCTGGAATGCAAATGGCCCTATACCTCTGTGGTCTTCTTCCCCCAAACCCATAACCCCACTCTAAGTATGAGGGGGAAAAAAACCACAATTGAGGGTCATTTTTTGCAAAGCACCAGGCCAGTACTCAAAGTTGTCATCGTTATCAAAAACAAAGACTAGGAAACTGTGAAAGTCAAGAGGATTCTAAGGAGACATGATGAGTCCATGTAATCTGGTATCCTTTATGGGGTCCCAGAACAGAATAAGAACCTTAGGTAAAAATTAAAGAGACATGAGTAGCATACAACTTTAGCTTCCCTGGTGGCTTAGATGGGAAAGAATTTGCCTGCAATGCAAGAGACCTGGATTCAATCCCTGGGTCGGAAAGATCCCCTGGAGAAGGAAATGGCTACCCACCCCAGTATTCTTGCCTGGAGAATTCCACGGACAGAGGAGACTAGCAGGCTATAGTCCATGGGATCACAAAGAGTCAGATACTACTGAGTGACTAATGCTTTCACTTTTCTGTAGTTAATAATCATGTATCAATATCAGTTCATTAATTGTAATGCATTTGCCATGTTAATGTAGGGGGTTAACAAGAGGCAAAACTGAGGGCAGGGTGTAGAATTCTGTACTACAATTTTCCTGTAAATCTAAACAGTTCTAAAATTAAAAGTTAATTTTAAAAATGAAGTAAGAAAAATGGGGAGAAGCCTCGCTTCAATCTGAGCAGGGACAGGACAGGCATGAGGATCAGGAGGAATTAGCACAAGACACTAAGATTGAGTCGGCTCCATTTTCCTGGGTGTGATAGATGCAGGCTGCGTCCTGCCACCTCCTTTCCCACCCTCTGATGATGTTCTGTTCTCACCAACCTGAGGCGCCCCTGCGGTGTATCTGCTCCCGGGGCAACTGCTAGCCCTGGGTCACCATCTCTGGACTCCAGGGAGCCTAGGAATGTTGGAAATTCAAGACGTGAGCCCTGCCTGGATGCACGTCCATCGCAGTCTCCCTTGTAACTGTCTCTGCCCAGCTTGTGATTCTCCTGAGAGCAGTGACCCCATCCTCCTTCGGTGCTGGGGCTTCCTGCTGGGCCTGGCCCCAAAGGTGCCTGTGAAAATGTCATGAAATGAACATCCCTGAGCTTGTAGCTGTGGGACAGGACTCCAGACCCCATCCGCTCACACAGTGAGAAAGCAATGCTCTTTGTAGCTCTGCACCAGCATGTCTCTGACATCAAGGAGAATGCCTCACCCTCACCCTTGCCCATCACCACATGTAACCAAGAAGAGGCAGGTCTTAGGCTCAGATTCAGCAAACCAATTCATCTAGCAAGAGTAAGAGCATTGCTTTATTTTAGAATTGCCTTAAATTTGTAGCAAGTGATACGGGTTTTCCATTTAAAACAGCAATGACAAAGTTTCCTTTTAAATTTTAATACAATTTCATAGAGAAAAGTTGCAAGAATAATACAAAGAATTCTTGGATGCCTTTCATCCAGATTCCTTTAGAGTTAATTTTTTACTGCTTTTCCCTCTTTCTGTCTCTATCTCTGTCTCTGTCGGTCTCTTTCCCCTACCCATCCCCACCACGGGTTATTTTTAACTTTTTAAAAATGGGTTGTCCCTTTACTGCTAAATACTTAATACTTCAGTTTGTATTTCCTAAACACAAGAATATTTTCTGACATAACTATAGTACATAATACTGATACATTATTATCTAATCTGCAGACTTCATTCCTATTTCACCATCTGTCTCAATAGTGTCTTTCACAGCAAAAGAAAATCCCAGATCTTGCCTTGCATTCGTTCAACTTCTGTGTCTCTTTCACTCCTTTAACCTGAAATAGTTCTTGTCTTTGTATTTTATGATAGTAGCATTTTTAAAAAGCATGTGGTATTAATAGATATTTTCTAAAATGGCTAAGGTTTCTTTATAAAGTTTAAAAAATGTGACTCCATTTAAAGAAAATCTATTAAGTAAGCAGGATAACAAATTGTTCACGGGTAAAGCAAAAAAAACAAAAACAATACAAAACATGTAAACACACAGAAAACCGAAGTTTGAGAACTATTGGTTTAGATCAACTTCGCTCTGCCCCAGAGTGCTTACAACTTGCGGGTCATGGTTGGCTGGGTAAGGGGTGATGGATTAAATGTGAGACAAAGGCTGTTCCAGACTCTGGGCCAGAGCTCACTGGGCTGGGGGTGGGGGATGGGGTGCTGGGCTTTCTCCCAGGTACTGGGAAGAAGGTGTGCTGTCCTATGGGTCCATTATGCCTGCAAATCCCAGCTGTGTGGGTCACCAGAGAACAGTCCATAAGGTCAGGAATGGAGAAGAAAGCCTGACAAAGCAGCTGGAAGACTCATGTGTGGACAGGAGAGGAGGTGAGCTTCCTGGAGCCAGAAGTGGGGGATCTCAACATCTTTACTGGGCAGACCTCCAGTGTCGATGTGGTGGCCATCAGTCCCACCATCCAGGAGGTTCCCCACAGCTGTCTGTGGCCTGACCTCCAGGGTAGATGGCCTGGCAACAGAAGGTCAGGATGGTCTTTTGTGACCCTGGATGCCATTAGAGCCTTCTTTAGGGATGGGTTGCCCTTGTAAGAGGATGAGTGTGGGCATGGGCTTGTGGTGGTCTTGTGGGGGTGGTCTTGTGGGGGCCAGACTTGGGACTACTGTGTGCCTCGCACGCACAAGGGTGAAAGCAGGATGCAGCCACCTGCAGGAAGTCAGGGCAGTGCCGCAGAAGGGGCCACCAGGCTGGGGGAGAAGAGGGTGACCGTCATGGTCATGTGACAGGGGGGTGTCACCATGTTGAGGTTGTGCAGAAGAGTTGGGGGGGTAGTTACTGATGCTTGGGTATTTTAGAATCGCACCCTCACCAGAGCCATCTCCACTTGCCTAGATGCCAGTCTGGGGAGTCTGAGAAAGGCCCAGGGGAAGGGTGGCCACATTCCAGAGGGGAGACTGGGATTTGCTGAATGCTCGTGTGTTCTGGAGGGAGAGCGATGCTCAGCCTGGGAGGCCATGGGGGACAATGTGTTCATGAGCGTGGGGACATGGCTCATGTTTCTCTCCCCACTGTGTGAGGATGGAGGGGAGGCTGTGGGCCTGGCTCCGCTCAGCCTGGAGTGCAGGAGACCCCCCCAGGCAGAGAGGATGCTTGGGAACCGGTTGTCCAGAAGGAAAATGCATCTCTGGCAAAGCCACCCTGGAGGGTGGCTCCCCTTCCTCTGCACTTGGGGGATGGCCAGGCTGGGTGTGGTGGGCAAGGGAATGGGAGCCAGGAAGGGGCATGGGCCTTTAGCCAGGATGGGCCGCGGTCCTTGGGAGGAGGGCAGTCCTTCCCCAGGAAAGGGTACATCACCATCCTGCCTCAACCTCTACCCTACCCCCCTGGCTCTCCAACCTCGACCTCCCCATTTTCCTTCCTGTTCCCCTTTCGGGTTGCTGTGTGAAGCCCTGCTGATGGGCTGCTCCCGGCTCCAGATGGGTAACCTTGATCTAGTTCCGTGATTTCTCTGGCTTCATTTTTCTTACCTGGAAAAATAATGGAAATTAGGATATCTCACTACCCTGGGAAGGTCTGAGGATTAAGTGAGTCCATGTGTGTGAGGGGTTCGGGACAGCACCTGGCTCGGAGGAAACCGATTAGGGATGAAGGCAGCTTGCGGAGGGCGGGGGGCCTTGCAGTCATCTCCATTGTCTGCTCTGGACGGCGCTGCCTCCTCTTATCTGCCTGTCTCATTACGCACTCTCTCTCTCTCCTGCCTTTGTCTCTCTCTCTTCTTTGTCTTCCTCTGTTGCTATTTCGGTCCTTCCTCGATGATGCTGGCGGCGAGGGGTGAGCCTCTTTTCATGTCAGGATGCAGAACCCCGCCAAACTGGTAAACAGCTGAAGGATGTGGTGGGAGATGAACTTTCCACTGAGGCTGCTTTGAACTCATCCCTTCCTTGATGGGTCTCCCCAGCTCCTCCCTGCTTTGGAGACTCCATCACATCTTCATGAAGTGATGGACAAGGGCTTGGGACCACGACCAAGAGGCATCTGTGCTGACTGGCCGAACAGGGCTCCAGTCCCCTCTGCCCATCTCCAGACCCTCCGAGAGGGTCTCAGGGAGGGCGGAGTGGAAACCACAGATGGGTCGATAGGGAGGGAAGGGGAGCTGGGTGGTGGTTTGGCAGATGTGCCTCCAAGGTGAGGCTTCCAGTGGAAAAGGTCAGGAACCAGCAAGCAATGCCCTGGCCAGGGCTGGGAAGCCTGAGCCTGTGTTCCTGGGAGTGGTCTCAGAGCCTTGAAACCACATCAATGTGGCCCAGAGAGCAGGCAGAAGCTGGGGATCCTGGTGGATAAACCAGCCCAAGCACCCTTCTGGCCTCATCCCTGGGCTGACCCAGATCAGGAAGACATAAATGAACCTTGGGGAAGAATGATAAGACGCTCGCCTAGACATTCTTGTAAGCATAGAAATGAGCCACTAAAGTGTGGACTTGACCACTTCAGGAGGCCACGTGGAGCCTGGCCACACCATGATGAGCTGGCAGCCATGGGGAAAACTCAGAAGCATCCCGAGCATCCGTTTTCTCATCCCTAAGATGGCGATGACACTAATATCCCACAGAGCTGCTGTGAGCACGAATGACTCAGTACCTGTAATACACCCTGAATGGTGCCTGACTCAGAGCAAGTACTCAGGGATGGAAGCTATTATTAATGTCACTGTCCTATTCCATCATGGCTGGAGGCTGCTGTATTTATTTTGACTGCTCTCCAAATCGTAGAATCCTTCCCCATCCCTGAGTCCCAGATACCAGAGCTCCATGGCCACCTCTCAAACCCACCCCACATTGCAGCAGTCATCTTTCTAGAGCATCCATCTCATTAGATCAGTTTCCTGCCTTAGAAACTACTCAGGATCCCCCAGGGCCTCTAGAACAATGACCAAACTCCTGGGCAAGTGTCACAGACCCTCTGAGATGCTTTGCAGTAGCCTTTCCCACCTATGCATTCCCTGCCCTCCAGGCTTCAGCCAGCAGGCACCACACATTGTCAATCTCTTCTCTGTCCAGCAAACTCCTATACATCCTTCAATACCCTACTCATTTGTTCCCTTTTTGTCATACTATCCCCAATAAACTCTGGTTGTTCTGGTGGCTGCTTTTCCTCTGTTCACGTGGCCCTTGGTAGCAAAGTGCTGGAGTCCTGAATGAGGCAGAGGTTGTATGCTTGGGTAGTACATGGGATGCAACTTGATTATGGTCAATGTTACTTTTGAAAAATCCCTTGAAAAGTTAAAGAAGCAAAGTGCTTAGAAGTGTGTATAGAATGCCCTTTTTTTATAAGGATGTGGGGCGGTGTGGGAAGCAAGAGGTATTCCTATTTGCTGGTGTTTGAACCAGAGAAATAATAGTGTTTACTTGGAGCCTGGGTTGGGGAGAGGGTAGGAGGTGGGTAACAAGATTTTACTGATATGCATTTTTATGTTGTTTGGAATTTTGAACCACATGAATATATTTACTATTTAAAAGAAGGAGGGGAAAATGAAAGGAAGGAAGGAAGAAGGGGGGAAAGAAGGAAGAAGGAAGGGAGGGAGGGAGGAAAGAAGGAAGCGGAAAGAAAATACAAGCTCCCACAGGAAGGTCCCTGCATTTCAGTCTTCCACTGCTGCCTCCAACCTAGATGGAGGCAGGTTGGATCAACAGAGAAGCTTCGGGCTTTCATTTCAGGCCCATCACGTATGAAAAATGTGAATCATTAGCAACCGAAATCCCATCCCGTGTGGCAAGATGCCACCCTCAGGGAATGATTTCAGGGTCTGAGGCAACAGAGTCCCGGCTCCCACTTCTCTCCTTCCTCCTGGGTGCTTGTTCACTGAGGGATATACTGGGTTCGTTGTTCTTTTTCTTTCTCTTTTGCTGCTGAGTAGAGACATTTAAGTTCCTGTGGTTTTAAATATGCCCATGATGCGCCTCCACTGTGCAGTGCGGTGGTTTCACCTTGGGGCTTTGGAGTCAGGTAGAAAGTCGTACTACTTGCCAAACTGTGTGACCTCTGGCTAATCACTTAACCTCTCTGGTCTGGGCCCCAGTTTCTTTATGAATTAGAAAGGATACTAACTTCTCAGAGAACTCTTATGAGGATTATAAGAAATAATACATGCTTGGCACATAGTAAGTGCCACTCACTGTCATCTTTATCACCATCATCGTCACCACCGCCACACCCATGGGATATACTGCAGTTACTGATCCCTGTGTCTGTCTCCCTCAGGGAAGACCTGGGTTTCATTCCTCTCTGTGCCCCAAGGCCAGCATAGAGTCTGTTGCCTATGGTGCCCAGACTGTTAGTTATCCCATCCCTGAGTTTAGCATCCGAGCACCCAGCAGGTACCTGTGCTGCTGGTGGACAGGCAGGCTGGTGTCTCCAGATCTCAGAGCTCAGCTGGTGCTCTGTAACCAGCAGTGTGGCTCCAGGGGGTACAGAGACAGGTTTCTGTCGGAAGTGCCATGGTTAATGCTCAGACTCTGAAGTCCGATGGCATGTATCGAAATCCTAGCACTGCTGCTTTTTAGCTGTGCGACTTGGACATTTTACTTAACCTCTCTGGGCCTCAGTTTCCTCACCTATGAAATAGAGTTGATGTGAGAATTGGTGGTCTTCAGCCTCTTCTCTTCACAAGCTGGGCCACCCTCTACCTTGAAAGTCACCCAGTTTCTTGCTGTCTTTGCTTATGCGATGTCTTCAACTTGGAATGCACCTTCGTCTCCACTCCCATAGCTAACTCCTACCCATCTTTTATGACCCAGCTCAGCATCACTTCCCCAGAAAGCCTTCCATGCTGGCCACCCTCCAGCAGGGACAGGGGCTCTCTTGGGCTCCATGCGTTCCCTGTGCCTCACTTTTTCCCTGTGCTCACAGAGCCGGAAAACTGCTGGAACGCCTCCATTTCAGATATAGCCCCTCCTCCAAATCAGTGTTTCTGAAATTGGGATTCAGCTCCCCATCCACTTAACATCTTTTTTTTCCTCTTCCAGATCCTTGAGGTATATATAGGGTAAGGTCTCTAAAGTGTGTGTGTTAATCACTTAGTTGTGTCTGACTTCTTGTGACCCCATGGACTGTAGCCCATCAGGCTCCTCTGTCCATGGGATTTCCCAGGCAAGAATACTGGAGTGGCTTGCCATTCCCTTCTCCAGGGGATCTTCTCACCCAGGGATCGAACCTAAGTCTTCTTCATTACAGATGGATTCTTTATGATCTGAGCTACCAGGGAAACCAGGTCTCTAAAGAGTGGAGGGTAAAGTGTGCAGGGCTTCCCTGGTGGCTCAGTGGTAAAGAACCTGTCTGCCAACGCAAGAGACACAAGTCTTGATCCCTGGGTCAAGAAGATCCACTGGAGAACACAGAGGCGGACCCCAAGGGACGAAGCTGGGGAGGGGTCGGGGCCAAAGTGTGAGTCGGCCACTAACTCTCTGAGTGACCCTGGACAAGTCCTTTCCCCTGGCAGGGCTCAACATCCCCACCTGTGAAATGAGAGTGAGACAAACCTCCTGCAGCAACAACGTGCTACGACCCCATGAAGACCACGAGAGGGGTCTTCTCGTCCCCTCCTCCTTCTTTCACAGAGATCTCTCTCCTCTACTGGTAAATCTACCCATTAGATTCATCTATTTTCAGTAGGGAACATCTATTGCCAAGCTTCTAACCCTTGCCACCACCTATGTGGCGCCTTCTGCTGCTGTGGACACTTTGCAGATGAACTTCATAGCAAAGGCTCAGAGATGTTGAGTGACTTGCCAGAGGCTGCACAGTCAGGACAGTGTGGAGCCAGGATTTGAACCTTGGCTGTCTGCCAAAAAAAAATTTCTACAAACCAACCTGGGAGTCTGACCCCACCCATCCCAGCACTGGCTCCTCCCCTAGGAATCCCCCGCCGCCCCAGAAGGGTTCGGAGGGCCTGAAGAGGAGGCCCCTTCACAGCAGCAACCACATCCTGTGACGGTTGCCCTGGAGAGTGCCAGCTTTCTCTGCACCTCTGAGACAGGTGAACAGAAAACAGGCCTGCCCAGTCCCTCGGTGCAGGAGCCTGTGTGGCCTTCTGCTCCGTCCCTCGGCTCTGGGAGCGCGCAGAGAAAATCTGACCCCCAGCAGAGGGGGTCTCCCTGAAGGCAGAGCTGGGCATTGACCGGTGCAGCTGGGGTAACACCTCAGCCTCTGAGCAGCCTGGGATCCATGCCTTTTCCAGGCAGGTCTGAGATAAAATCTACTCGTCCTCCCCTGCCTCAGAAGCTCTCAGAAGCCAGATCAAAATGTCCCCCTGGCCCCACTGATCCAGGGCTGGTTGGCAGATCAGGGAGGAGGGTGGTATTGAACTCACAGGCATCTGTCCATCTCCTCCAGGAGAGCAGGCTCTGTGCCTGCTATACCCCTAGCACTTTTCACGGTGCCGGGCCACAGTACATTTCCAATTTGTCCTGACATTTCCACCTCAATGGACAGAGCTGCCCCCACCCAACACACACAACACACACACACCTACACACATACACACACAGCCTGAGTTCTGTGGGTTCAAGGACTTGGCACTGCACGCCCCAGTCTCATTCAGCAATGAGTTTAATCTTGGGATACTCAGAACAGGACACCAGAAGCTAGCTCTGAGCCCTCAAGCCTCTCCCTGGAGGCTGCCTGGACGCGTTTACAGCTCCAGGAGGAACACTGATGACAACATTCATCGGAAACGCTCCCATCAATCCAAGCAGACAGGTGGGGACCCAGGGCCTAGTGCAGCCTCCGGGCCCCTCCTGAAAGAAGTCTCTGTGCTTCTGCCCCCACAGGGGCTGGGCCCCACTCTGGGCCTCTGGGGATGGGGGTGGGGGTGGGGCCTGGATGGGACCATCTTTGTAAACTGTAGGACGCTCAGAGTAAGGATCCGCTGTCCAGGGATGGTCACTGCAGAACAGGGCTGTGTCCCTGATGGGCTCCAAGCATCTCCAGAGGCAGGGCTGGCCTCTAGCCCCAGCCCCAGTGGTTGGGGAGGGGCAGCCGTCCTAATTGCTGTCAGTTGGCTGTGCTCAGGATGGCTGGACTCCTTGCTGATGCAAGTACCAAGCTGAGCTTAGCCTGTATCAGCTGCTGCCCGCCTCCCCAAGCCCCAGAACCCACCTGTCAGAGAAACACCAGCCCAACAGCTCCTGCACATGAGGCTCCCCTGCCCCCAGCAGTACCTCTGAACCCGAGTTGTCAGACAGTCAGGCAACCAAAACCCCAGACACACGAGAACTGGAAGGGGCCCCAGGAATCATCCAGTCCAGCCCTTCCACATGGCCTGCCAAGAAGTGGCCCAAACTCTGCTGCTTGCTCACCCTCGAAGCAGAGAGCTCACTACCTCTCAGAGGTGGTGCCTGTGCTGTGGGGCTGCTGTTTGGGTTGGAGGAGGGCTGTGCTGGGAGGTTCTGTTGATGGGTGGAGGCTGAGCCATAAGAGGTGTGGAGTTTCTTTTCCAGTCTCCAGGGGAGGACTATCAGCCCTGGGGCGGGGGGATGATTGGGGAGGATGGGGGTGGAGTGGGGCATGGAGCAGAGGGATTTGGCAGAGCAGGAGGCTGGTGAGAGGGAGCACACAGAGCTGAACCCGGGCTAGGCCGCTCCGATGTCGTCGTATTCTTCATCGGAGGAGGAGTCAGGCTGGGGAGCGTGGGACCCTGTGTGACAGGGAGGCTCAGGTCAGCGAGAGGCCCAGTCTTGCTCCTGCTGAGCAGGGACAGAGCTGAGTGGATCTGGACCCACCTCCTTCTCCCCCATGATGCTATATGAAACCATCTTATCATCTTGTTCATGATTACTGCCCTCGATAGAATGTCAGTCCTGAAGGCAGAGTCTTGTCTTGTAGAGCAGGGCTGTGGTCCCCAAGTGCTGGGAGCTGCTCTGTGACCATCATCTCTCCCATGGAGCCATCTGGCTGCTTCTGCTTGAATGCTTCCACTAATGGGGAGCTCACTTCCTCTCAAGGTAGTCTCTTTGAATCTCTCTCCATCCCACCTTCATTCATTTTCTCTACCTCCTCAAATTCTTTTTTGTATAAAAAAAAAAAAAACTCACTCTTTTTCTTCTTTTCCCCTTGAGCTGATGTACACAGAGCTCCCATTCATCCACCCTCCAGTCCCTCTCTGTGCCCCCTCCCAGGATCCCTCCTCACCCCTGCCACTGGCACCTGGACATCCAAACTGCTCAGCAGGAAGGGGCTGGGGCGGCAGCTGGTAGTTCTGGTACCACTCTCCAGAGGAGGTGCTGGAGCTGTCATCAGCTGGGGGCCCTGCTGGAAAACCCCAGAGCCAGTCACCCTCTGCCAGGCTAGTTCACAGAGTGCCAGAGCTAGAAGGCCCTCAGGACTCGGTACAGTCTTTAGCTTGACAACTGAGGAAACAAAGGCCCAGAGAGGGCGAGAAACTTGTCCACGGTCACACAGCAAGTGGCTGCTGAGCGGGGACTAGAATCCTGAACTCAGCCTGGCTCAGGGCTTCCAGCTTTACACTTCCTCCGGTCAGGTCTCATATAGGATAGGAGGCTGGAGGAGGTACACAGTCCTGGGCCTGCCTTACCTGGAATAGTTGCCTGGGAGCCAGCCAGCTCCAAGTTGGGGGGCTGCTCCAGGAGGGGGTTCCTCTCTGATGAAAACACTTGAGAGTTCCATAGAGGTCGCTTGCTGTTGGGGCTATTACAGTACACCTCCCCCGAAGATGTGCTGGAGCTGCTTTTGCTCCTTGGAGGATGTGGAGGAGGGCCCAGGGAGGGAGGGTTTGCAATGCAGTGTTCAGGGTTGGCAGGTAGGACCTCGGAAGCATGCACTTCTTCCAGTCCTGGGCCTGAAAGAGAGAGTGGTGATCAAGAAGATGCAGTGCAGCAAGAGGGCTTTAAGTTAGACCTGAAAAAGAACTTACTGCCAATGGGAATTGGTTAAAGTCAGGAAGGACCTGTTGAGGGAGATTACACTGATGCTTCTCGAGGTGAGTGAGCTGATAGGTCCAGAGGCAGTGCTGGCATCCTAGTCACTTCCCTCCCTCCACGACTCTCCCCAGGCTAACTCACCTTCCTCCAGGGGGGGCATCTGGAACCTGTTCTGCTGGGCCTCCTCCTCTGTGAAGCGGTGCCGCTGGGAATCTATAAGCAGAGGTGGCAGTGAGGAAGGAGGTGGGGAAGCCTCCACCTCCTTGTCCAGAGGAGCCCAGAGCAGAGGTTGGTGTTTTGTGGGATTTGGGAGGCTGAACAGGGCAGGAGGACCACCCTGACTTATGGAGGGGCTTAGTCTCATTCATCAGATCCCAGGCTCACATCCTAATCCAGGAAGACCTTGAACCTCAATCTTAAACCAGCCCGGGGACAGGCTGCTTCTGGCCAGAAAGTGGAGCTTTCCCAGAGTGGAAGCTGAAGGTCTGGAATCTTTGCATCCTGGGCTATGGTACCTCCATTTCAGAATCAGAGAGATGCAGATTCATAGCATCTTAAGGACTTGAGTGTCGGGAATCTGGGAGTCAGCTCTTTTAAATGTGTTACTACTGACTTTTAGTCTTGGTGTCATATTAATAGCACTTTGGACTGCCAGTCTTGCATCTTACAAGACTGGGCTCAGAATCTCAGATTCTAAGGACACTCATCTCTGTGGTTCCCCAAGGCTGCTCCATGGCCCCACAGACTGGAATCATCCACATTGCCCCTTCAGAGGCCCTGGTTCAGCCGGGGGTCGGGGGGAGGCAAAGATGGCTGCTGTCTCCAGTGTCCATCCTGCCCACCACGTAGTAAGAGATCTCTGGCCTTCATCTGGACACTCAGCTGCCCAGGACAAGAGCTTTGTCTCCCTGCCTCTCTTGTAGCTGCTAGGTTAAAGTTTTGGCAGGTGGAAAGTGAGTGGGAGCTGTGTGGGTGTCCCTGGCATGCTGCCTTACAGGCGGGCACGCCTTACCTCCCCCATTCCCTTGGTCTAGAATGCAGACATGGCAGTGAGCCACTCTGGACCGTGAGGACAGGGCAACGTCTTAGGGACTGCAGAGCAGCCAGAAAGGAGCCTGGGCCCCTCCAGCTTCTCCGGATGATGTCATTTGGAGGCTGTGTCCCACACAACCAAACTCTCATCCTAACTTATAAAGTAGGTCCTAGGTGGGGCTCAGGAAGTTTTGATGCGCTCCCAAGGGATTCACGATAGCTGTGAGAGTCTCTGCTTTCCTCCTACCTCCTTGCATCACGTGTGCCCTGTCTGAGCACTGTCTTTCCTCCTCCTACACCCCCAGCAGGCAGAGAGCGGAGCTGGAGAAGCCAGCTAAGGGGTGCGAGCTGGGCTCATGGTGGAGGTGGGAGAGGAGGTGAAATTGATGGAGCAGAATGGGACACAGAAGGGGTGTGAGCGAGCAAGAAGCCATCTGAACCAGAGTCCCTCATATCGTACAGAGATGCAGCCACATTTAGGTGAATGTTGACAGACTGACTTTAAGACCCTGCATGGTCACAAACACCAGAGAAAAGGTGGTCCAAGGGGAAATGCCTTGAGATGTCTCCAGGGTCACAACACACTTGGAAAACCTCAATGCAGGACCACGGAGAGTCAGTCCAGTGATCACAACAAGGGAGGTGCCACCCTTGACATGCAGGAGTCACTGGGGGGGAACCTACTGCGGTTCCCCAGCCAGCTGGGCCCTCTCCCTGGAGCGGGCAGGCGGGCCCTCAGGAGTCGGGCCCAGGCACTCACTGTAGAAGGTGGTCAGGGCCACAGGAGGCTGGGTTCTGAAGTCATAGTGCTCATAGTCTGAGTCCGAGCTGGAATTCGAGTCTTCGGGGGGCGGGGCCTGGACCTGGATGGGCAGCTTGGGAACTGGGGAGAGAACAGAGTGGGGGCATGGCAAGGCAGGGGACAGAAAGGAGCAGAGAGAGGCGGCAGACAGCATGGCTTTTGGGGACCGGAGACGGAGGGGCGGGGAGCATTCCAGGCAGCCCACCTTGTGCAAGACTGTCAGGCCCGGGTTGTCTAAGCTCCCCCCATCTATTTCAAACACAGGGAACTAAATAACAATTTTGTTTTAATTTAACAAGCACATAGTAGTCACTACATGCCAGGCCCTATTCCAACATGTACAAATATTGAGATGTCCAAAAAGTTCGTCCGGGTTCTTCCATAAGATCTTACAGAGGGCTTCCCTGGTAGCTCAGTGGTAAAGAATTCGCCTGCCGATGCAGGAGATCGTATGGAAAAAAACCCTAATGAACTTTTTGGTCAACCCAATATTATCTCATTTAGTGCTCGTAATAACTCTGTGAGGCAGCTACGTTAGGATCCCCATTTTACAGCTGGGGAAACTGAGGCACAAAGAGAGTCTCACATAGCCCAGAGAAGAGGCAGTGTGGCTCTTAACCTCTAGACCATGATATTCAGTGAGTGGCTGCTCTGGGCTTACCCTTGTGCTAGGTTCTGTGTTCATATTCTCTTCTCAAATATATGGATCCTGTGTGCAAAGAATCTTTATAATATTTGTCTGAGTTTTGTATTGATTTTGTGTCATTGAACTCTTTATTTGAAATAAAGGTGATTTAATACATTCATAAAGCCATGAGATTAAACTCGAACTCCTTCACAAGACTTTCAAGAGATATACATCAGTATATCATTAAAGATGGATGACTGATTCCTTTTTTTATTTGGAAAATATGAAATACAGTTATGTTCCAGGAAAACTTTGATGGGGCTTTACAGACAGGCTGATTCTGGGCAGACTATTAGAAGAGGTGATGATGTCACAAACCTACTGGCCAATTAGCAGAACACAGCTCTCCTTGAGAACTAAGATCCAAAATGCCTTGGGCCTGATTTGGTCCAGAATTCAAAAGCCTAGAGCTCTAGGATGAGTGCACTGGAAGGTCCTCTGCCCATTGAGGCCCAGACTGAGACTGGACTTGCTCAAGGTCCCTTGAGCATGCATGGGCTGGTCCAGCATTCTTCTCCAGCTGGGGCACTGCTTTGACCTAAGCAGTACTGACCCTCCAGAAAGTATTCCCTTTTTGTCCTCCCCTGCCCTCCCCACCCCCAGGGCAGGCGACATCCTACCTTCTTTGGTGATGGTGATGGGGACCTCTTGATAGTTTTCCATCCCTGCCGGGGTGGTGGTGGGTGAGTGCTGGTGGTTTACCACAGAGGGGAGGGCTGAGAGGGAGAGGCAGAGATTCTGCAAGTCACTTTTTGTGCCTTTCCAGTCTTCCTGGTTCTGTTCTGATAGAGACACTTCCCTCCCCACCTTCCCTGCCCCCATATGCCCCTAAACACACACACACACAATGAGGTCCTCCCGTGGACCACTTCTGAGGGGCATGCTGGGAAAATCCTTCCCATCAGGAGGTGCTTCTTGGGACCAGGGATGGGTGGCCATTGCTGGATCACTTTCAGTCTTGCTGGCGACCCCCACGGCTCACGTCCCCCTGGGAAGACTGCGCCTCAGGTCTGCTTGTTTTCATCCCTGGGTCTTTCCTGTGGCTCCCAGGACTCTGCACCTACCGTATTTTCCTTTAATTCTCAAGAGGATGATGGCTATGAATACGAGTGAGACCAGAAGGAGAACTCCCAGAATGATGCAGGGGATGAGGAGCATTAGTTCTCGAGGTTCCCAGTCCTTTGTTTTCACCATCACAGACGATTCTGGAAGAAAGAACCCCAAATCAGGGAGAAAGAGGAATGGACATGGACTTCTCCTTGTCTATCTCACCTCTCCTTCCTCTCTGCACCTGACCCACTTCCCTTTCGGACCTCTCCTCTTCCCCCCTTCTTTTTTTTTTCCCAATTTTCCCATCTGCTTTTATGTGCCTGGTATATAGTGTGTGTTCAGTCATGTCTGACTCTTTGTGACCCCCTGGACTATAGTCCACCAGGCTCCTTGGTCCATGGGATTTTTTAGGCAAGAATACTGGAGTGGGTTGCTATCTCCTCCTCCAGGGGATCTTCCCAAGTGAAGTTGCTCAGTTGTGGCCAACTCATTGTGACCCCATGGACTGTAGCCCGCCAGACTCCTCCGTCCATGGGTTTCTCCAGGCAAGAATACTGGAGTGGGTTACCATTTCCTTCTCCAGGGGATCTTCCCAACCCAGGGATCGAACCCGAGTCTCCTGAACTGCAGGCAGACTCTATCATCTGAGCCACCAGGGGCCCCCAGGATCTTCCTACCCCAGAGATCAAACCTGCATCTCCTGCGTCTCCAACATTGGCAGGCAGATTCTTTATCACTGCACCACCTGGGAAGCCCGTCTAGTATATAGTAGGTGCCTGAGAAATGCATACTGAATGAGTCATTGAATGAAACTTTCTCCTGGCCACCAGCCCACATGGATCTGTCTCTGCTCAATAATCACTGAGCACCCACAACGTGCCAGGCACTAGACCTGGGGAGACAAATAGGACAGCAGTGTCACAGGCCTTGAGGGTCTCTGTCTCTGTCTAATGGGAAGATGGATGGACAAGCTGACTCAGTCCAATTCAGTGAGATGCCTGCTGTGATGAAGGTACGGACAGGTGTGCATCCCTCCAAGGGACACTGATTCTCTGTGGGTTAGACCAGGGCTGGATTCCCAGAGAAGGTGGCTCTGAGCCTCTGCAGGCTGGGAACAGATCATCAGGAGAGAGGGAGATCTCCTTCCCTTGGCCCAGATGCAACCCCCCTACTGGAGCTGCACTCCCTGAGGGCAGGGGTGAGGGTCAGAACCCCAGACCTTCCAGCCCTGAAGCCCTGGTGTGACTGCTGGCCTTCCCCTCCCTCCCGACCCCACCCCTGCTGAAAATAACGCAGAGCAGAGAATGGATGGAGGCCACAGTGAAACCCTCACCCTCATCACCCATGCTCCTGCTCAGTGCAGAAGGCCTGGGGTATGCAGACTTCAGGGCTGGAGGAAGGGAGGTGACAGTAACATGGGAGGCTGGGGGGATGAGCTCACCCAGGCCCCCTGACTCGCAGCAGTGTCTGCTCCCCCTAGGAGGATCACCCATCTTCCCATCCTCACTTTTTGCCCTCTTCTTGAAAATGGAGCAGTTTGGGCCAGCGTGGGAACTGGATTTATCAGCAGAAAGAAGGTGCAAGGGAAAGACTAGGCTGGGGGTCTGGGGGAGACCTGTGAACATGAGCCAAGAGGGTCAGAGGCTGAAGGAGGGGCTGCTGGATCACAGGCTGGAGTGTGATCCTTGGAGAATAGGTCTCCATAAGTGCTTTGCTCCTCTGAGGGCAGCGTGGTCCCCTACCCCAATCTCAGGAATTAAAAGTGTGAGAGGGTATGTTTAGGGGTCCTGACAGGAGTTCACCCTAAAGCTTTTCATTTCCACTCTGTGCCCTCATCCATCGCTAGGTTCTCTGGCAGGACTTGGTGGCCTTCTGTCCCCTCCCCACGCTACCCACTGCCTCTGGAGAGGATCTGAAAGAGGGAGCCAGGAGCAGAGGGAGGGGTAAGCCTATGAATGAGGACTGACCCCTGTGCTTATCCTGGGGCTTCCAAGGGGCTCCACGCCTGGACTGAATCAATAAACAAGAATAACTGATGCCCAGGCAATGCTTACTGTGTCCTGAGCCCTGTTGTGACGTGTGCTCTTCACCGGAGACTCACAGCAACAATGCTAGGTGAGAAGTACTGTGATTCTCATCCTCATTTTGTAGTCTAGGATCTGAGGCTCAGAGAGGTTAAGAATTGCCCAGCATCACATAACTAGCAAGAGGTACAGCTGAGGGTTGGACCCCAGAAGTTGATTCCCGAGATGGCTAAGCTACACACAGCTGGAGGACAGACCAAGTGTATTCGGAGTTCAGAGCCTCAGATGCAGGTTCCAGGCAACAGTGGCAGGCTGCCAACCCACCCTCTGAGCCTGAGCTGCTTCTTCTGTGTAAGGGTCGAGGGAAGACCTCCCCAGGGGGCTGCTGGGAGGATTAAAGGGTTGGGAAATAATGACTGTAAAGCCCTGGCCAGTGCCCAGAACATTATAAACACACTGGCTGCTACCCTCGGTGTCCCCACTCTCTGGCTGGTGTCAGATCAGCTCTGACTCTCTCCAACTCTATCCTCCTGCCCTACACCAGCTCACGGAGAGTGGGAAGAGGATTCCTGTCCATGGAATGGTCAGGATTCAGGGAACTGTGGAGCTGACATGCAGAGGCAGGTGAGTGAGCAGAGCACAGAACATCCAGAGAGCCCAAGGACAGTTGGGGAATCAAGTTCATTGTCTGGAGGTGGGGGATAGGGGACAGACCATCAGACCCCTTTCTCAGACACACACACACACACACACACACACACACACACACCATGCATGCATGCACCCAAGCTTCTGAAAAACTGCCCCCAGGGATACTCACCCACAGTGACCGGCTGACCACTTGCAGGGACTTCAGTAGTGGACAGATTGAGCAGACTCCGGGCACCTGTTAGAAAGCACCGCTCATTCACTCAGCACAAGCACCCAAGCACCTGGGTGGCTGGGCTTTGTGCTAGAAAGTGGACAGGACAGACAAGTGGCCTAAAACTGGGGGCGTGTTCCCACCGGGGCACATGGCTGAGTCCCACACTCCACAATAAAGAGGATCTGATGGATTAAAGGCAAGGATGATTCTTTGGTTAAAATAAAGGGCTAATGAAAGAATTAGCCTTTCCTTCTGTATAACCTGCTAGAGAACACAAATATTTCCATCTTGTATTGAATTTGTTCTTCACACCTGCCTCAGGAAGTCTCATCATTATCATAATCATTTGACTGGTAAGGGAGGGGGCTTACAACATTCCATAGTGGATATTGTCTGATTTCCTAGCTACTCTGTGAAGTGCCTGGTATCAACATCTGCATATTCATGAATGAAGCCTCCCAGCTGGTAATTAGCAGAGCCGGAATTCATAGCCTGATGTCTGAACTCCACAGAGATGCTGACACTGTATTTGTTCAAGTCTAATGCTTTTGCTTCTTCACATTTTAACACCTCGGAAATAGGGGTGGTAATATCAATCAATTCAATTGATGGCACATCAAGAGTTTATTTTGGCAGCATTTTTGTCCCAGATGGTGCATAAAAGAATAACAGTGTGAAAGTGAAAGTTGTTCAGTCGCGTCCAACTCTTTGCGACCCCATGGACTAGTCCCTGGAATTCTCCAGGCCACAATACTGGAGTGGGTAGCCATTCCCTTCTCCAGGGGATCTTCCCAACCCAGGGATCAAACCTAGGTCTCCCGCATCGCAGGCAAATTCTTTATCAGCTGAGCCACAAGGGAAGCCCAAGAATACTGGAGTAGGTAGCCTGTCCCTTATCCAGTGGATCTTTCTGACTCAGGAATCAAACCAGGGTCTCCTGCATTGCAGGATTCTTTACCAGCTGAGCTACCAGGGAAACCCAATAATAGTGTGACTTATGATCAATGCCATCTTAGACTCGGTGAAACCCAATTCATAGAGCAGGTAGGAGGCTTTGCTGAAATACATACCAAGTCCCTAGGAATGCCTGGCATCTGATTAGGGCTCCAGACACTGTGACTAATATTATTAGTGTCTTCTAATTTATTTTTATGGTGATCACCAGCCCTAGAATGGCAAATTGGTTTCACTTCCTGAGCCAACTCCAGTCACTAGGGAACACTGCTTCATATATAATAATGCCTTAATAAAGATTGGATTCATGATTCCAGGGCTGTGTCAAGGATCTGGGTAAAAGAATACCCTGGTCAATACCATGTACCCTGGGCATGGTGAGGGCCACGGTCCCTCTTATGCCAGTATTTGCCATTCCTGATCTAGCCCAAGCTCTAGTCCTTGGGCTACAAGTTCTTAGGCTGTGGATTCAGATGGAGTTCCAGGGGATGGGGGAGTGGAGTGGGGAGGAGGAGGAGGGGTACCTGAGCAGAGGACCCTGGCTGCCTGGGACTGTCTGCAGAGGTTGGAGTTGTTGAACCGCCAGAAGCATTTGGAGAGGGTGGACTCCCTTCCCTTGCATGAGTAGTACATCTTGCCCGACAAGGAGTGGGGCAGCCCCTTGGGCACCCGGGCCACGGTCCCACAGCCCAAGTCCTGGCAGAGCACGTTGGCCTCTGAGTCGTACCACTCACTGTCACACACTGTGCTCCAGACCCCTCGGAAGTACACCTCCACCTGCCCCTCGCAGGGGTCAGTGCCCCCGGTCAGGCGCCAGGACTGGTGCTCTGCAGGGGGTGGGGGAGGTCAGAGTCAGGTCAGGATCCTTTGGGTGGAAACCCCCAGCAGCCCTGACCTACGGATGCAGACTCCCCAGAGCCAAGGGGTCTCCAGATGCTTTCCCTTCTGCCTCTGCACGCCCCTCTCGTCTGCCCCATCTGCTCTGGCTGACCCTGTGCCGTCTACATCTCTGCTGCTTAAAGCGTGGTCCAAGGACCAGCAACTTCAGTATCCCCTGGGACCCTATTAGAAATGCAGACTTTAAAGCCCTGCCTCAGACCTACTGATTCAGAATATACCTTGGACAAGATCGCTCTTGCCTCTCCATTCTCGGGCACAAGAAGAGAAGCCCTGGCTGAACCAGAACTTCCAGCCCTCATCGGGGGGCTGCTGACGACCTCCTCAGGACCTCCCTGCCTCCAGTTCCCCTTGCTGCACTGAACCAGGTGACCAACTCTCGCTCAGGAAGAGCCTCATCTCTAACGTCACCCACTCCAGGAGGAGGGCAGGTTTCACCCTCCAGCTCTGCACTGTCTGCTGCCTCTTAACTCCACCTGGCTGCCTTTCTTAGGTCATGTGCCACTCTCTCTCCTGGATTATGTTTGTTTGGGTCTCACCTTCCCTTTGGACTGGGACCTCCCGCGGGCAGGGTGGGTCTCTCCAGCACTCATGGAGGCCCAGCAGGCCTACAGTGAGTCCTGGATGACCCTGGTTCAGCATCGCCCACTCACCTGAACACACCACTCCAGCGTCCTCCTTGTGGCCACAATACCCATTTCCGGGCAGCCCCGGGCAGTCCCACAGGTAAGTCTCCAACCCGCTGCAGTTCACTTGGTCCCGGTGGATGCGTCCTTGGCCAGGGGCAAAGTGCAAGCCGGGCAGGGCCTGGACGGCCCAGCCGCAGCCCAGCTGCCGGCACACCACGTGAGCATCCTCCAGGTCCCACGTGTCGTCACACACCGAACCCCACTGGCCATGCTCCAGCATCTCCACTCGGCCCTCGCATGGGCTGCCACCACCCACCAATTTCAAATCGCGTTTTCCTGGGGATGGGAGGAGAAGGGGTTTGGGGATGGGAGGAAAGAGGGAGAGGAAGGGAAGGGGTGAGAGGATCGTCTGTCGGGACTGGGCATGGGATGGTTTCCCGGGGTTGTAGACCCAGTGAGAGGGGTTCGAGAAGACTGCCTGTCAAGGCTGGGGACCTCGGGTTGGGGAACCAGCGGGAGGGGCTAGTAGCCTGGTGGGCGGTATTGAGGAATCTCCTCTCTGGGCCCCGGGCTAGTGGGTGGGGCTAGAGGCCCGGTGGGCGGGGCCTGAAAAACAGGTCTGGGGCCTGGGGAGCCTAAGAGCTAAGAGATGCTGGGAACCTGGCGTGTTTAATGTACTAGGGGCCTGGGGCCCTGCTGGCGCCGCAGGTGCGGGAACCAGTTGTATTTGCGTCGCTGGTGGGTGGGATTTCAGTTCAGAGGGCTATGCTTGGGCCCCAGGGGCCAGAACTGAGGACAGAAGGGAGGGGCAGAGGCCGAAGGTCTGAGAGGTGGGACGGGCAAGGGGCCTGGTGGCAGGTGCGGGTTGGTCCGCTCGTACCTGTACAGCTGACCTGGGCCGGCCACTCTTCGCTGCGGCAGCCGCGCTCCACCACCTTGCAGCTCAGCCATTCGGGGCGACTGCACTGGACCGCAGGGGCCAGGACCCACGTGGTATTCGGCGCCCAGCTGGCGTTCCCCGCGGCTGCCCCGGGCGGTGGCTCCGGGGTCTGTAGGACCGGCAGTTCCAGCGGGTGAGCCTGGCCGCAGTCCAGCCAGCTGCACAGGGCGTGGGAAGTATCGAGCTCCCAGAGCACCCCGCACACGGGCTGCCACGACTGCCTGAACCAGATCTCCACTGTCCCGTCGCAGTGGCTGCTCCCATTCACCAGACGGACCTGGAGTCGCTCCCCTGAAAGCGCCAGACACCACCTGAACCTCGGCAGATGCTGATGCTGCCGACCCAGGGATGGAAATGGGGGCGGGGGGGGGGGGGGTGAGGGGAGTGGCCGAGGGCGCTACCAAGGATCTGCTGCGTGACCTTGGGCGGTCCCCTACCCGCTCTGGGCCTCAGCCTTCCTGTCTGCAAAATGGGGGCTGGGCTGACTCCTCCCCTGACCCTTTGGTCCTCCTTAGCATCAGGAGAGGGTAGGGCCGAAGGTGATTAGAGGTTAAGATGAGTTAGCCCTGGGGTGTCCAGTCCCCACAAACTCTTCTCTCTTGCCTCCGCCTCCAGAGTCACTTTGTGTGAAAGGAGGTTGTGGACTCAGAGACACCCCCATCCCTCCTCCCCTCCCCCACCCCCACCTCCTCCCGGTACTATGGGGGCCATATTTCCCCTCCCAGGCTCCTCCACTATTTTGAGGGTACTACCAAGGAGGATGCGATCATGACCCCGGAGCCTTGAAGGATGGACATGGGGTCGATGATGGGGTTAAAGATGGGCCATTTCAGTGGATGGTGATTCCCTCTTCCCCAGAGATGCCTCCTGTTTCTGCCCAGGGTTGCACAAAACTTTGCACGGAGTAGATCCTTAAACATCTGTTGAGTTAAACAAGGACCCATCTGATGGAACCCCACTACCCCTACCAAGAGTCCTTTAGCTTGTTCTCAACAAATCCTCTTTAAATGCTCACTGAATACTTTGCCCACATGTGCATGATTTTTGATCAATAGCCTCTCAAAGACAGTAGCACTAAGATCTCAAAGTGAATCTAGGGGTGGAACTTTAGGCATTGGGTCAGGAAGGAGAAGTGTTGTCTGAAGTTAGGGAACCTCCCTGGTACCATAAAAACCCCCCATTTCCCTTTTCCATCACACCAGTAGACTACCTGCTTGGTCTCAGAAAACTGCCTATGAGCCCAGTAAGATCGTTCCTCACCTGGCTCCAAGGTCTGGCTCTCTGCACTGGTGGTGTTGGGCTGGTCAGATGGGGTCAGAGGTGGGTGACCTGAAATTAACCAGCAACAGCTGTGGTGGGTGAGTGAACTCTGGCCTGGGGAGGGCACACAGGTGAACGGCAGGGGCACTCACTGGAGCCTGCAGTGTCTACATGGGGCCTCTGCTAAGACAGGGCCCTCAACTTGTGGGCATTTACCTCCTTCAGGGCACGGAAATTCTCAGCACCCCCCCACTTCATCTATTATTGTGCACACATGCTCAGAAATCAGAAGAGAGAGCAGAAAGGAACAACTGTGGCTTTGGGGCCAGACCCACTCACTGGCTGAGTGACCACAGAGGGGTTACTCACTGCTCTCGGCCAGAGTCCCAATTCATTTACAGTAACACTTAAGAAAGTATTGTAAGGCTAAAAGGAGACAATACCAATAAAATACTTCACAAATATAAGTAGCTCGAAAATGGGAGTTATTATTAGGAAAAACACTTTTGGCTTGAAAAATTCGTTTGAGAAATTCATACCAGACTTTAGGGAAGTTGGCACATCCTAGACTGAGAGGACTACGAAGTACCTTCACACACTGATAAACTAACATTTGCCGAGGGCTGACTATATGCCAGGTCTTTGCATACAGTATTTCATTTTCCTTCAATAAGACAGTGAGGTAGGTATTAGCATCCACTTTTAAGAAATTAGAGAAGGGAAGCCCAGAAAATAGAAATCAGTTGTCTGTGCCAGACTGTCAATTTGTTCCTTCAGAACCTCTGTCCACTTTGCCCTGAGAGGCTGACCTGTTTGGACTAAATCAGCATCTCGTAGGGCCTTTGGGATTCTGTTGGGCTAAGCCAGTGGGGAGCCTCCCAGAGAGAGGAGGGAGGGAAGAAGTGAAGCCGTGAAGTCGTGGTGTTATCCTCCTGACTTCCTGCTCGTGCGATCCCTTGGGTAGCCTGACCCTTCATCTGAAGGTCATTGCTTATCTCCAGGGGCTCACCTCTGCTGACTTTCTCCTTCTGGATCTCACTTACTGCTCTATGGTCTTGTCTCCTCTGGCTAAGGGTGGTGACAGCTCAGCTGCTCCAAGCACCTGGTTATCACATTATTCTTTCCAAATAAGACCCCTTCAAACTCCTATTTTGAAGGTACCACCTGTTTCCTGTTGGGATGCTGGCTGATACATGGCCTGAAGCCACCCAGCTAGCAAGTGGCAGAGCCAGGATCTGAGCTGTCTTCAAGGAATGGGCTCCATGCTAGGCAGGGATATTCTGCTTTGCAGAAGCATGAAGGGGGGATATGGTTGGGACTGTGTGCTTACTAAGGAACTCCTCTATGGGTCCAGGTTCTCCTGCCCTTAGTTTGGAGCCCTTGATGTCTAGGCAGAAAGACATATGCCCACTGCCAGGCCAAGGTAGGTAAGAGTCAGTGAGCCTCCTCCATCTCTTTCTGCTCTGTTATGGCCGAATTAGAGATCCTGGATTCCAGATTCAACCACAGGATGGAGAGGGATATTGACCCACTTTGAATTTTGTGTAAGTGAGGCTTTTTAGTGTTAAGCCACTTAGCGACTCAACAACTAAATGAAGGTTTTTGAGATATATTTATTATCACAGCCTAGCCCGGCCTGGCCTGAATGATACAAGAGCTGAAGATTCAGGCATGACTGCTACACAATCTCGGCCTCATCTGAGACTATCCCATGGACTCACTCCTGGATGAGCATACACACCTGTGCACATGCGCGCGTGCGCACACACACACATATGCATGCACGTACCTGTAGACACAGCTTCCCTACAAACATCGGACAAGGCTACTCCATCACTCAGACAGAAAATAATCAGACCTTTAATTGCCTGTTCTCACCAACTCCCTGGTTGACTGCCTAGCCTGACCTCCTGAGGGTGAAATGACTCAGAATTCAGAGCACAGACTCTGCAGCTAATATCATAGTCGGAGCAAGAATTCAGATGCCCTCAAGTTAGAATTTCAGAATCTCAGTTCCCACAGCAATGGTCCCAGCACGCCAGTATAATTGTTATTTCTGTGTGTGCTGGGAAAGGGGGGAGGGGTTGGGGGAATTGGAATGCTGGCTGCAGTGCTCGTGTGTGTGATTGCGGTGTGTGTGTGTATGTGTGTATGTGGTTGTGGCAGTATGTGTACCCTGATGTGTATGTCTTTGCATGTATATATGAGTGTGTATGAGGCTGTAACTGTATGTGTGTATTAGGGGGGCTCTAGCTCACTTCTGTACACCTCTCTGTGGGTCTGAGAAAATATTTCTCATACATAAAGGCACACATGTTTTCAACTAGATCAGAAAACCCTGGAGGGCAGGGCCAAAGTCTGGGTCAACCCCATATCCCCCAGGGTACCCAACACAGTGTTTGTTGATTGACTGACTGAGTGAAACAGTGAGCAGGGGGTGTCAATTCCAAGGACAACTGTTGCCAAGGCAGTTTACTGATATCAGCGATACTCGATTTGTTTTCTGTGTCACGGGCATTTTCCTGTCCCTTATCCCAAGAAGTGATGCTGACTTTTGTGTTTGGACTTCTGTGCTGCAGAAACAAAAGTAGACATTACCTCTCAGCCTCCTTCCATCCAGGCCTCAGTTCACAGAGGGCCCAATGCAGGATCCTCACTTCCCAGACCTTGTTTCTGCCTATGTTTCACATTTTTCCATAAATTTGATTCACATTTTTGCTGCAATAAATTCATCTGAAAAGGAACCTTTACCCTGTCTTGAGAATTCACTTTACAATGCAAAGATGCCCGAATGTAAAAATATTCATTACAGTTTTTTGAACAGCAAACAATTGGAAGAAGTGAATGCCAATGTGTTGGGAAAATTGCAGAATAAATATGGTCTATTTACATCATGACATCTTATGCAGTCTTTGTAAAGAATAAAATAGACTTATACCATTTGGAGGGATTTCCATGGGAATTGGTATGATCATGTGAACATGGAGGAACGTATGGAAGAACACAGACCAGGTTATGAAAATGGGTAAATTAGAAAGGTGAGTGGAAATTCCCTGGTGGTGCAGTGGTTAGAACTCAGCACTTCTGCTGCCAAGGGCATGAGTTCAATCCCTGCTGAGGGAACTAAGATCCCACAAGCCGGGTGGCCTGTGCATCAGAGGGCCCTGCACTTAGAAAAGTCTTGGACTTGGTCTAATGCTCTGTCGTCTCCATCTCAAAATTCTTAACAATTTTGAAGCATAAGGTACTGCATTTTCATATTGCACTTGGCCCTGCAAATTATGCTGCTGGTCTTGCGAGTGGGAGAAGAGAAGAGGGAGAGAAAAAAGAAACAAGTGATGAAAGAAAGAGAAAAAAGGCTACACTTCAAAAAATCATGTATATAGATGATTGTACATGATTTTATATAGACTCCATCTATATGAGATTAGGTACAGAGGTAGGTATGCAGAAAAATTAGAAAATATAACAATATAAATGGGTATTTTGTACTGCTTGCCTAAAACAGAAAGGAATTGTAAAAATAAGTACACTAAAAATAAATCCACATTAGGGACTCCCCTGGTGGTCCAGTGGTTAATGCTCCATGCTTCCAATGCAGAATGTGTGGGTTTGATCGCTGGGCAGGGAATTAAGATCCCACATGCTGCACGGTGTGGCCAAAAAATAAAAATTAATAAAGACATATTCTCCCCCCATAAACAAAAATAAAGTCACATTATAAATGTTGAAAGACACATCATCATCAAATAGAGACTCTTTGAGGAGATCAGCAAGAATGACAGAGCACTGAAAATAAAATAATTGAAAACTTTTCTTGCTAAGTAGCTCAGGGTTATTTAATGCTCAGTTCATTTACCACCTGAAACTCTCCCGTGTGTGTGTGTTAATTGTTCAGTCATGTCCAGCTCTTTGTGACCCCGTGGACTGTAGCCCATCAGGCTCTCTGTCCACGGGGATTCTCCAGGCAAGAATATTGGAGTGGGTTGCCATTCCCTTTTCCAGGGGATCTTCCCAACCCAGGGATCAAACCCAGGTCTCCTGCATTGCAGACAGATTCTTTACTCTCTGAGCCATCAGGGATGCCTCAGTTGTTGTGTATACCCAGAAAACTGTCTTGAGTTAAGCCCACATTCTGGAAACTTATGGACCAAGAGGGATAAGGAAAGGAAGGGAGGGTTTCCCAGTGAGAGAGGAAAGAAGCTGAGAGAGCTACCCCCGGCCCAGGAAGGTGGCAGCTTTTTTAGGCTGGTCCCAAGCAGAGTGGGGCAGGATGTTGCCTGGGGTGGCAAGAGGAAGATGCCAGGGGAGGATGAAGTGAAGGAGACGGAGGACAGGGAAAATGAAAGCACTGCAGAGCCACCTTTCCTGGAGCCCAAGAAAATGGGCCACTTCTCCCTTTCCTGGGTCACCCAGGCCTGTGGGATTCCCCCTTGGCTTCCGGGAAATGAGAGACACAGGGAGGGAGGAGGTACAGACACTAAAGGAAAGTGGGGTGTTTTCCCAGCCGATGCCCCAGCTGGCCAGCCCAGTGTCAGAACAAGGCCTGCGGGGAGAGTTTCAGGTCCCTGTAGGGGCTGGGGGAATGCAGGCCTGGTCACACCCGCACACCCACGTAGGGGAGTGAGATAAACACCAGCTACTGTAGCTGAGGGAACCTGCAGCCCCGGCCCCACCGATGCCTCGAGTAACAGGTAGGTGCATGGTAGATGCACACCGAGTGGATGATGGATGGAGAGATGCTGTGGAGACACAAAAGCATGGTGGAGAGGGGCTACAAAATGTACACGAGGACTTTCCTGGTGATTCAGTGACTAAGATTCCAAGCTCCCAATGCAGGGAAACCAGGTTCGATTCCTGGTCAGGGAGCTAGATCTCACAAGCTATAACCTGGTGCAGCCAAATAAATATTTTTTTAAAAAAAGAAGAACCAGCGTGGAAGGTGATTTTTGCTGAAAGCATATCTTTCTTTCTTTGATATCAATGTAAAGTGTTTGTGAGCACATGTGTCAACAGCCTTAAAAATAAAAAAACAAACCAGGCCCTTCTGATCCAGTAATTCCACTTCTGAGAACTGTTCCTAAAGAAATGATCAGGAATACACAGCAGTAAGCAGCCAGAAGTCAGAAATTGGAACGTTCTCAATTCTTTTTTTCCAGCTGAGCCCTGTTTGTAACCATGTGACTCGGGCAAATCATTGACCTCACTGAGCCTCAGCGGCCCTTCTGTGTAACAGGAGCAAGTACTCACAGGGTGGGCTTGCCTCGAGGATTAAGGGAGGCAATGTCCCCAGGGAGCTCAGTGCCTTGGAGCACCTTGAGCTGTGGCCCTACTAAGGAAAAAGCTTGATGCTATGTAGTTTCTAATAGTAAATATAGCAACAACAACCACAAAACCCCAACCGGAGACCACTCATTTGTCTAGAAGGAAAGGGGAGTTTGGGTAGGAAAACACAAAATGTAAAAAATATTTGCAAAAAAAAAGTAACCAAGAGTTTTTAAGGACATGTTGCTAGGTTAAGTGATCAATTTAAGCAGAGAAAGATCAAAGGCAGGAGGAGAAGGAGACGACAGAAGACAAGATGATTAGATGACATCACCGACTCAATGGACATGAGTTTGAGCAAGCTCCGGGAGATGCTGAAAGACAGAGAAGACTGGGGTGCTGCAGTCCATGGGGTTGCAGAGAGTTGGACACGACTGAGGGACTGAACAACAACAAGCAGGATACACAGTTCTCTCTCCCCTCCAGTGCCCGCCCCGCCCTTGGCTTTAGGCTTCTGAAGGTCTTCCAAATTCAGCTCTCTCGTATAGCCACTCATTGCACCCTGGGCTTTTCCTCTGTGACCCCAGCCAACAGGCAAGTCTGTACTCTGTTTGTGAGCAGTTTCATTGCCGTCAGTCCTATGAGAGTCTAAGAGCCCCATGTGTACCCCAAGGCCCACAGACCCCAGTGCAGTGTTCTCCCCAGCTGTTGCTCCAGGGCACTGCTGGGGAAAGGGCAGAGTGCCCACCTCTCCAGGACTGGGACCAGGCCCCTGGGGCTGCAGTGCCCACAAACTTTGGGAGCAGTGTAGGCCTGATGGCCTGGACACCACCATGAATCATGTTCATGCAAACCCACTTTTGTTACCTGAGAAAGGTGATGAAGACTAGTTGACCCCAGGATGGCTTGCCTCCTAGGTTCGAGGTGGGGGCCCAGATATTCACAGAGGGCAGCACTGATTCAGAGAGTGGTCCAGAAACATCCAACTGACCCCTGGCCCTGAGATTCACTGGGTGGGCACTGGACTGCCATTCCCAGTTTGCAGACGGACATTTGGGAAACAACCAGATGGGCATCTAGTGTTCTACTTCCAACCTACACTGAGGAGAGTCATTGCCCGTCTCAGGGATCTCAAGTTCAAAGGGTAGGGAATAAGGGAAGGACATTGTGGTTCTTCCAATTGCTCCGATGGGGAAAGTGGAGGCCCTAAGACATGCCGAGTACCCACTACAATCTCCAGGCACAGCTCAATGATACAGCTGACATTTATTCACTACTTTTACACATTAATCCTTTTAAAAATACTTTAGATGAATTAACTGATTAAATTCTCATAAAGAGTCCACAAAGTAGGGAAACCACGGAGCAAAAAATTTAGTAGTAATTTGCCCAAGATGACACAGCTAGAAAATAGCAAAGCTAGGATTCTAACCTATAGAGTCGGACACAACAGCAACTGAGTGACTGAACAAGGATTCAAACCCAGGCTGACTGTTTCAAGAACCCACACTCTTAGCCAGTCTACTCCACTGGACTGGAATCCAGCATCTTGCTTTCTGGTTCAGTGACCATGCCGAGGGTGAGGGGCAGAGATCTCTGACCACTCGAATGGGCTTCCAAACTCCTCCCAACTCTGCCATGCTCAGCCAGCCCTGAACTCAGATAGCCCATCCCCAAAGGTGATATATCCCATTGTCTCCCACATGTCTAGCAGTTAGGATTCCTGGTTTTGACCTAGGTGGCCCGGGTTCGACTCCCAGTGGGAGAGTACCACCCTTTTGGAAAAGGAAATGGCAACCCAGTCTGGTATTCTTGCCTTGAAAATCCTGTGAACAGAGGAGCCTGGCGGGCTACAGTCCATGGAGTCACAAAAGAGAGACGACTGAGCGACTAAACAGCAAACGTGATACAACTCAGCACCGAGTCAAGCCTCAGGGACCAAGTCCTACAAGGGCCCTGACTGTAAAGATGCGCAGAAGGGAGGAAACTGTCCTTTCCCAGGGCAGGAGCCTCTGGGATGGCTTTTGTCCCCTGGCCCCACAACAACGGCAAGGTCTGGCAGCCCAGCCACGATCATCCCCACCCCGTCTCCACCCGCTCGCCACACAGCCTGGCTCCAGAGTCACCTGAACTCCCTCGTCTCAGTTCTGAGGCCAGAAGAGAACTGGGTTGGAAAAGAAGAGCCGATCAATGACTAATATGCCCAGGGAGTTTAGGGGGAGGAGCCTGAGCCAGAGAGTGTGGAATTCCAGTGAATGGTTTTTTTTGTTTTAGAAGAGTCCCTTGAGGTTGTTGATGGACAGCAATTATTTTTGTTCTTTGTTTTTAAAGTTTAATACTAGATTTATTTACTAATAGCTAAGAAACGCTATGACAAACCTAGACAGTATATTAAAAAGCAGACACATCACTTTGCCGACAAAGATCTGTATAGTCAAAGCTATGGTTTTTCCAGCAGTCCTGTACAGGTGTGAGAGTTGGACCATAAAGAAGGCTGAGTGCTTAAGAATTGATGCTTTCGAATTGTGGTGCTGGAGAAGCCTCTTGAGAGTCCCTTGGACTGCAAGAAGATCAAATCGGTCAATCCTAAAGGAAATTAACCCTGAATATTCCCTGGAAAGACTAATGCTGAAGCTGAAGGGCCAATACTTTGGCCACCTGATGCAAAGAACCGACTCATTGGAAAAGACCCTGATGCTGGGAAAGACTGAGGGCAAGAGGAGAAGGGGGCAACAGAGGATGAGATGGCTGGATGGCATCACTGACTCAACGGACATGAGTTTGAGCAAACTCAGTGAGATAGTGAGGGACAGGGAAGCCTGACGTGCTGCAGTCCATGGGGTCGCAGAGTTGGACATGACTTAGGGCCTGACAACAACAATGATCCTTAGTGGAACAGTAAACCTCTAAAATGCTTTGTTTTCTTTTATAATCTTTATTTTAGGGACTTTCCTGGTAGGGCTTCCCAGGTAGCGCTAGTGGTAAAGAACCCACCTACTGATGCAGGAGACATAAGAGATATGGGTTCAGTCCCTGGGTGGGGAAGATGCCCTGGAGGAGGGCATGGCAATCCAATCCCATTTTCTTGCCTGGAGAATCCCCTGGGCAGAGAAGCCTGGTGGGCTACAGTCCATGGGGGTTTCACAGAATTTCACACAACTGTAGCACGCATGCACACACATATATGTATCTATTCTTTTTCAAATCCTTTTCCCATTTAGATTATTAGAATATTGAGCAGAGTTCCCTGTGCTACACAGTAGGCCCTTGGTGGTTATTTGTTTTAATTTTTCTCTTAAAATATGGTTTTAATGTCTAAAATACTATTTGCATATATATATTTGATATCCAGTGTTGGACATTTGTTTTCAACATTTTCTTGTTATAATTAATATTGACAGAATTGCACATTCTTAATTATTTATGTAGAATAAGTCCTAGAAAGGGAATTATTGAATCAAAAGTAATACCCGTTTTTTAAGCTTTGTTACATATTCCTCAGTTGCTTTCCAGAAAGTTGCATCAGCTATCTCAGCAGCAAGATTTGAGAATGCCCGTTTCCTGTACCTGCTCCAACATCAGGTATTATCATTTCTCAAATGCCGTTACCTGAAGCAGGTCACCCTCAGCTCCCATCTGGATGACTTATAGCAGTCTCTCAGTGGACCCCAGCCATCATGCTCCCCACCCGTATCAATTCTCCATAGTCTCCCCAGACTGATTCTTCTAATGTTCCTTCTTAAATTCCATGGCCCACAGAATGAGACCTAAGTGCCCTCATCGCCCATGAGGTTCTTCATGTCTCTTTGGGGGTTTCTTTAATCATCTCATCATCCCCTTCTGTGCCCCGAACATACTGAACACGTTTCTGCTTTAGAAAGAGTCATTCACATTCTCTCTCCCTCTGTCTTTGTCTTTCCCCCTCCTTCACTTTGCAGTCTCTGCATATGCAACTTCCTCAGGTTGGAACACTTTCCCCTGTTCTCTGGCCAACTGCCTCCTCTTCCATCTAAGCATTTGGGCTTCTTCTTTTTTCTTTTTCCTTTCTTTTTTTTATTGGAGGCGAATTGCTTTACAATGTTGTGGTGGTCTCTGCCGAACATCAAGAACTACTCATAGTCACATATATATATATATCCCCTTTCCCTTGCGCCTCCCTCCCCCTCCAGTCCTCACCTCTAGGCCATCACAGGGTACTGGGCTGGGCTCCCTGTGTTATACAGCAGCTTTCTGCTAGTTCTCGATTTTACACATGACAGTGTATATATATCAGCGCTACTTTCTCAACTTGTCCTACCCTCTCCTTCCCCGCTAGCAGTGTGTACATGTCAACCCTAAACTCGATGGAAGGCAATTGTTAACTGGAAAGAAAGCCCAGAGGGGCAATAATTCCATTAAAATTGAAGGAAGCATAGCTGGTTCACACAATTAATGTATGACTTGATTCAGAGGGAAGAGCTGTGCCCCATCTTTGAAGGGACTTGGAGAGGTTAGGCTGAGTTTATCACAGAGACCGAGGCTGTCCTGGGGGCTCAGTTGGACAGTATGGCTCACAGCTTCCAGAGGTGACCAACATCCATGACTACAGTGAACAGACCAAGCGGCACCCACTGGGGCCTTTCTAAACCCAGCGAGATGAGGCTGAATTCCCTTCCCCCCAGCTCCCTGGAAAAAGACAAAGTCAGCAACTTGGTGTCTTAAATGTATTTAACTTATTTTACAAGAATTTTTGTTTGTTCCTTCTCATTCTCTCTCACTATACCTAGGAAGGGCTTAGGGACACAAGGAAAACAAAAGGCACAGGCTATGGATTGAATATTTGTGTCTTCCTAAAAATTAATATGTTGAAGCCCTAATCTCCACTGTGATGGTATGAGGAAGTGGGGCTTTGAGAGATAACTTGGGTGAGATGAGCTTATGAGCGTGGGGCCCTCATGATGGAGAAAAAAAGCGAGAGACCGAAGATCTCTTTACCCTGTGAGAGTATAGCAAGAAGGCGGCCGTCTGCAAACCAGGAAGAGGACCCTTACCAGACACTGAAGCTGCTAGCACCTTGATCTTGGACTTCTTAGCCTCCATAACCATGTGAAACAAATGTTTGTTGTTTAAGCCACAAACATTTAAACCGCCCAATCTGTGGTATTTTGCTGTAGCAGCCCAAGCTAAGACAGCACATGACTGACAGAGCAAGGTGATGGCAAAGGTTTCAACGGTCCCAGACCCGAAGGTCCTCAGTCACCTGGGTCAAAGAAATTAACCTTTTTACCTGTCTTTTGTCACCATATTGTACAAGCCAGGATGCTCACCTGCCTGACATCCTCCCTTCATGCCAGACTGAATTCCCCCGCTTTCCATCACCAAACCCAGGGGAAGTGAAGGACAACAACTCACAATCTGCATTGAGAGGAAGCTCAAAGATTAGATCAAGCAACACCACTGGCTTTGGGGTACATTCAGTTCCTGGAACTCCTCCTCTTTCTCTCATGCTCAAGAAAGTGAGGGCGTGTGAGCGACGTTATCCTGAAAGCTGAGAAATGAGTCTATTGCTGGTCTGCATTCAGTTCCATTAACATGTGCCGAACTCGGACCATGTGCAAGGCCTGGGGCAGGCATTAGGGAGGAAAGAGTGAATGGGATGATCCTGGGAGTGGCAGAGTCCACAGCCTCCCTAACACCGATGCATCTTCCTCACAGTTAGCACTCAAGAAATTCTTTTTTCAGGTTCCAACACATTCATTGTCTTGTAGCAACACAGTTACTAGTAGCTAGCTACTAGTGGAACAGTTACTAATAAAAGAACAGACATTTTATCAGACACACAGGTATTTGATATGAACACAAAAATGAACACAAAAACGTTCAACATCATGAGTCATTGTGCTGTACTGTGCTCAGTCACTCAGTTGTGTCCCACTCTTTGTGACCCCATGGACTGTAGCCCTCCACTTTCCTCTGTTCACGGGGATTCTCCAGGCCAGAATACTGGAATGGGTTGTCATGCTCTCCTCCAGGGGATCTTCCCAACCCAGGGATTGAAGCCAGGTCTCCCACATTGCAGGCAGATTCTTTACCAACTGAGCCACCAGGGAAGCCCAAGAATACTGTAGTGCATAGCCGATCCCTTCTCCAGGGAACTTTCCAACCCAGGAATTGAACCAGGGTCTCCTGCGTCTTAGGTAGATTCTTTACCAGCTGAGCTACCCAGAAAGCCCCATGAATCATTAAGGAAATGCAATCAGGAGCTGGTGAGCTACGTCTCCACACTTTTAAAACAGGCAATATTCAAAATACTGATCATACAAACCAAGTACTGGTGAGGAATACAGGGGAACTGGAATTCTCCCAAGGTGTTGCTAGGAATGCAAATGGGTACAGTCATTTATTTTATGAAACCACATGCTCATATAAAGAGTTTTACGTATATGTTCATAGTAAGCTTATCTATAATAACCAAACAAGAAACAAACAGGAAGTTATTTTTTCATGACTTAGAGTGGGGACCTTGGGAACAGACAGAATAGCGATCTGAACCCATCTCTGTCAATCACCAGCTATGCAGCCTTGGGAAAGTCTCTGGGCTCTGTTAGATGGGTTTTAACCTGGAGCTGGGCATAATACATGGGCCACATCGGATTGCTTTGAGGAGTGCATGGATGGCATATGTAACATGTTTAGGACTGGTACAGCTGCCATTACATCCCCCATTCTGAAGCTTTGATCCACTTTTTCCTGTTCAGTCCTGAATGGACATGGAAGGGCAGCTGGTCACTGACTATCTTTATGTTCATCCCAGGCATAAAGATGGGTCCGAGGGTGCCTCAGTTTTCTCTGCAAAGGGACAATTCCAGTTTCCCCCAAACTTCCTTCTTTCCTCCTGCCTCCCCATCTTTCTTAGGAAGCTTAGCAGAGCTGCCTCACACTCACAACTCACTATTCCCTTCCCCACCTCTACAAACATGTCATCCAGCATTCCTAGATATGAGATGGGGACTGCAGTTTCCATGGTAACGAGTTCCTTTAAAAGCAAAGGCTCTGTGGTCTTGGCCACAAGGCTTGCTCAGGCTCCCATGCCAGGCGATACCTTCCCTGCATCTACCAGATGGTAGATGGGACACCAGAGAACATAGAGGATTATGAAAAAAAAAATAAAATAAAAATCCCAAGGCATAACAGGAAGGATATGGCTCCATCTGAGCCCAGCAGGCCAGAGACACTGGCCTTTTACTAACTGCATCTTCTTGATCCCCTGCTAAGAATTCAGACCATGGCAAGAGGAGGACATCCAATTTCCTCCTCTAAATTTCAATTCAGTCGGTCTTGGATGGGGTCCTAGAATCTGGTTTGGGTAGAACCATCTACTGGGTTTTTGGCGGCAGAAAGGGCACTGGATTGGAACTGAACAAACTTGGGTTTGAAAACCAGCTTCTTGCTTATTATGAAAACCTTGGGCGAATCTCTTCATATGCCCAGCTTGCCTCCCTCACCTCACAGGTAATAAAAACCTCACAGGACTGAAACAAGATCACACAAACTCCAATACCTTGGCCCCAGTAAGTAGCCAAGAAGACCTGCAGAATCAACAAGCACAATGTATGTGTGTGATAGATGTGTGTGTGCAAGTGTGCAATTAGTGGTAAAAGCAGAGTATAAATAAAATACAAAGGGTGAGGGCTTTCCTGGCTGTCCAGTGGTTAAGAATCTGCCTTGCAATGCAAGGGACACTGGTTCAATCCCTGGTTTGAGAAGATTCCACATGCCGCAGAGCAACTAAGCCTGTGAGCCACAACTACTGAGGCCCGTGCACCAAGAGTCTTTGCTTCAAAACAAGAGAAACCACCGCAATGAGAAGCTTGTGCACCACAATGAAGAGTAGCTCCCGCTCACCACAACTAAAGAAAGCCTGAGTGCAGCAACAAAGACCTACCACAGTCAAAAAATAAATTAATTAAAATTAAAAAGTCTTTTTTAAAAATATACAGAATGATCACATTCTTATAACTATAATGTGTAGAGAAAATGGCCAATGAAACCTCATAGAATTGAAGATGCTGATAGTCTTGACTACAAAACGATACCTTTCTATTTATAGCTTAGAAAAGTATTCGCTGACATGTTCACACACAGACATGCACAGGGATTTTTACCACAGCACTGCTTGTAATCAGAGAAAATTAGAAGTAATCTAACAGCTCATGAGCAAGAAATCATTAAAGAAACTGTGCTATATTTATAGAACAAATTGTTTCATTAAAAAAGTGAACTAGATCTATATCTACCCACTTGGATAGATCTTTGAAATGTATTCTGAGCAAGAGAAGTAAGTTGTAGAACAATATGTCCAATATGATACCGTGTATAGAAAATATGGAGGACGTACTATCTATCTGGTATTGATACATTTTTGTGTAATAAAAGTATAAAACATGGAAAAGAAGGGACACACCACACTTTGGAGCATGAGTGTTCTGGGGAGGGAGGGATAAGAAAATATTTCAACTGCATCTGTGTGGTTTTCTTCCTTATTAAAATAGATCTGAGAAAATATGGCAAAAATGTCAGCATTTCTTCAGTCTGGGTGGTAGGAATGCCTAGGGGTTGTGGAAACACTGTCAGTGCACTTCCGTGTGTTCGCAATATTTCTCTCTAACAAAATGTCTGGTGGTGGTGGTTTAGTCACTAAGTCATGTCCAACTCTTGCGAGCCAGGCTCCTCTGTCCATGGGATTCTCCAAGCAAGAATACTGGAGTAGGTTGCCATTCCTAGAAGATTCTATAACAGAGTAATAACAACAGCTTTTATTATAGGTAGGTATTTTTCTTTGTATTCCTGAAGTTGCTAAATTCTGTAATGAATGATGAAAATTCTGTAATGAAATGATGAATTCTGTAATGAAATGATGAATTCTGTAATGAAATGATGAAAATGAAAGCAACACTTTTTAAAAATGACAACATATGTGAAAAAGCTTTGTAAATTGCTTGAATCATATCCGTGCCCCTGCCAATGAGTGTTGTGTGCTTACATGGGTGTTTTTTTAAATTCTTTTGTTTCATCATGATGTTCACAGAAAAGTACTATTATTCCCACTTTACAAATGGGGAAATTTAGGGTCCAAGAGAGGTGAAGGAACTTTCCAGAACCAGGGCTTATAAGAGGCAAAGCAGGATTGGAACCCAGACAGAGGGTTTTCTAGACTGCCTGCTCGGGAAGTTACTGCAGGAGAGCTGACCTTTGGGCCAGGCCCTGATGGTCAAGGGACATTTCATTAGGGCATATTTACTGAAACAAGAGCTTCATATATGTTGTCACACAGAACCCACATGAAAACCCTGTGAGGAGGTGCTATTATGAGACCCATTTTACCAACAAAGAGGCTCAGAGGAATTATTACTAATCCAAGGTCGCAGAGCTTGGCGATGACAGAGCCAGAATAGAAATCCAAGTTCGTTCTCCAGAGTCACCCTTTCCACTGTGCCAGGCAGCATCCTCAAGTGAGAGGAGAAGAGGGGCATTCTGGGTAGGTGGGCACAGCACGTGCAAAGGCCCAGAGGCACGACAGGGCCTGCCATGTTTAGCGAGAAACTCAGGTATGTGAAATGCAAGAATAAAATCCCCCAGAGCCCAGCCCTCTGTGCAAAGGGCAGGGTTGGGTTTCAGTGGAAGCTGAAACTCTGCTGGGTCATGCAGGATTTTCCAGGGGGCCGGTCCCCACCCACCGGCTCGCAGGAGTGACTCTGGGTCGAAGTTGCCGAGAGCTGCTGGAGCAGCAGTTTCTGGGTGAATGAAGCTTGTGTGTGGGCAAGGGGTGAAAATCCCCCCAACTCTCAAGGGGTGATGCTGACACCTTCCTGACATGGTCTAAAGCCCCCTTAAGAGAAGGGCGCCCTTAATGTCAGTATCTAGAAGCTGTTGGAAGTCACTGACACCCTTCCTAGGAAGGCAACACAGTCCTCAGCGGGAGGAACCTTGGGCTTGGAACAGAATGGGGACCAACCCTGGTCAGTATGTGCCCATCAGCCCCAAGGGGCCCCACCCCTCCCAACATCACCCACCTCCACTCCCTAAACAAATCCAGACCCAAATCCAGGTTCAGAGGGGAAGCTGAGAAGACATGGGGGAATGTTCAGCCTGGATCTCCAAGGCCATCTTGTGCCATTTAGCAGCTGAAGGCCGGCAGCGGTCAATGGCCACATGGCCAACCAGACCCATGAGTTCAAGTCCAGGAAATAAATTTGGGTTCCCTGGGTGGTGGTAGCATGTGTGTTTACCTGCTTTTACATACAGCACATTCTCTCTAATTACTTTCCGTTGGACCCACTGAAGTCTCAGTTTTCCAGATGAGAACTCAAACTGACTTGCTCAAGGTCACAGTCACTAAGAGGCAGAGCCCGAATTCAGCTCTGGTCTCTCTAAATTCAAGCCCACTTCTGGGCTGTGGGGCCTAGCATCACCCCACACTCCCCTTCATAAGTCTTGTCTAGGGAGCTTCCGAGGTGGCTCAAACTTCTTTCACGTTCTTGCTTATCCCAACCCTTAGTCAGGAAGGTGCCCTTCCTCCCTTCCTTTCTTTCCTCTTTTCATGCCTCCTTCTCTTCTCCCTCCCTCCTTCCCTCCCTTTCAGCCAGGCTCTGTACCAGGCCCCTCACCATGGTGGGGGAAACAGGTGTATTCATAGTTGATTATGATCAAGTAGAAGTGCTAGTCCGGGGCAAAAAATAGATGAGAGGGCATAACTTTGACAGGGACAGTTGAGAGGCGTCTTAGAGGATAAGCAGGAGTTCTCAAGGATGAGAATGTCATGGAGAGCAGGAGATATCCAAGTCTTTGCCAAACAACCTGGGGGGATCTAACATGTATCTTTCTGGAGGGTGAGAGGGCTTGGAGGCAAGGGCACGTGGGGCAGTGAACTTTCACTCTCCATGTCACCCTTTCTCCCCACCAGTGACCTGGCACCACGGGGCTTCCCCCATCCTTACTTGCAAAAGTGCTTGAGCCCTGACTTAAATGCTGAGAAGACATTGTTGCTTTCTCCGCCCCCGAACCCCAATGATGGGTAAGCTCTCTGGCCAGTGTCTCTCCCCATGGTGTCAAAAGAGGCCTTCAGGACTCCCCTGAGTGGTCCAGTGGCTGAATCCTCCTGCCAACGCAGGGGATGTGGGTACAACCCCTGGTCCAGGAAGATTCCACATGCCACTGGGCAACTAAACCTGTGAGCCACAGCTACTGAGCTGGTGCTCTAGAGCCCTCGAGCTGCAACTACTGAAGCTCACACACCCTAGAGCTCGTGCTCTGCAACAAGACGAACCGCTGCAATAAGAGGCCCACGCACCACAACTAGAGAGTATCCCTTGCTCACCACAACTAGAGAAAGCCTGTGCTCGGCAATGAAGACTCAGCGATGCCAGAAATAAACAAATTAATTTGAAAGGTAAAATAAAGAGGCCTTTAAACTGGGGCAACCAGAGAGTCAGCTGAATGTCTGGTCAGTGCCAAAGTATGCTGGACCCTTGGGAAGTTTTGTAGAGGTATAAGGTGGGCACCCCAGGCTCTAGCAACCAACACCCACTGCTTTGGTGTAAGTGTCTGGCTCAGCCAACTGACCTCCCAACCTATTCCCAGCTGCATCCCACCCTCCCAATCCACTCCACTGGCTGGCAGCTCTGTTTCTAAACTCCAGCGTCCTGGGGAGCAGAGAGGTCAAGAAGCCACCTCCACAGGGCCGGGGGCAGCACAGCAGGGTGGGAAGCAGGTAGTGCTGGTGGTGAAGAACCCACCTGCCAATGCTGGCAGACGTAAGAGACCCAGGCTCGATCCCTGGGTTGGGAAGATCCCCCGAAGGAGGACACAGCAGTCCACTCCAGTATTCTTGCCTGGAGAATTCCGTGGACAGAGGAGCCTGGCGGGCTGCAGATCACAGGGTCACAAAGACTTGGACACAACTGAAGCAACTGAATACACATGCACAGGCTTTGGAGTCGAATCTCATCTCTTCCTCTTAATACTAGGATCTGGATTTCTTTTCTTTTTCTTAAAAAGAAATTTTATTGGCATACAGTACTGACTTAAAATGTGGTGTTAATTTCAGGCATGCAGCAAAGTGAATCAGTTTTACGTGTACACATAGCCGCTCTTCCTTAACCTCTAGTATCCTCCATGACCTTTGTCCACAAAAGTGGTGACATTAACAGCCACCTCCTGGTGATGCTGGGAGACTGAAAGAGAAAATGACTGTCATGGGGCCTGACTCTTCTTTACTATTTGGCAACGTGCTTTATACAATCCTTTACTGCAATTCTGAAGCTCTCAGATACCACTGGGTTTTTCATAACTCTGTGAGTGGCCTTCCCGACCTGAAATGACGCAGGGTTGTTTCATGGTCTTTATTTATTCTGTAATGTGTGAAAAATCATATATTTTGCTGCAGAAATGTTAATGTACTTGGTTACAGGGGCTGCTCAGGCCCCTGAGACATTATATAACATATGCTAACACTTCACTTCAGAGAGCAAAAATTGGGATGCTGACATTCTAGTCATACTCATTTTCCTTCAGAGAGGTTCAGAAACTTGCCCAAGGTCACAGAGGAGGTGGTGGAGCTTAAGAGCAAATGCTGGTCTCTGAGACCCCAGAATTCACACTCTCACAGCCATTCTGATAAATATTCATCAGAACCAACACGGTGCCCCTCAGCGCACCCAGCTCCATCCTGATGAGACTAAACACCCACCACGCCCCAGAGCCTCACACAGTCCCTCTCCGAGAACGAAAGGCCATGTTGTGTGAGGGTGCTGGGTGAGATGGCTTTTAATGTGGCTGTTATAGCATTTTTACAATAAGGGTGACTAATGCTTACATCGTGTCTGAATTCTCAGCTGGAACTGGGTGGGAGTGACAAGGAGAGATGGTAGAATAGAGACTGGCCATTATTATGACCTTGGGTGAGTCCCTGTCCCATTTTGGGCCTCCGAGTATCCACGGTAAAAATAGGTGAGTTGGGCAAGTTGGGGTCAGCCAGAGGGGATTGGGTTCTATTACCTCCAATGGCCCCTGATTTGAGGCTGCCGAGCAGACAGCGCTTCAGAACACAGCTCCCGCTGTCCCCACCACCTCCACCCAGCTGGTCCTTCCACCAGCTATGCAGTATTTCCTAACCAGATGACCTTCAGATTCAAGATTAAATTGTATTGAATCCCATAGTAAGCAAATGATTCCTTTTCCAGTTCTTCATTCCTGAGGATTGCAAGTCTTATTGTCAGGCTTCTCTACTTTTAACGTCTTAGACTTTTTAACACGGGGAGAGCTGACTTAGGTTTGGATAGCAGGCTAGTGAATGACACAGTCGTTCTGAAGGACTCATCTGTTTATGTGGATAAATCAACTTATTGAAGTAACATTGGTTTGAGATATAGGAAACCGGGAGAATTTCAAGGTTTAAATAAACTTACTTAGGTTTACATACGAAGCTGACTAAAAAAATATTTGTTAAATAACTGTATATGCATAAGGACTTCCCCGATGGCTTAGCAGGTGAAGAATCCACCTGTGACACAAGAGACACAAGAGATGCTGGTTCAATCCCTGGGTCAGAAAGTTCCCATGAAGAAGGAAATGACAACCCACTCCAGTGTTTTTGCCTGAAAAATCCCACGGACAGAGGAGTCCAGCTGCCTATAGTCCAAAGGATCAAAAAGGGTCAGACACAACTGAGTGACTAAGCACAAGGATGAGTCATATCACATCCTTGTACACTTAAAACTCTGATTTTCCATTTCCTCTGGATTAATTCCAAGTCCATACTGATGTTTTTCTTGACACCACCAACCTTTCCATCTCCAACTCCCCCTCCCTCTGTAATCTCCTCCATTGTGTCGACCTCACTTCTGCCTCAGGGCCTTTGCACCTGCCATGCCCTCTGCCTGCAATGTCCTGCTCCCTGATCTCGGCAAGGCCGGCTCATCTCATCAGTCAGGTCTCTGCTCACAGGCTCTCAGAGGCCTGTCCTAAATCTCCATTTCAATCTCTCTATCTGCCTTCCTTGGTTCTACTTCCCTTGTAGCACATTTTCCTCTCCGAAATGATACTATTTTTTAAATGTTTCGGGGGAGTTGGCCCCAAGGCATGTGGGATCTTAGCTCCCTGATCAGGAATCGAACCTGCACCCCCTGCGTCGGAAGGCAAAGTCTTAACCACTGGACTTCCAGGGAAGTCCCAATACTAATTTTTAAATGTGTTTACTATTTGTCTATTTTCTCCACTAGCATATAAGCTCCTTAAAGTCTGGTGCTTTGTCCCACATCCTCAGTGGCTGAAAACAGTGCCCACTCATAATAGGAGCTCCACAAATGAACAGCAGGAAGCTGTAAAGGTGAAGGGAGGGTGGTCAGGGAGCAAGGGGGAGTCCACAGGGCGCCACAAGGAGGCAGGCAAGATGGCGGCCATCAGAGGCTCAGCCTGAGGGCCCTACACAGGGCCCGTCAGCACCAGCCTTCAGGACACTGAGCCAACTGGTTCCCACCCACTGAGCCAGCAGAGAAAGCCATGTCAGCAGTTATACCTGTAAAAGAATGAAGGCTTTACAACATCACCATCAAGACACTATCATGACAATAACTGATTCAGACTGGAATCAGTCATAATATTACTGTGAGTGGGTAAAGATTTGAAGAGGACCAAAATATTCTCAGAGAATCTGTCCATGACAGACATATTCATTACAAAGGAGATGAGTGACTTTACCTAGCAGACAACACCTTAATCCAAGCAACCCAAATGAGACCACTGGTAATGGGATGAGCTTATACCGCGTCCGAGAAGGACTCGGCTTCACTTCTGTGACACTCCTGACAAAATAAGAACAACTAATCATGAGGGACCTTCAGACAAGCCCTGACGAAGAACATTTTATAGAATAACTAGCCTGGACTCTTCAAAATGATCGATACCATAAAAGAGAAAGAAAATCTGAGCAACTGCTCCAGAAAATCAGGAGAGTGAAACACAATACACTCCATAGAATTTTCTTTTGCCTCTAAGGCAAATTGTTTTGGAAAAATCTGAGAAAGTTCTGTAGATTATTTTTGTAGTGATGTTAATCACCTGATTTAGATACAGGCACTGTGGTTACATAAGAGAATGCTCCTATTTTTTTTTTTTAGGACATGTAGACATATTTAAGAGAAAGGGCCATTATATCTACAACTTGCTCTCAAGTGGTTTAAGAAAAATGTGGTAGAAAAATAGAGAAAATGATAAAAAAAATATTAACCAGTCAGGGAGTCTGAGTAAAGAGCACAAGGAAAATCTTTGTATTATTTTTGCAGATTCGCAGGAAGTCTAAAATTGCGCTGAAATAATTTTTTTTTAAAAAAACCTAAAATGCTAAGCTAGAAAGAAGGCGAGGAGTTGAGGAGCCATTGAAACGGTGGAGGCAAAGTGGCTGTAGGAAACTAGCTCCTCACCTCACGAGGCTGACGTCTCAGAGACCAGGGTCAGCTGTGCTCACCTCAGACCACGTCGGCCCACAGTGCTCCCCTGACATATCCACATGGAGGTGGGGGAACTGAGGACTCATGTGGGCCCTCTGGATAATATGTGGAAGGGACCCAGGGCAGAGCCTGCTGAGCAAACTTCTCACCCCTGACCGTGACCTTGGGTACCTCACTCCCCACTTTGCAGCTCAATTCCCTCTTCTGACAAATGGGTAGATGTCAATGGCTGGCAGCCCTCTGGGGATGAAGTCTTCCAACTCAGCTTGTTATTGTTGTTCAGTCACTAAGTCATGTTCAACTCTTTGCGACCCCACGGACTGCAGCACGTCAGGCTTCCCTGTCCTTCACCATCTCCCCGAGTTTGCTCAAACTCATGTTCATTGATTTAGTGATGCCATCCAACTATCTCATTCTGATATTTCTAGAATCCCATCTGGAGAGTGCAGCATATCTCTCCAAGAAACTTGGTTCATTTGGCAAGTATGTTTACTTTAGCTGAAAGAAAGACAGATAGGTGGTCTCACTAAGCAGATTGAGGAGTGAACATTCTCCCTGTCCTGGACACACTTTGCCACCTCTGCCCTGACTTCCCCACCCCAGCTCTGCTCCCAGGCACCCCTCCTGGAAGAGATGAACACAACTAGCAAAAACTTATACCGAAGTATAGAGAAAATCTTTCCTGAAGCCCTATTTCGGAAGAGGCAGCTGGTGGGGATGGGTTGGTCAGAGACCAGAAAGCCACTCTGGTCCCAGTTCTGTCAGCAACTATCTGCATGGCTCCAGTTTTCCAAGCATTACTTTGTGCTCCTGCAAGATGGCAGAGCCGTGCGTGGCTTTGCACACAGCTCAGGACACAGTGACTTCACCTCTGTGTTCTCCCTGGCTCAGGGTTCAGTAGGTGACTTTCAAATTGAAAGCAGGGCACTCAGATAGGATCCTCAGGACACCCTGAGAAGCTGTCAGCTCTAAGGAGCCCCTCACTCAGAACCCCGCAGCCCAGGCCCCCAACCCTCGGTGCAGACTCCCTGGGCTGGGCTGGCCCTGCCAGAAGAGTCCAGCTCAGTTCAGGGTCACAGTGGAGTGGTTGGGGTGACCCGGAAACTTAGAGGCTGGAACTTCTGATGTGTTCTGCCATCTCTGACACACAGTGGAGATCCGGGGCATCCCCCTTGCAGGGGAAAAGAAGGGGGTCTCTTTTCCAGCATACTACCCTAATCCAGCATCTCCCAAGGCCCCCACAGCCTCCTCCCCAGCCCATCAGCCCTGCCTCCCTGCCGGGGCTGGCTTCCTGGGGTCTGCCTCAGCTACCATTTTTAGGCAGAGGCAGTTTGGCCACAGGAGTCTACAAAATGGTGGGCGGAAACCCGGGCTTCCCTCCACTGTCCCCGTGAGCTCCCTCCCTGAGGCCCAGCTCCACGCCCTGGCTGTGGGACTCTTTGGGGCCCCAAGGAGCCCTGAGTTTCCCCAGGTACTTCACAGCCAACATCTTATGCAGCCTCATCCCAACCCTGGGCTCCGGAGGTTGCCACTGATCCCACTTTACAACTGGGGAAACCAAGGCTGGGTAGAAGCTCAGCTGGCCAGGAAAGTGGCTTCTGACACATAAGTCCCTTCTAGAGTTTCTTCACCCTCGTTCCATGACAGCCCAGCTGAGGTGAAAACTCTCCAGAGAGTGGGAGACCTTTCCTAGAAAAATTGATGTGGACGGGTTCCCAAACGCTGCCCATCTTCCAGGGCAGGGAAACATTATGGATTTGGAGTCATAAGTCAAGTTAAAGATTTGGCACCAGACTTCCCAGGCAGCACAGTGGATAAGAATCCACCTGCCAATGCAGAAGACACGGGCTCAATCTCTGGTCCAAGAAGATTCCACATGTCTCAGAGCAACTAAGCCCATGCACCCAACTACAGAGCCTGTACACTGCAATTACCAAAGCCCAAGAGCCTAGAGCTTGTGCTCCGCAATAAGAGAGTGCACCACAATGAGAATCCTGCATCCAAGAGTTGCCTCAGCTCACTGCAACTGCAAGAGAAAACCCACATAAAGCAAGAAAGACACCAATGCAGCCAAAAATAAATGAATAAATAGAATTAAAAAAAAAAAAAGATCTGGTACCTAATAGTTAGCTGCGAGCCTTCTTAAAACCAAGGAGCCCCAAATGGGGTTGCTTATGCTAAGCCCCATATCACTAAATCGAGACTTTATGGTTTCACCTAACCAGGGCTAGTTAAGTCATCTGCCTACTAGACCCTGCCATTCCTAAAAGAAAGCAATTTTGTGATAACCAACAAAGACCTACTATATAGCACAGGGAACTATACTCGATTTTTTGTAATAACCTATAAGCATAAATAATCTGAAAAACAGATATATATGCATGTATAACTGAATCACTTTGCTATACACCTAAAACTAACACAATATTGTAAACTCTGCTCAATGTTATGTGACAGCCTAGATGGGAGGGGGGTTTTGGGGAGAAAGGATACATGTATTTGCATGGCTGAGTCCCTTCACTGTTCACCTGAAACTACCACTCATTGTTAATCAGCCATACCCCAATACAAAATTTAAAGTCCGAAAACAAAATAAAAATCCCCTTATATACCTGTCCTTTCTGTCAGAGTGCATGCTGCCAATTCTAACTGCTTTTTGGCCTTTTAAATTTTTACTGCATTAAAAATTGGCCTTTTAGATTTTTACTGCATTTTAATATGCCTCAGTTTATCTTTCAACCGACTATTTGCTGTGCCATCCTGGAAAAGTCACTTCACCTCTCTGAGCCCCTGCTACTTGATCAGTAAAGTGGCGCTCATAATCAGACTTCACAGGGCTGTGAGGAGGGCAAGACAGGTGTATGAATTTACAAAGCACTGCCCGGTTGGCCTGGCGCAGGTAAATGTATGGTCTGTGGGAGTCGTCTCTGTGCCAGTCTCTGTGCCTGGCATGCTCACTGCACCCTCATGACACAGCAGTCTGGGTGAGTCAGCAGTTAGAGAGCCTGGCACCCAGCTCTTCTGGGCTCTGGGGCCCTACCCATCCAACAGGTCTTAGATCTTGCTCTCCAGATTCTGCTCAAATGGTCCTTTTGCCTGAAATGCCTTTTTTTTTTTTCCCTTTAACTTTTTATTTTGAAATTATAGACTCACAAGAAGTTGCCAGAATAGCACAGAGAAATCCCATGCACAGAATAACACAGAAAAATCCAGCTTCCCCGGATGGTGACCCGCTCTATAACTAGAGTAACTCACCAAAACCAGGAAATCGATACCCACACAACACAAGGATCTCACCAGCGTTCGCGGGCAATCATTTTTTTAAAATGTCAAAGAAAATAAACAAAATTTTGTAAAAGTGTCTTTGGGCCTAAGATGTCTTTTGCCATCATATTTTCGTATACAAAGTCTTCTTGTCCCCGTGTCCAGCCCCTCTCTGGCAAGTTCAAGCTCTCCCTGTTCTGATTTCCAGCTCCCGGAAACAGTGCAACCCAGTGATGGAGAACGTGGGTTTTGGAGTTCTAAAACCCGTGTTTTAAACTCAGCATCATGGATTTAAACCCATGGAATTAAGCTCAGCATCAGTCACAGACTGGGACAAAGTACAAAACTTTCTGAGCCTCTGTTTCCCCACCTATTAATATAAAATGGGGGCAAGTACCCCAATGTCAAGGGAGGACAGAATAATCATGGCTGGTGCTTGGAGAATGTAAATCCCCTGCAATGGATGGTGGCTATGACTGTCATCAGATTGCACCTGTATCCCCGGGTGACACTTGTATGTTTTACCACTGTCCCTGTGGCTCAGCTGGTAAAGAATCTTCCTGCAATGTGGGAGACCTGGGTTCGATCATTGGGTTGGGATGATCCCCTGGAGAAGGGAAAGGCTACCCACTCTAGTATTCTGGCCTAGAGAATTCCATGGACTTTGTAGGCCACGGGGTCGCAAAGAGTTGGACACGACTGAGCCACTTTCACTTCAACATTTAACACGTTCAACGTCAAGCCTTCATATCTCAGTGCCAGCTCAGGGCCTGGCACACAGTGAGTGAGTGTGAAGTCACTCAGTCGTGTCCGACTCTTTGTGACCCCATGGACTATAGCCCACCAGGCTCCTCTGTCCTTGAAATTTTTCAGGCAAGAGTACTGGAGTGGGTTGCCACTTCCTTCTCCAGGGGATCTTCCCGACAGATGCTAAATAAATGTGGATAAATGGAGCCCTCTGCCATGCAAGCTCTCCTTTGGCTTATGGTTATCTCTTTGACACGATGTCTCTTTAGCTTCACTTAGATCATCCCTGGCCTGGTGGGCAGGGTACATGTTCAGGAAGTCCATGAAGGCTGGGCCTTGTGGAGGGAGGCAGCTCATTTGCTTCCATCTGTCCCTTGAAAGTCTTTTGGGGGCCCCAGGACCCATCCCTGAGGCCCCTTTGGGCCATCTCTGGACCCAGTATTGAGGCTGCAAGCCTAGGAGAGTACAATATCTGGGGGAGATGCCTCATCCTTGGAGGGCAGCCAGCCGGGAGACAGGCCAAGCTGCCTTTCCCCGCGGAGAGAGCTTAGAGCTGCCGGTCAGAAGACTTCAGCTCAAGCCCTGGCAGGTCTTAGCCACAGACTTTGGACAGGGCTGAGCCTCGCTAAACCTCAGTTTCCTCACCTACACAATGGGGTCTTCATGTGGGTAAACGAGCTTATGGTACAAACGACATTATGTTAACCACTAAATCCTGTACTTACATATATGAGATCTTTGTCCTGGCTGTGTAACATTTATAAATTCACATTTAAGTGGTCACTGACATGGTATTAAATACCACAGGTCTGACCAGAAATGAATACCATTTTTCCATGATGTTTATTTTCACCGTTATTACCATTCAGGTGATTGACAATGGCTTTAAGGCAGCAATATGTAGGGTTTTTGTTTTTTTTTAAGTAAATGTCTTTATACTTTAAAGCATCTATTAAGAATATTAAGCAAATGGTCAGGTAGAATGGCAGCTTTAGTAAACACCTAGATGGGGCAGGAATGTGGACCCCCAGAAAATGCTGCTCTTCTGACGCACCTCGCCCTGACCAGATGTGGGGGTGCCAGTGATGAGAGTAGGATGGAGGGGTTGGAGGACCCTAAGACTGGGGAAAGCGAGGGACCCGGGCATTTCAGCCCCTCCAGAGTCTGCTCAGTGCAGGGCTGGGAATCCAGCATGGGATTTAGTTGTGGTCCATGCAGAGGGATGGTGAAGGCTGCATGCCAGGATGTATGTGTGGTGGTGGGGGGGTGGGGGTGGTTCTTTTCCTCCAGGCCTCTGTCCCAAAGCCTCAAATGGACCACCTGCTTCCTTGTCCCAGGGGGACGGCTTCAGCCTCAGAATCCGACAGCTGGGGTCCCAATTTAATTCTTGAGCGTTTCTGTAAGAAATGAGGCTGACTCAGAGTAGGCTTCAATATATGTGAACTGAATGAGGGATGCTGTGGGTAGTGTTTCTCGCTCATTCTGGATCCCTCTGGGATCGGTTATGTTTGGCTGACTATGCCAGCCCCTGGGAGCTGCCTTGTCTTGCCTTGTTACCACCCTGGTGACAGCCACGTTAACTGTCCCCACCAAGTGCATGACCAGAGAACCAGACTAAGCTAGGAGAAATATGGAGGTGGCTGTCATATATTATTCATAGATCAGTGAGTCTTGCCAGACAGGAAGAATGTGGGAGATTAAAAAATAATAATATTGCTTAATTTAATCCAATCAAGTGGTAAAAGCCCCTGGGTTGGAGGAGATAGAGAGGATTAGGTTTGTGAAACTTGGATTGTGGGTGGAGAGACCAGTCCAGTCAGAGGGCATGAGCTACCACCCCTCAGCAGCACAAGAGAATGCTATCTTCTATTTTGGCAAAACAACAAAAAAGCTGTCCTCATTTCAGTCCACTGATATGGAAACTCCAGCCTGCTTGGGATAAGTCAAGTTACCTGCAGTGGTATGACTCTTTTCTCCTTGGTAAGTGGCTTTTAAGCCCGAGAAGATTAGAATTTAAAATACACAGGTGATGAAAAACACAAAAACCCATAGTATTTGTACCTTTTTGTCAAGTTTAAGTTGGGTCAAGTTCTGCATGTTGGTGTATAAAATCCTGTATTTTAATGTTTAAGAATTTTTGGTCACTAGAGTATCTCATGTTTGTGACTGAGTAATTGACTCCAGTTGAAATTTTAACCTAAAAAATTAAGAGAATTTGGCAAAAAAAAAGAATTTGGCAATGTCTGTAAACATGATCAAACTATTTAAGAGAATTTAATATTCATTTTGTTTATGTTAGTTTTTTAGATCTGTAAGAATTCTTTTAAATTCTTGGTAAGGTTGTGTTTCTTAGAGGTATTTGAGGCATTTATAAGACAATCAAGTACATTGAATTTATGAATGTAGTGTCTGAAAGAAGGCACAGCAACCCATTCCAGTTTTCTTGCCTGGAGAATCCCAAGGATGGAGGAGCCTTCCAGGCTACAGTCCATGGGGTTGCAAGAGTTGGACATAATTGAAGTGACTTACACGCACACAGGCATAAATGCAGTGTAGAATATCTAAGGCAGTGATCTCCAATATAAATGTAATATGAGTTCCATACATCATTTTAAATTTTCTATCAGCCACATTTTTAAAAAGGAATAGGTAAGCTTAATTATAACAGTAGTACTTTTACCTAACATATCTAAAATATTTTCATTTCAATGTGTAATTAATATAAAAGTTATTAATGAGTTATTTCTACATTCTTTCTCTGAACAAATCTCTAAACTCTGCTGTGTATCTTACATTCCTAACACATCTCCCTTTGGACGACCACATTCCAAATGGCACATTGTAGTGGCAGCTAAATTAGACGTCACAGATCTAAGGGAATTAAATCAGCTACATTTGTAAGTGGTATTTATTATTTAAGGAGGCTTACTCTGTTCAACCTGACTTGCTGAAATATTAATCAAAGAGTCCTTGAGAGCCGTTGTTTAAAAGCTACTGGACTTATAAAGAAAATGAAGTCTGTGTATATACAAGACAAGGAAATAATAGATTTTTTAAAAATTTGTTAATTTAAGAAACTATTTTTTAAAGTGACCACATATAGCTATTTCAAGTGCACAGCAGCAGCCCTTGAGGACCTCGCCAAACACAGTCCAGATGGAATTTGAGTCACTGGCTTCGGCTCGGCCCCGGCAGGAATGGCTGGGCTCTTTGTTCCTGCATCTCTCATCTCTCGTAGCATCAGATTTGATGGAGGCCTTAAGGGCTGTCTGTCCAAGCTCCCTGTTCCACAGAAACTGAGGTCCAGAGTTAAGAAGTCCCACTAGAGGTGACTGAGATGCAGGGTGGCAGGGATCCGATGGCCTCCTGACTCCCCCACTCACCCCTCCAAAACTCCCCAGTCAGGGGTTTCTGGCTCCTTCTCTCCACCTCTCCATCCCCCCCCCCCCCCTGGCTGATCTGGAAACTGAGGCAGAACTGGAGGGCAGGTGGACCAATAGGTCCCCAGCTCAGGTCTCTAGGGATCACCAGGGGAGAATTGGGAAACATGTGTCTCTAGACCCTGATCCCTGCCCTGGTCACTCATCAGGACAGACCAAGACCTGCTGAGAGGCCAACCCAGAATCCAGGCCAGCCTGACCAGAGAAACTGCAGTGCAAGGCCCAGGATGGAGCCTGGAGCTGGGACTGCAAAGGGGAGAAGGACAGGGGAGGCCAACCCAACGCCCAAGGGCCATGACCAGGTCCACCACGACACAAGAGAACCAGACTCCACGTGCCACATACCTGGTAAGCCGCCCAGGCCACATGCAGCCATGGGGGCAAAGCCCTGGAACTTCATGGACCTCATCCTCCCAGCTCCCCTTCCTTCCTCCCTCTTCTCCGATGTTTTTCTTTCTTTGCTTTCTCAAGTTCCCTTCTGCATGAGTGCCCCTATTGCCAGGTCATATTTCCAAGAACTAAGATCTATACCACTGGGCACCCTTAGGAGGGTTGAAGGGAGCAGCATTTAATGCCATTTAATCACAGAGCAAGGAAAATATTCCCGCCTAAAGGGCCTTCTCGTTGAGTAGGAAATGGCAACCCACTCCAGTATTCTTGCCTGGGAAGTCCCCCAGACAGAGAAGCCTGGCGGGCTACAGTCCATGGGGTCACGAAGACTGAGCACAAGACAAAAATCACAGTTTGGAGGCAGGATGTCTTTATCACCTCCTCATCTCCCCTTTAACAAAGAGGGCTGGCTTTGGGCTCAAGGGCCGTTACATTGTTTTAACTGTTTGCTAACAAGTGATAAGAACTGGTTTTCACCGCGATATATTTTTACGCTTATCTTTACCTTTTATTTGTGGCAAATGATGTCAGTTTTCCATGTGTAAATTGTGACATAAAGTTTCCTTTCAAAACTGAACTTGTATTAGTAACAAGTGAGTCAACTGAGTATAAATGCAGTTTTGAATACATGAGGTAACTATCCTGAGAGTGGAGTGGGCCAGGCAGAGCCAAGGAGAAGCTTAGGGAACAGGCCCGGGTGCCCCTCCACTCCACCTTCCTCGGCTCTGCCCAGCCCGGCTTCCTACCTCCGTTCAGACACCATGCAAGGCCTGATCCCAGGGCCTGCAGGTCTTTCAGACCCAGAGCTGAAGCCGGCCGCTCATGAGAAACAGAGGATAGAGATGCAGAGTGAGGGGCCCACTCCCGGACCATCTGTCTGTCCAGCTCGGGGGCAGAAAGTGGCAGAGCTCCGGAAGCTCGTGGTAGAGTGAGAACAGGCAAGGCCTCTCTTCCGGCCACTCATATGGTGCCAAAGTCACACCCATACCCACTCCTACAGCTAATCGGATTTTCCTGAAGCAGTCTGAAGTCAGGAAGCTGGAAGCACATGCCTCTAGACAGATGGAGGCAGAGAGAAGAGCCTTCCATAGCTCCCCAGATGCTCCAGGCTTCCTGACGGCACCTTCCACGGTCTCCCTCACATCAAACTGAAAGCACTTAGCATCTCTACTGCCAAGTAGACCCAGACTTCTGGGCCCAGAATTCTGTTTCCATCCCCATCTCCTTACCCTCCAGACATGAGGGCCCAGAGCAGGACCTCTGCCACCTTGAACCCCACCCTCCTCAGGGGGCCAACAAGCATCCGATGAGCACAGCCCAATGCCCAAACCTTTCCGCCATCTCATGCCTGGCCCAGGTCACTCCAGGCGGTGCCTTGGTCCTCATGAGGGCCTCAGGATCAGAAAGGAGCTGGCTCTCCAGAGGTTTTCTGTTCATTTGTGCCCTAAACCAGGAGTCCTCAACCTCCGGGATCTAAATGCCTGATGATCCAAGGTAGAGTTGATGTAATAATAATAGAAATAAAGTGCCCAGTAAATAGAATGTGTTTGAATCATTCTGAAACCATCCCACCCCCACCTTGGTTGGTGGAAAAAAAATGTCTTCCACAAAACTGGTCCCTGGCACCCAACAGGTTGAGGACCACTGCCCTAAACTACCCCCGGTAGAATCACCAGTGACCAACTGTCCCCTACTCTGCTTGGCTTCCCCGAATTTTGTTACAGGACAACTCTACCATGCGCAGTACAAGCCTGGTGAACCCAGAGCCTTAGCTTTGGGGTTGAAAACACAATCATCAGTGAGCCTGCTTCTCTGGAAGGAAAACCATTCCTTCCTGAAAGTTGGCAAGAAATCTTTAGCCTATGGATGGGAGGTGTCTCCTTCCTCAGACACTCAGACATCGATAACAAACTTGCATGCTACCCACATTATCTAACCCTCAGGGATCCTCTTAGCACTGTCCAGGCACAGCCCCAGTCCATCACAGGGGTGCCTGTACCCTCCCTGGGCCCCGAATACTGTTGACACAGCTGGGGACCATCCTCATACCAGACTGTAGTCTTAGCTAGAAGGCTCCAGAAATGTGAGCATGAGAAAACAGCCAGAAAGGGGGCCTGGTGGGCAGGTCCCAGGCCCTCCCACAGGAGCGGCAGGAGGTGAGGAGGGGGCTACCTGAGAGAGCTGCCGTCAGCAATCCAGCAACCACGAAGAAGAGCGCCATGTCTGCCGCCATCTCCGACCGCTATGCGTGCCTGCCGGTGGGAAGCACCATCCCAGGGCCAGGAGGTGGACAGGCCGCTGAGGGCCCCTCGCAGCTGCTCGGCCCCTGGCTGCTCCTGTCTGTAACTCCTTCTCTGCAGGAGACAGCACCCTGTGCACGCATGCGGCCAAGCCCAGCCTGCGAGTGTCTCTCACGCCTCTGTGCTCTACTTGTGGTTTCGGTCTCCAGGAAGCCAGGCTGGTAATATGGGTGAGGAGAGCCCAGCTGCCTCTACTTCAAGGCCACCACGACTGGCTAAACCCTAAGAGTCTCAGAGTGAGACACACACATGCCCCAGGGGCCCAAGGGTCTCCTGAGGAAGAGGGGAGCAGAGCGGGGCAAGCCTTATTTCTGGAGACCTGGTACATAGTAAGTAGACGCTCCATCCATACATGTGCGAAGAGTGAAGGAGCGACCCAGTTCCGTCCTAGTCCATGAGCCCTGGCTCTCATGGAATTGAATCCCACACTTTCCCTTGTTCTCAGGTGCCATGATGAATGGGAAGGAGAGTGTAGCTTTGCATTTTCAAGATGGAGAGACTCCGCCTCTGCTTGAGTATCGTAAACCAGAACAGTCCTGAGAGATGGTTTTCCCCCACCTCCTTCTGCAAGCTGGAGCCACCCCCGGAGATGGCACAGAAGGCTCCAGTCCCCCCATACCGCTGGGTCCCATTTATTCCTCTGTGGGAGGCAGGCGCAGGAGCTGGACCCAGAAGGATGAGCAGGTTTTCAACAGGCAGCCATGTGTGGAGGCCGCTGGGCCTTGAGGAAGGCCAGGAGCTGAGGGGCAGGGGGCTTTGCGGGGGCTGAGGTGGGACGCCCAGGGTTTTTGGGGAAGTGCTGAGTTGTCCAGTTGGGCTGCAGAGAACGCTCCAAAGGAGGCAGGGACCAAGCCCAAGTGTAATTAACTCACCATTGTGCTCCCTAGGGGGTCTACATGCACGCTAAGTCATTTCATTTGTGTCCGACTCTATGTGACTCTATGGACTTTCGCCCACCAGGCTCCTTTGTCAATGGGATTCTTCAAGCAAGAATACTGGAGTGGGGTGCCATGACCTCCTCCAGGGTATCTTTTCAAACCAGGGATTGAACCTGCGTCTCTTGTGTCTCCTGCATTTTCTCCTGCATTTTCAGGCAGGTTCTTTACCACTAGTGTCACCCAGGAAGCCCAGGGGACCTACAGCTAATGCCAAATAAACGTTGTTGAGTCAACGAAGGAACCACTCACTTAATCCGTGCATCCAAACAGAACCCATGAAGAAGTTGAGTCCAAGTCCAGGGGAGTCTGGTTCTCTCCTGACCCTTCCTTGATACGACTCCATCTCAAATTCACGAAGCCTGGCCTGACACTTCCCTCATCCTCACTTGTTTTCATCTCTCTACCCGTGGAACGGGGAGAGGACATCCGAATTTGCAGGTTGTAGAGCCACAGGGAACCCGGTCCCCCGGGTAAACTCTGCCCACCCCACCAGGTGGATGAAGTTCTGGCACCAGCTGAGGCTGCCCTCTTGTGGAAAGTGCTGGTAGTGCATACAGCAGATAACCCTCCCACTTCCATTTTCAGCTCCAATAAGGAACACTTAGCGAGACCCCTTTTGGAGGAAGAGATGAAACCATAACCCTGCCCTCAAAGAGCGGGTAGTTCACAAACAGGTGACCAACCGCGGATCAGGATAGGATGAGCACAGTGGGCGGTCTGCTGATAAGCAGCATCCTGAGAGACATGTTTGTTTGGGCAGGAAAAATGGTTAGGCTTCCCTCTCTATCCATATAGGAGATGGTAAGTGCTGGAAAGTTCTCCTGAAACAAAACCCACACAAAAACATACACAAAAGCTGGATTAAAATATTATAAAGCCGGGGTCCCCAGCCTCTGGGCCACCTCCTGTCAGATCAGTGGCAGCCTTAGATTAGAAATAAAGTGCATAAAAAATGTAATGTGCTCAAATTATCCCGAAACCATTCCCTCTGCCAGATCAATGAAAAATTGTCTTCTACAAAAATGGTCCCTGGTGCCAAAAAGGTTTAGGGATGCGTGCATGCATGCATGCTCAGTCATATCCGACTCTGGGATCCCATGGACTGTAGCCCACCAGGCTTCTCTGTTCATGGGGTTTCCCAAGCAAGAATACTAGAGTAGGTTGCCATTTCCTCCTCCAGGGGATCTTCCAGACCCAGGGATCAAACTCGCATCACCTGCATTGCAGGTGGATGCTTTACTGTTGAGCCACTGGGAAGAAAAGAATTTGGGGGATCACTGTATAAAGCATCTTTAGAAAAGTCTAGCAGAGGTGCCAGGAAATTAAGGTTAATTGTTGGAGTTCAGAAGTGACTAAAAGCACAAATCCAAAGAGATCGCTGAGAGCAGAAGGTTATCTGAGGTACCTGCTGATCCCAAGTGGCCAAGAACTTCAGGTTAAAGGGACAAAACCTAGAGCTTGAGCAAAGAATAAAATAGAATCAGGAAACTCCTGTTCAAGGCAAAACAGTGAACAACACCCACAGTGGATGACCCTGGAGAGAAAAACCTCCGGAAGGGAGCTGGTACAGAATTCGTTCGGCTCAGCCTTGACTTGAGTAGGAGAAAGAAGAACATCAACCCTGAATTTAAAAAAACAGGAGAATTTTAAGAAAGTAGATAGTTGCTCCTTAGGTACTTGGGAGAAACAAATGGGAAAATCCTCTCTGGAGTAACTCAGCTTACTCAGTAACTCAGTAACTCAGGCCTCAAAGAATCCCGATCGAAAAGGTTCACAGGAACAGGAGTACATGTGCAAAAACAAAAAACATAAAATTCAAAACACAGGGGTATTGGTCAGGATTTTTTAGAGAAACAGAACGAGTAGAATATGATTTATTATAAGGATTGCCTCATGTGATTTTGGAGGCTAAGAAGTCCCAAGATCTCAGTTGGCAACTGGAGATTCAGGAGAGCTGGTGATGAACTTCTAGTCTAAGTCTGCAGACCTAAGAACCAACAGAGCTGATGATGTAAGGCCCAGTCTGAGTCCAGGTCCAAAGGCAGGATGAGATCAGTGTCCCAGCTCAAAGAAAGGCAGAGAGAGATACACTCTCTTACTCGGCCCTTCTCTTCCATTTAGACTTTCAGTGGATTGGATGAGGGCCCCCTACATGGGGGACGGCAACCTGCTTCACTCAGTCTACTGATGCAAATGTGAATCTTATCCAGAAACACCCTCACAGACACACCTAGAATAATTTTTAACCAAATATCTGAACATATGGCCCAGGCCAGTTGACACATAAAATTAACCATCACAACAAGGCATTTTAAGTGAGAATTACACATGTCAATAAATAATAAACTTTCAAAAGCTTTGGATATTGGAATTATGGTATACATAATAAAAAATAAGGATATTTCATATGCTTAAAGAAATAAAAATTAGTAATCAATGGTATAAATGAGGAAGGAGACTATTTTATTTTTCTTGTTGTTGCTATTTTTTTTACCTTTCCACCTCTGCTTTGTTGCTAAGCACTTCAGATAGACAGGGACCCCACCTTACCACCAGGCCCTTGGACTGATACAGTCAGGGTCTCTGGCCATGTCACTGATGGTCTTATAGGGAGAAGTAAATCTGGAGGTTTGGACTTCCCCAACAGAACTAGGAGAGAAGGGGCAGAAACCTGGAGAATACTTAGGACCAAAGATGGAGCTCAGGCTGAGGCTGGACCCAGGGCTAAGCTGGTCCGTAGGTTTGGGCCACCTCTTCAGCCCCACTCAGCGCCCAGTTCCTCCCTAGACTGTGCCACACAGAATCTGCGAGAAGGAACATTTCAACCTCACACTTTATCCTGAAAAGCAGAATGAGACTATTTCAAATGACTAGGAAGATTTGAAAAACAAATATAATACCTCTATATTGGAAAAATATGATCTTCAAGACTAGCAATCCAAAGGACAGATTAAACATCAGAATAGCATAGCTCCAGAGAGTACTCGTGAGCTGGACATATATCTGAAGAATTTACGAAAAATCCAGCACAGAGAGACAAAGCAATGGAAAATATGAAACAAAAGTTAAGAGATATAGAAGATGGAACAAGGATTTGAATAGATCTAAATGGAAAATTTTCAGAATTCATGAAAGACACAGTCCTCAGATCCTGGAAGCTCCCCAGCCCATGAATAATAAATAAAAAGAAATACACACTAACACCTATGGTAGCAAAACAGCTAATACCTGTAGAGAAGACGATCTATAAAGTAGACAGACAACTAACCTCTTAATATCAATAATTGAAGCCAGAGGACAGTGGAATAACATCTCAAAATGCTGAGAGAAAATAACTGTTCAGATTGAATATGTTTCAGATACATTTTCAGATTAAAAATTGAGAGCATTTCTAACTGATGCTCACATAGGGAAATTCTAAAAGATGTCCTTTTAGAATTATGGGCAAGGAAAATAATCTTGGAAGGAAAGCATAAGATTCAAATAGGAATTGTGATCAAAGGAATATGTGAACACGGACATAAATAAGCATCGATGATATAAAATAATTGTAAGAATGTCTAATTTGTTGGACTAGGAAAAAACAAGATAAAAAAGAAGCAGGAAATAATAACAAAGGAATCAGTAAGGAGCAATCAGTTTAAAAAGGCCTGTCATTTGCAAGAACACAAAATTTTGACAGGCTTTTAACTTTGTTAAAGTAAATGTGCATGTTAAATTAGTGGAACGATTAGCAGAGAAAGCCTTACACAAAACCAAGAAAGGAAAGAAAAAAAGTCAAATAAGAAAGGCAGGACACACAGGATGGGTAAGTTTCAGCAGACAGAAACAGGTATAGGGTGCTCCTGGCAGAAGGCACAGTGTAAGAAGAGGCAGGACCAGATGGCAGAAGCATCACTGGGAACTGGTATGATACACCAGAAGCAGCCTGTGTTTTGTGGACACAAAATTTCAGGAAGCTGGAAGCTACACAAGCTCGGGGCCCAAAGCCATGTGCTCATTTTTATAACTCTGGGAGCCAGGACTTTTTTAAATTAATCTTTTCCTTTTTAAAAAAATTATTTTAAATTGAAGGATAATTGCTTTATAATATTGGTTTGATTGAAGTGCAGTTGCTTTAAAATGTTGTGCTAGTTTCTACTGGACGGCAGAACGAATAGAGCTCTATGTTCACATGTATCCCCCCTTTTCTGGATTTCTCCCCGTTTAGGTCACCGCTGAGCACTGAGTTGAGTTCCCTGTGTTATACAATAGGTTCTCAATGGGCTTCCTTGATGGCTCAGATGGTAAAGAATGTTCCCACAATGCAGGAGACCCGAGTTCAATCCCTGGGTCAGGAAGATACCCTAGAGAAGGGAATGGCTACCCACTCCAGTATTCTTGCCTGGAGAATTTCATGGACAGAAGAGCCTAATGTGCTACAGTCCTTGGTGTCACAAAGAGTCAGACACAACTGAGCAACTAACATTATCTATTTTATACATAGTATCAATAGTGTATTATATATGTCAATTCCAATCTCCTATTCACCCCACTTCCCCTCCTTCCCCCTTGATATCCATGTTTGATCTCTATGTCTGTGTCTCTATTTCTGCTTTGCAAGTAAGATCATCTATATCCGTTTTTCTAGATTCTACATATATGCATTAATACATGATCTTTGTTTTTCTAACTTACTTCGCTCAGTATGACAGTCTTTAGGTCCATCCACATCTCCACAAATGACTCAATTTTCATTCCTTTTTATGGCTGAGTAGTATTCCATTGTATATATGTACCATATCTTCTCTACCCACTCCTCTGGGGGACATTTGGGTTGCTTCCATGTCTTTCTTCAAGCCAGAACACCAATTTGCAAGAACACCTCATGTTTCTGCATCCTGTGGACAGTGCAGGCATTTTTCATCCTGTATCTCTCGCTTGACCTTGGCCCAGCAGAGAGGAACAAGCAACATTATTGAGGGAAATCTGATTCTGACTGGAAGGAAGGGAGGCCTTGGGGCTGCACCACCTGCTATGTGGCATAGGGGGAAGTTCAATGCCCACTCATACTTAGTGAGCACTAAACACTTGACATGGGATTCCCTCCTCAATTCTCACAATAACTCAACTAAATAGGTACCATCCTTAACACATCCTTGAAGACAAGGAAACTGAAATTAAAGAGGTGGTTTGCTCAAATTCCCACAGCTAAGAAGTAGTAGGGCTAGGCTTTGAACTCCAGTCTGTCTGATCCCAAACCCTGAGCTCTAACCACAGGGCAATTCAGCCTCACTGCGGGTCGGAGTGGGGGCGGCAGAAGTTGCCAGAGGGGGTTACAATTTTAATTAGATAGTAGCTTAGCCTGCCCCTCCCCCAAATACAGCTTTGTCTGCAGGTAGGTTATTTGGGAATGGGATCCCAGGGAGCAGAGAGAGGAACAAGAAGCAATGAAATAGGAAAAGAAGGAAAATCAGTAAAAGGATGCACCATTGAATTTGTCATGCTATGTGCAACTAGTACTCCATCTCAGACTTATGAGATGGTTCTCAGAAACATCTACCCCATGTGTAGGCTCCATTCCTGCCACCCACTGCACCAGCACTAGTGTGGCCAAAGGAGAGATGCAGGAAACCCCTGCAGGAAAATCCAGTATGCCTGCTTGCTTGTTAGATATCTCTGTGTAGCCCTTCTCTGCTGGCCATTAACATAAGAAAAAAAGATTTGCTTGCTTGGGACTTCCCTGGTGGTCCAGTGGTTAAGACACTAAGCTCCCAATGCAGGGGTCAGGGTTCAGTCCCTGGTGAAGGAACTAGATCCCATATGCCACAACTAAAGATCTCATGTGCCACAACTAAGACCCAGCACAGCCAAACTAATACTTTTTTAAAAAAAGAAAAGAACTGCATGCTTTGTGCCCACTCCCACAGACCCATCCCTATGCTTCTACCCCAAGTATCCTTGTCTTTGATTTTCCAGTCTGGCTCCTTCCAGGTTGCTGCCCAGGAGTCCATGTATATCCACAGCTTCAGCCACCTTTCCTTCCACGGGCAGTGGACGACCGTGGCAGTACTCTCACATCTCCTCCACCAGGAGTATTTCCCTTCATCGTTGTCCTTTAGAATTACCTCTAAGTGAGGCTGTTTCTGTCCATTTCTAGTTTGTAACAAACATTGTGCTGTCCCATTTGTGAAACAGTCCTGAGGTTTGCCACCTTTAAGAAGGGCGGCCCCCTTGAGGCCAGAAGTTTGAGTTAAAAGAGAAACGTGGAGACGACAGAGGTGGGGACCTTCGTTCGTGTAACTTACTTGCAGCGTCTGGGCCTGTTTGGGCCTGAAGCTGTTGTCCAGTGAATCACTGCTGCCCTTCCTCCAGATCTCACAACCCAGTGTATATGATAACACCCAGACCATGCTGGGTGCTCAGGTTGCTTAGTCATTGGTGGTGGTGTTGTGCAGTGACTAAGTCACGTCCACTTCTTTGCAACCCCATGGACTGCAGCACGCCAGGCTCCCTTGTCCTTCACCATCTTCTGGAGTTTACTCAAATTCACGTCCATCGAGTTGGTGATGCCATCCAACCATCTCATCCTCCATCCCTGCTCCTCCTCCTACCCTCAATCTTCCCCAGCATCAGGGTCTTTTCCAATGAGTCATTGGCAACTCATCATCAAAGCACAGTCTCTACGAAGGCCCAGTAACATGCTAGGAGATGATTTTCAAATGACAAGTGAGTCTCTGGGGCAGGAATCACGGCTTTAGTCCAGGACCCTAAAGTTTCAGGCTGCAAATTCTCCTCCATCAGAAGTCTCCAGAGACTTCACACAGCATCCTTATCCACCTGGGTCTTATGGCCAGGATGGCACAGTGGCTGGTACCACTGCCTGGACCTGCTACAAGAATCTTCTCTTGGGGGACTTCCCTGGTGGTCCTGTGGTTGGAACTCTGTGCTTTCACTGTAGGGGGCATGGTTTCAATCCCTGGTAGGGGAACTAGGATCTTGCATGCCTCAAGGAGTGGCAAAAAAATAAATAAATAATAAAAGTCGATACAAAGAAAGAGAATCTTTGGGCAAAGTAGAAAAAAAAAAGTTAATACAAAAAAAACTCCATGATGAACAACAAAAAACAAAACTCCTTTTCTCTGAGCCCCACTCAGAATAAGCAGCCCCTCAAGTCACATGATAAGTAGTCAGAACAGAATCCTCAAATGTGATAGATGTACCAAAATCCAAAGAGGCTCACCACGTACTACCCCATTCTTACAGGGAGTAGATATAAGGTGCAAAAGATTGCTCTTCACCTTAGAGGTAATGCCCCAGCATGCCCCAGACCTTTGTATCCCCCGAATCTTCCTCAGTTTGGCAGCCACCTAAATCTTCATGTGGTTATCTCCTACCTTTCACCACAAATAGCAACTCTCAACTTTTCTGGTCTCAAAATCTCTTGATAGTCTTAAACACTGTCAAGGACTCCAAAGAGCTTTGTTTATGTGAGTTATATCTATTCATATATACCATATGAGAAATTAAACTGAGATATTTAAAATATGTAATTTATTTAAAAATAACAACAATACTGAAAAAGAATACATATGTATAATTAAATCACTCTGCTGTACACTTGAAATTAACACAATATTGTAAATTAACTATACCTCAAGAAATAAATAGCAACAAGAAACTTATCACACATCAACATAAGTAACGCTTTTTATGAAAAATTAATATATATTCCACACCAAAAAAAGTTCTTGGGGAGAGTAGCATTTGTTTACCAGTCTCTCTAATGTCTGACTTTGTAGAATACACTTGGATTCTCATATCTGCTTCTTCATTCAATCTGCTGAGATATGCTATTTTGGTTGAAGAATATGGGGAAAATCTGGCCTTGTGATATGCAGTTGGAAAAAGAAGGACTATTTTAATCGCCTTTTTAGGTAATTTTAGATAGTCTTCTCTGATACTTCTACAAAACTTAACAAGTGATAATTTCTAAAGGTTAGTTGCAATATGGAATCTGGAATCAGATCAATGAACTTTAATGCACTGTTAAAATCCATTGGTTTATCTTGCACTTCTAACGGATCTTTTATCTGCACATGATTTTGAAATAACATACATTGGTCATTCTGGAACATGTTGGTTCACAGAGTTATGGTAGGTCTTCCAAATTTGACATATTTCATCATACAATTAATTGATATCATCTCTGATCCCATCAGGAAACTAAGTATAGGGAGTCTGTCAAGATGACGGTGGCAAATACAAGTTTTCTAAAATTCCAATTTTTCACTTAAAAGCTCCAATTTTATCATTGGCAACAAATACTCTCAGTTGTTTTCTTTGAAGTGACAAACTCACATCATTGATTTTCAAAAAATTGTCTGCCAAATCCTTAAGTCTGAATAACCATAGTTTCAAGTAAAGATGGTATTCTATGGAAAAAATAATAAAAGACTCAACTAGTTCATCTGGCAAATCAAACAATAGCACAGTTGCTGCAATATGCACACTATGCTGCAATATTCAGCAGAAGTGTTCTGTACATACTCCTCATCTTGTCACATAGAATATCAAAAGTTTGTGTACCTTAGAATTGTGATTTAATAGTATTCATAATTTTAGAGAGTATGAGTTCAATCCCTAGTTGGGGAACTAGGATTCCACATGCCTAGGAGCAACTTGAGCCCTCACACTGCAACAAGAAAGCCTGTGCATGGCAATGAAAGATCCTGTGTGCTACGATTAAGACCTGATGCAGCCAAATAAATAATAGTAGTGATGCTTATTGCTTTCTTCAGTTCAGTTTAGTCGCTCAGTTGTGTCCAATTCTTCGCAACCCCATGGACTGCAGCACGCCAGGCTTCCCTGTCCATTACCAACTCCTGGGGCTTCCTTAAGGACATTCTTAAGTAAAGCTGGCAATTTTTTTGTATTTTACTCTGAGTGCAAGGAAGTAACGCATTCAATGGTTACTAGTAGAATATAGTGCTTCCCTGGTGGTTCAGCTGGTAAAGAATCCGCCTGCAATGTGGGAGACCTGGGTTTGATCCCTGGGTTGCGAAGATCTGCTGGAGAAGGGAACAGCTACCGACTCCAGTATCCTGGCCTGGAGAATTCCATGGACTGTGTGGTCCATGGGGTCTCAAAAGATGGACACAGCTGAGCAACTTTCACTTTCAGTAGAATATAATGCCCCCACTTTGACTCATGCTAAGACCAGCAGTTTTACCCATCATTGCTTTTGTACCAGCCAAATTAGGTCAGGAAAAAGGCAACTTATGTCTTCATACTTTCGAAATTTAATTAAAATTTTGTTTTATATTGGAGTATAGTTGATTTACAATAGTTGTGTTAGTTTCAGGTGTAAAACAAAGTGATTCAGTTATGCATATACATATATCTCCTCTTTTTCAGATTCTTTTTCCATGTAGGTTATTGCAGACTAATAAATAGAGTTCCCTGTGCTATATAGTAGGTCCTTGTAGGTTATTTCAAAGCTACTTTCTTTATGAAAATAGTTATGACCTCACAGATTCCTGAAAGGGTCTCGGGTACCCATTAGTGTTCCATGGACCTCACTTTGAGAACTGCTGGTTTGACCAGAAGGGCTGTGGTACCAAGAGTTGAAACCCAGCATGCTGAATATCCTGGCTGTCCTCATAAGCATGGCTGGTGACACAGAAGCCCTCACTGAGGAGCAGCCTTATGGAGATTTGACAACAGGCATGTGCTGCCCCATTGTCTTTCCTCTCCCACAGGCAATATTTCACAGATCACTCCCCAGTGAACCTTGCAATGTGGTACCTGCTGAACCCAACACTCCATATTGGGCCTGACCAGCCCGGAGTCAAGCAGAATGATACCCCTAATACCAAATTTGATCTTTGTGAACAATCAAAATCTTAGAAGCACTGTAGAGAAACTCTCTGGAAAATTAAGAAAAGGGGGGAAACTATAATCTCATCATCTTGACAATCACTGTTAGTTTGTGGCCAAGGGTGACCACAAACAATGTCATTTCATTCTGAATTTACCAGTGATGAAAATCCCCAAGGCTTTTTTTGTCCTACTAGTGCTAAACCACGTCATCCTGGCCGTTTCTAGCTGGCTCTGGGGCCCCAAGAAGAGGACCTGACATTCAAATGTGTTTACTTTACCCACATAGAACTGCTCTGTGGACACATGTGGGGTTTGGAGTCCAAACTGGCTAAAGTTTTCACAGCTTTGTGTGATTTGCAAATGGGGGTCACCCTCATCCATATCAACAACCTCTTTCATAAAATTCTCCCATGGAAATGTGAACCTTGGATTGTAACATTTAACTGTGAAACCATATTCACTGATGACATGTCTTTTCTATATTTGTTTCCTGTGGCTGATGTGACAAATTCCCAAGGATTTGTTAACTTAGACAACAAGAATTTACTCTCATGGTTCTGGAGTCCAGAGATCTGACATCAAGGAGTCAGCAGGGCCACACTCCTGCTAGTAGCTCTAGGGGAGGATCTGTCTCTTGCTTTTTCCACCTTTTTGTCTTGATTTCCTGGTTTGCTTTAATATTTATTTATTTATTTGGCTGCCCTGGGTCTTAGTTGCTGCACTCAGAACCTCTGGTTGCCGCATGTGAACTCTTATTTGCACATCCAGGATCTAGTGCCCAGACGGAGTATCAAACCCTGGGCCCCTGCTTTGGGGCATGGAGTCTTCGCCAGTGGACCACCAGGGACATACCCTCCACCTTCCTGTGACAACAGGAGTTCCTTGGCACTCTTTGTTGCTTCCAGCATCACTCCAGTCTTTGCCTCTCTCTTCCCAGTGCTGTCCCCTCTGTATGAGTCTGTCTAATCTCCCTCTGCCTTTCTTTCTTTTTTTAATTGACCACCTTCACCCATTTCCCCCACTCCCCACCCCACCTCTGAAAACCACCAGCCTATTCTCAGTTTCTATAAATTCTTTTTCCTTTTTTCAGAATCCACAAATAAGAGGACTGTCTTTCTCTAACTTATTTCACTTAGCACAATGCCCTCAGGGTCTAGCCATGTTGTTGCAAATAGCAGCATTTCCTTCTTTTTATGGGTGAATAGTACTCTGCTGTGTATATATATGTACCACATTTTCTTTATCAGTTCATCCATATCTTTATCCATTCACCCATCAGTGAACATTTAGGTTGCTTTTTTAAAATTTATTTATTTATTCTTTATTTATTTTGGCTGCTCTGGGTCTACGTTGTGGCTCAGTGGTTTCTCTAGTTGTGGCATTAGGGCTCAGTTGAGACATGGGATCTTAGTTCCCTGACCAGGGATCCAATTCAGGCTCCCCACATTGGGAACACAGAGTCTTATCCACTGGACCATCAGGGAAGTCCCTAAGTTGCTTTCATGTCTTGAGTAATGCTGCGATGAATATGGGGGATAAAAATATCTCTTTGATATAGTGACTGCATTTCCTTCCGATAGATAGCCAGAAGTGGAATTGCTAGATCATCCAATAGTTCTATTTTTCACTTTGTAAGAATACTCCATGCTGTTCTCTAGAGCAGCTCTACCAATTTACCTCCCTACCAACAGTGCAAGAGGGCTCCCTTCCTCCACATCCTCACCAATGTTTCTTATCTCTTGTCTTTGCCTTTATCCTATAAAGATACTTGAAATGGCATAGGAGCCACTGAGATAATCCAAGTGAGTCATAAATGCCATCTTTTGCCCTATGGGATAATATTCACAGGTTCCAGGGATTACGATATGGACATTTCTTTGAGGGGGGCCACCATTCAGCCCACTACACCCTCTCACAGCAGATATCTATCTATGGCCATAGTCCCTAATCAGGGATGATTGGGCACCCCCCCCCCCAGGGACATACCGAAATGTTTGGAGACATTTTTGTTGTCACAACTGAGGGGGAAAGATTCAGCTAGCATCTTGTTAATAGAGGCCTGCGATATTGCTAAACACCCTACAAGGCACAGTGTGCATGAATAGGCTCAGTCGTGTCCAAATGCATGGACTGTAGTCTGCCAGGCTCTTCTGTCCATGAGATTGTCCATGAAAGAATACTGGAGTAGGTTACCATGCCCTCCTCCAGGGGGTCTTCCCAACCCAGGGAGAGAACCAGTGTCTGTTGCATCTCCTGCATCGGCAGGTGGATTCTTTAACACCAGCACCACCAAGAAACCCCATGGCTCAGGAGGTAAAGAATTTACCTACAATGCAGGAGAGACAATGCATAGGACAACTCTAAAGCAAAGAATTACCCAGCCTGAAGTGCCAATAATGTTGAGGTTGAGAAACCCTGATTTGTAATGAAAGTGAAATTGAAGTCATTCAGTCGTGTCCAACTCTTTGCAACCCCATGGTTTGTAGCCTGCCAGGCTCCGCCATCCATGGGATTTTCCAGGCAAAAATAATGGAGTGGGTTGCCATTTCCTTCTCCATGATTTATAATAAATTATTAGTATTGTATATGCTCTGTCTAAGAAGCCTCCACGGTCAACTTTATCTCTTTATCTAACTTTTCACTATAGCCTTTATTATATGTGACACTAAATACATCCTATTCTGTTTTATTCTATTCTCTTCTATTCATTTGTTTGTTGTCTATTTCCCTCAACACATCAGCTCAATGAGGGCAGAGATTTGTGTCCGCTTTGTTCACTGCTATATCCTCAGCCTTTTGAACAGCACCCAGAATGCAGTAAGCAATTTCCAAATGTGTATTTAATTAATTCATTAGTTAACTAAAATGAAGACATTTCCTGAGCTCTAGTGCTAGGGTATCTCATTTTGATGCTCATAAAAAAAAAATTCTAGAAGATAGGGAGTATTATTCTCCTCCATCTTCCAGATAAAGAAACTGAAGATGTTTAGCAGCTTACTGAAGATTACACAGTTCTTAAAAGGATAAGACAGAGGACTTTCCTGGTGATCCAGTGGCTAAGACTTCACACTCCCAATGCAGCGGGCCTGGGTTTAATCCCTGGTCAGGGGACTAGATCCCACATGCTGAAACTAAGAGTTTTCATGTCACCATGAAGACTGAAGATCCCACCTGCCACAACTAAGACCCCATGCAGCCAAATAAATAAATATTAAAACAAAAAAAAAGAGGTCAAAGTAGAGCCTTTTCTTGGGTGTCCAATCCCAGGATATATTCCCTTGGAGAGGTTGTGTCTACCAGGTGCTAGGCAGGGTAACAGGGAACACAGAAGTGAAGAAAACACGAACCCCATCCCCAAGTCTCCAGTCCAGTGGGAGAAAGAGACAAGTAAATAGGCACTTATGACACCAGTCTCTGCAGGGGACTCTGAGGGTTAACCCAACCTCGGGAATTCAAAAGAAACTTGATCGGAGGTTCAGTCGGTAAAGAATTCTCCTGCGATGTTGGAAAGGGTTGGAAAGATCCCCTGGAAGAGCGCATGGCAACCCACTCCAGTATTCTTGCCTGGAGAATCCCCGTTTGTCAGAAGAGTCTGGCAGGCTGCAGTCCATGGGGTCGCAAGAGTCAGACACTAGTGAGCGACAAAGCACAGCACGGCACATCATCTGTGCTGCTTTGCCTCCCAACCCAAACCTCAATCCATGGATGTTCACACTCAGGCGTGCTCAGGGGACAGGAAGACAGGAGGGCGGATCCTCTACGCCATCTGCCCCCTGGGGGCCACGGCCATTCACAGACCAGTCTGCATCCATGCCAGACCTTCAGCCCTGGGAATGTCCTGCTATCTTTCATAGCCATGGGAAGGCATCCACTCTGTTCCACTCCTTTAAAGGCCCCTGGTTCTCCTGGTGGTCATGGGAATGGAACAAACCATTAGTTCTCAACCTTGTCCTGCAAAAACCCAAAAGAACCAGGGCCTTCTGTGTGCTGCTACCCACTTTGTGGAGAATGCGAGTCCTGCATGAACAGGTCAGATGCAGGTTACAGGCCATTCCTGAGGCACCTGCTACACCCCAGGATGTGCTGGGCTTGGCCACCCCCACATAGGAAGCTGTTGTAGGTGGACACCTGCACAGCATCCAGGAATCGCCCTGGGCTGTTGCTGTCCTTTGCTCTGCTCTGCCCCTGCTCCACTTTCATCCAGGTCTATTTTGATTCCTGTGTGTGTTCTCTAAGTTTCCCTGAGCATGCATGCTCAGTCATAGTCAACTCTTTGCAACCCCATCGACTGTAGCCTGCCAGGCTCCTCTGTCCATGGGATTTCCCAGGCAAGAATACTGGAGTGGGTTGCCTAGGTGAAGCCACTGCCTCTAAATATCCCCAGCTTGCAAACAGGGCCATCCTCCCCTTTCTCACCTTCACCAGTAGCTGTGGCTCCATGCGTAGGTGAAAGGCTCCATCAGCAGCCGCCAATGGAGGCATCTGCAGAGCCACTTCAGTGATTCAGCGGTGGCCTCTCTATATGGAGTGGGGGACTGCCATTTGGCTCCATTTGAGCCCGTGGGCCCGGAGTTGCCAGACTCTCCCCAACTTCAAGAACAGCCAAAAACCCTGATTTTCTTTTCTTTTTTTAAAATCAGTCTGTTTATTTATTTATCTGTGTGGGGTCTCAGCTGGGGCTCCCAGGCTCTTTGCTGCAAAGCAAGGGCTTAGCTGCCCTGCAGCATGTGGGATCTTAATTCCAATGCAGGGATCAGACCTGAGTCCCCTGCATTGGAAGGTGAATTCTTAACCACTGAACCACCAGGAAAGTCCCCAGAAATTCCGATTTTCATGCGACCATTTCTGAATTTTTTAAGGATGTAATTCAATTTAAACATTTTTTTTAAATTAAAAAAAGCAAGAACAAAAACTTTGCACCATGGGGCCAAATGCTATTTGGGTCAAACCACATATGCTTATGGGACATGGACATGGAGTCTGAGTCTCCTCAGACTAAAATTCTACTCTCCAGCCCTTTATACAGGTAATTGATGTTGACTCATGCCAGGAAAGTAGTCACGGCTGTCTTCAGAACACTACTTCTAGTGTCTGCAGGACACGAATCACCCCTACCCAGCAATCAGGTCCCTCATCACCCCATCCTAGTTCCTGCCCCCAGTACACTTCAGGGACACAGGCTGGATAGCAAGGAAAAAAACGGCACCTTTTTTTTTTTTTTTTTTTTGCTGCTTTCTTCTGGTTTTTCTCTGCTAGCCACATTGTTGGTTTCTATTTGTTTTTATTTTGGCTGCTCTGGGTATCACTTGTGGCTTGCACGCTCTTCACTGTGGCTTGCAGTCTTTCTCCAGTTGCAGCACATGGGCTTCTTATTGAGGTGCGCTCAATAGTTGCAGTGTGGGCGCTTAGTTGCCTCCATGGCAAGTGGAATCTTAGTTCCCTGACCAGGGATCGAACCCACGTGCCCTGCATTGGAAGGCAGATTCTTAACCACTGGACCACCAAGGAGGTCCCGCCACACTGTTTGTAGGAAATTTCCTTTCAGCCACCTCCTCTTGAAGGTCACAGGTGGCAGGTCAACACTCTCATCTGCAAGGCTCAGCCCTCCAAGATGGTCTTTGTCACACCTGCCACCCTAGTGACCTTGTCAAGAGAGGACAGAGTCTGAATGTGACATGCATGTCGTCACCACATCCTGATGATCCTGAGTGTCCTTCAGGTAGAGGCAGAAGAGTCCAACTATCTGGGAGGGACTGGGAGACTCCAGTCTCTCCCCACCTCATCCACAGTGCTTGCCCCTGACTAAAGTGGCTGAATCCTGGGTGGAGAGCTCTGCTTTCTCTCCATCACCCTCCATTACTCTTATCCCTGCATGGGCTTTTCCCATCCATCACAAGCTTGGCTTCTTGCCTGATAGAAAATTTGAACAACCAGTTTTTTGTGGCATCTACAGCTTTTGCAAGATTCCATTTACTTTAGCTTTGAGCCTTCCTGAGACTATAGTAGGCTTCCCTGATGGCTCAGATGGTAAAAAATCTGCCTGCAATGCAGGAGACCTGGGTTTGATCCGTGGATTGGGAAGATCCCCTGAAGAAGAGCATGGCTCCCCACTTCAGTATTCTTGCCTGGAGAATCCCATGGACACAAGAGCTTGTCGAGCTACAGTCCATGGGATCGTAAAGAGACAGATATGACTGAGTGACTAAGCACATATGCAAGCATGTGTGTGTATAACCCAGTACCAAGTACTGGGCGGTCATTAGGTTAAAACAGTGAAAAGTTAGACAAGTGTCTTCTACAAATATTGCTGGAACAGCTGGATATCTGATCCAGCAATCAAGCTCCTTGAATTTTAACCCAAAGAAGCTGAAAATGTACATCCACACAAAAACCTGCACATGGATGTTAATAGCAGCTTTATTCATAGCTGTCAAAACTTAGAAACAGCCAACATGTCCTTCAGTATGTGAATGAATAAGTACACTATGGTCCATTAGACAATGGAATATTATTCAGCACTAAAAAGAAATGAGCTATTAATATCAAGCCTTGAAAAAGTATGGAGGAACCTTGAATGCATATTACTGAGTGAAAGAAGCCAGTCTGTAAAGGTTACATATTGTATGATTCCAACTATATGACATACTAGAAAAGGCAAACCTATGGAGAAAATAAAAAGACCAGAGGTTGCCAGGGCTTGGGGAGTGGGGTGGGGATGAATCAGCAGAACACAAAGGAATTGTAGGACAGTGAAAATACTCTATGTAATGCTATAATGATGGATGCATGTCCTTATACATTTGTTCAGACCCACAGAACGTACAGTGCCAAGAATGAGCCCTACAGTAAACTATAGACTCCAGATGACTAGAGTACTTCAATGTAGGTTCATCCTCGGTTAAAAAAAGAAAAAGTACTATTCTGGTGAGTGATCTTGATAATGGGGGAGGCTATGTATGCATGCGTGAGAGTAGTGGTGTGTGAGAAATTTCTGTACCATCCTCTTAATAGTCTTATAAACCTAAAATTAAAAGACAAAGTCTTTTTTAAGAGGTTCAACAAGTTCCTGTCTGACCCAGTGGAACAGGTTCCTTCTACTCCACTGGAGGAGACAACCAGTCATTGAACAAGTTTTCTGTGCCCTGGAGACATTAAAACAGGACAATGAGACAGAGAAAGGATGGTGAGAATCCGGTAGACAACCTCTTAGACAGGTAACCAGGGAAGGTCTTTCTGAAGAGGAAATATTCCAGCTGAAACCTAAATAAAGAGAAGAGACCAGTCAGGCAAAGAGCTGGAGGAAAAGCAGTCTGGCAGAGGTAAGAGCCGAGACCAAGGTTCCGAGGTGGGAAGGGGCTCAGCACCTGAGAGGAACAGAAAAAAGGTCAGTGTGGCGGGATGTGAGTGGACATGGGGCTGCGGGATGTTGGAGGAGGGCAGGGGCCAGATGCCGTGGGACTTTTAGGTCAGGGTGAGGGCTGGCCTTTAATCCAAGGATTCTCAGGGCTCCGAGGAGGGGAGGGCTGAGGCCTGATTTTGATTTAGTCTGAGGCCAGGCTCTCTCAATCTAGACTCACTTGTGGGCCCTCTATGGCTCAACAAGCTTCTTGAAGGTGCCCCCACTTCCTTTTCCACAATAGCTTTTGCACAATCTGAATTGCATTTGAGAGCTTCCTGTGTCTCTCAAGAGACCAGGCAGTGGTTTACCCCTAGTTCAGCTACCATAAGCCAGTTATCCCCAAACCTTCCTTCCTCTCCCCTCCACGGGGGGCCTCAGTCTCCCATCCACCAAGTGGGAGAGTAGGACCAAATAATACAGGTTGCCTTTCTGGTTCTTTATCTCTAGTTTTGGAAGTGACTGGAAGAGGATGCAGCGAAAGTGGGATCCGAGGGAGAAATGAAAGTGAAAGATGGGAAAACATTCCTCCAGCCTCCAGGAAAGTGGGCAGAGTTGGGGGAGAGGGTGATGGGCGGGGAAAGGAGGTTTTTAGAAAGCTGGGCGGGCAGGGTCCGTGTGACCCAGGCTTTCGCTTCTCCTAAACAGCCCCGGAACACCATGTGACGCAGCCCGGGCCATAGAAGCAGTGAAAGGGGAAGCTAGGGGCTCCCCGAGTTTCTTAAGAAGCGGAGAGCCAGACCGAGGCTGAGCTCGGAGGGAGAGGTGCCCGGAGGGCCGGGACGGGGGGACAGGCTTACAGTCTCGGGACGGGAGGCGGTGGAGGAGGCAGCGGGCGGTGGAGCCAGAGGCAGGCCCTGTGAGGACCCCTGTCCCCAGGGTGCAGGCCAGGTGTCGCCAGGGAAAGGGACAACGGTTAAGAAAAGGCAGCCAACCGGAGAGACCGACAGGAAAGGAGGGGGAGAGGCAGAGAAGAGTCGAGAGGAAGGGTCGGCAGTAGGATGGCTGGAGGAAGGAGGAAGAGTTAGGGGCGGCAGGAGGGGAGAGCTGAGAGTTAGGGAGCAAAGAGGTAGAATCCGGGTAGCTCCCGAGGGGGCGAGAAAGGCGGGGAGAGGGGACGGGGGGAGCAAGGAAGGGGAGAGGGAGAGGAAGGGGGACACCCCCCCAAGGAGGTGAGAAAGGAGGGAAGGGAGGAGAGGAGTGAGGCCTCGGGGGAGGGGCAAGGGACTCGGCGGGGGAGGGGTGGGTCCGAGTCGCGCCGCAGGGGGCCCAGGATGGCCGGGACGCGTGCCCCTGGGGCGCTCTGGGAGTCGGAGGAACGCCAGCCGCTCCTGGCGCGCAGGCCGCAGGGGCCCCGTCGGTGGTGGCGGGCCGCGGCGGCCGCGGTGCTGCTGGTGGAGATGCTGGAGCGCGCCGCCTTCTTCGGCGTCACCGGCAACCTCGTGCTCTACCTGAACAGCGCCGAACTCAACTGGGGAGGCGAGCAGGCGTCCCGTGCCGCACTTGTCTTCCTGGGCGCCTCCTACCTGCTGTCGCCCGTGGGCGGCTGGCTGGCCGACGTGTACTTGGGCCGCTACCGCGCCATCGTGCTCAGCCTGCTGCTCTACCTGGCCGCCTCGGGCCTGCTGGCCGCCACCGCCTTCCCCGACGGCCGCAGCTCCTTCTGCGGAGAAATACCCTCCGCGCACCTGGTGCCCGCCTGCCCCTCGCCCGGCTGCCAGCACCCCTCGCGCGCCACCTACTGCGCACCCACCATCTACGCGGTGCTGCTGCTGCTCGCCCTGGCCGCCAGCTCCGTCAGGAGCAACCTCACCTCTTTCGGGGCTGACCAGGTGAGTGGCAGAGGGCCGGGGAGGGTGGGGGGAGAGGGAGGGACCTGGGAGTCAGGAGGCTACGACTGCCAGCGTGACCTCCGACAAACCACTTCCCCTCTCCGGGTCCAGTTTCCTTATTTGAAAGAAGCTGGGGGTGCGGGGTGCGGGAGGGGGTGGCTCGGGGTTTGCTTATTTCAACAACTAAAACGACAACAATAGTGACAGCCCTAGTTGGCCTTCTTTGACCATGTGTCACTTTCCGTGTTTTAATTCATTTCATCCTCTGAACTACTTACAGGGTAGGTAGTTGTATTATGCCATTTTACAGATGAGGACACTGAGGTTTCAGGACATCAATCAACCTTTCCAAGGTCTCTTAGAGAGCAGCTCCAAAGGAGGATACGGCTACCTGGACTTCAGGCCCCATCAGGAGCCCCAGCTTGGCGTGTTAGAGCGATCTGGGGGCTGCAAGAGGAGCAAGCCTTTTCCCGCCAGCTGTACCAGAGGTGGAGTCAGGCCCACTTGCTCAGATCTTAGCTCTGCTGCTCAGGAACCAGCGGCACTTGGGCCAATATCCTAACTTCTGAGCCTTTTTCTGTACCCTTTTGGACAGAAGATGGCACATAAAATTCAATAGATATTTGCTAACTGAATGAATAATCACCTAATTTATTGTTGTTCAGTTGCCAAGTCATGTCTGACTCTTTGCAACCCCATGAACTGCAGCACGCCAGGCTTCCCTGACCCTCACTGTCTCCCGGAGTTTGCCCATATTCACGTCCACTGAATCAGTGAAGCCATCCAACCATCTCATCCTCTGTTGCCCCCTTCTCCTCCTGCCCTCAATCTTTCCCAGCATTAGTGTCTTTTCCAATGAGTCGGTTCTTTGCATCAAGTGGTTAAAGTATTAGAGCTTCAGCTTCATCATCAGTCCTTCCAGTGAATATTCAGGATTGATTTCCTCTAGGATTGACTGGTTTGATCTCCTTGTAGTCCAAGGGACTCTCAAGAGTCTTCTCCAGCGCCACAGTTCAAAAGCATCAATTCTTGGGGCCTCTGCCTCCTTTATGGTCCAACTCTCACATCCGTACATGACTGCTGGAAAAATACCTAATAGCACAGCTGTATTTTGATAGTTCTACTCAGTGGGATGTTAAGACAGTAATTTTTTAAAATATGTAACATGATTTGAAAAAAATCACTTACAATGTTAATGAGAAAAAGCAATGCACAACTGCATACAGAATATGATCACAGCCATGTGAAAAGACCAGGTGTCAACAGAAGGGAGAAACTGGGAAAAATTTTAACAGTAGTGGGAACAGGCCACTGGACTAGTTGTACTTTTTTTTACCTAACTGTCTGTTTTAAAATGTTTTTTAATAACATGTGTTACAATCAGAAAGGGACATTTTAGAAAGAATCATTGCATCCAGCTGTCATCCACAGTCCAGCATCCAACATAGTCTCCAGTGACCTTGCCAAGGAGTGACTCACCCAGCCTGTTTGGATAGCTTTGCTGATGAGGGATTCAGTGCCCCCAGGACAGCCCTCTCCATTTCTCAGCCCCCACTGACCTTCCTTCAGACCAGGAGACCCCCAAAATCTGCCACTGGGGATCTCTCACATTCCCTTAACGCTCCTCTTCACTGACATCCCACCCTATCCCCAGGTGCCCTTAACCTGTGCCTTGACCTCATTGACCTCCAGAGGGCCTCAGCCATCTACTGCCTCCTGTCTCTCCCACCTCTTGGTGGCGGAATTGACCTCTCAGAGGCTCAGCCACTGGGCAGCATGGACTTTGGGTGGGGCCGGGCCAGGCTGGAAGGCTGCCTGGGGGTCTGACCTGACCCCTAGGCAGCTCAGAAACACTAAAATGATTTGAGGCAGGGATGGGCATGATTAGATTTGAGTTCTTTAAAATGGCTCTAGCCACAAGGTAGAGAGTGGATGGGGGTCACAAGAGTGGGCACACAAGAGCAGTGAGGGGGCTGTTGCAGAATTAGGGGGACAGTCAGATGGGCAGGGAGGGTGGGAAGGGTTGGCATCATCTGGCAGAAAGCCATACACAGGAGCCAAGCGTTTTAACACACTTGCTGGTTTCAGAACAGGCCATCCATCATTCTCAGCAAAGTGGCTGCTCATTTTGGGAGAACTCATTTATATCCTGAATGGGCTGCCTGCTCTTCCCCTTAGAGTTTCAATTGTCATATTCATTTTACATCCAATTAATAAATGGAGTGACTGCTCATTATGGGACTTATTCGATTTTCTGCTTGAAAGTCTACAGGCAAGGATTTTCAGTGAGTGGACAGGCCCTTCCCTTTTTACTGCCAAGAGGATCCCTCAAAATCTCCAAAGGGATGCAGTTTTAAATGCATCTGTGTGAACTCTAATCTTACATCTGGAAAAGGAACAAAATACCTAGTTATCTTTTTTCTAGTGCAATCACAGAAGTTAAAGCTTTACAAAATCTGCTTAGCTAATGGATATATGTATCTCTGGGTAGAAGAAGAATGATGGGTTCCGAGATTTGGGGAATTGTTGAAGGGGTAATGGGGTACAAATTTGCTTATTTAGAGAGGTGACTTCCAGAGCTCACTGCTTTTTCAGATTTCAGATGTCCGGGCCCTGCCCCAGACCTGCTGAGTCAGAATCTGGACCAGGATCTAGGAGCAGGACAGCTGCCAATACAGTTGATCCAAGCCAGCAGACTGGAAGTGGGCCTGGGGCTTGGCTGTCACAGATTGATCCAAACCCCGAGTAAAGATTTTTCAGCCCTTCTGCCCTTGCTGGGGGGCCTGAATTTGTTTTTTTTTTAATCAGACCAGAGTCTGCTCTTGGGGCTGCATCTGGGATGGCTTCTGCTTTCCCTGATTATGCCAACTTTGTTTGACTGGGAGGCAAGTGGGGGTGGGGGCACAACAGAAAACACTATTTGCATCTCCAAACTGCAGAGGAAATGTTCCATTGGACTTTTGTTCTTCCAATAATATGCATGAATCATATTTAATACTGTGGAGCAGACCTGAGATCTTGACTGGCTTTTTTCTGACTATGAAGGTTATGCACACCATGGTCTGCTCAAACACAAAGGGATAAATCAGCTAGAAATGAACAAAGTGGCATGAGAGACATCTGTTGTGTGCACCACTTAGTGACAATAAAAAAGCAATGTGTGTCAAGGGCATGAAGAAACAGCTGCGCCAAAATGTCCTTATCATTAACAAGTGACTCCCAAGGGAAGGGTTTATTCATTCATTCGACAAATATTATTGAGCATCTACTTAGTGATCAGGGATTAAGAAAGTGCCAGAATGCCCACCAACTGATGCAAGAAGTGTCTCTGTAGGAGGGTCATGCAGTAACAGAGAGTATGTCATGGCAGGGTGCCACCAAACCTCCTTGCTCCTTACTCTTACCCCTGCCTGGCAGGTGATGGATCTTGGCCGCCATGCCAGCCGCCGCTTCTTCAATTGGTTTTACTGGAGCATCAATGTGGGTGCCATGCTGTCGTTGCTGGTGGTGGCCTTTATCCAACAGAATATCAGCTTCCTGCTGGGCTACTGCATCATCATGGGCTGTGTGGGCCTGGCCTTCTTCATCTTCCTCTTTGCCACCCCCAGCTTCATCATCAAACCTCCCACAGGCAGCCAAGTGTCCTCCATGCTCAAACTTGCTCTCCAAAACTGCTGTCCCCGACTGTGGCACCGACGCTCTTCCAGGTGAGGAGGGGACTCTGGGGGGAGGGGCCAGGTGGTCCAGTTTAAAGATACTCTGGATCAGCTCCAGTGGTAGCCCTTCATGATGATGGGCAGCTAGAGCTGCCCACTATGCCTGAGGATGGTGATGGAGATGAGGGTGGTGGTAATATTGACAGTGAACTAACTGTAGAAAGTATGAGGATGTTAATAGTCTTGACAGTGATGGAAGTGATGAATATAGGGATGATGGTGTTATCAGTGACAATAACTTCTGGCAATAAAGACAAACCATGGCAGCAGAGGTGGTAGTTGTGGAGATGATGGTACCAATGAAGGCAGTTGGGACAGAATTCTACACCACCTTGATATTAAGTATAAGAAAGACTAAGAAGTCAGCCAAACCAGTTTCTTTTCCCAAGGGAGGAAAACCATCCCCTCAAAAAAGAAATGTAACAAAGCAAAATGGTTATCTGAGGAGGTCCTACAAATAGCTGAGAAAAGTAGAGAAGTGAAAGGCAAAGGCAGAAAGGAAAGATATACTCATCTGAATGCAGAGCTCCAAAGAATAGCAAGGAGAGTTAAGAAAGCCTTCTTAAGTGAACAAAGCAAAGAAAAAGAGGAGAACAATAGAATGGGAAACACTAGCGATCTCTTCAAGAAAATTAGAGATACCAAGGGAACATTTCATGAAAAGATGGTCACAATAAAGGAAAGAAATGGTATGGAAGCCAAAGATATTAAGAAGAGGTGGCAAGAATACACTGAAGAACTATACAAAAAATACCTTAATGACTCAAATAACTGTGATGGTGTGATCACTCACCTAGAGCCAGACATCTTGGAGTGCAAAGTCAAGTGGGCCTTAGAAAGCATCACTGCAAACAAAGCTAGTGGAGGTGATGGAATTCCAGTTGAGCTATTTCAAATTGTAAAATATGATGCAGTTAAAGTGCTGCACTCAATATGCCAGCAAATTTGCAAAACTCAGCAATGGCCACAGGACTGGAAAAGGTCAGTTTTCATTCCAATCCCAAAGAAAGGCAATGCCAAAGAATGTTCAAACTACTGCACAATTGCATTCATTTCACATGCTAGCAAAGTACTGTTCAAAATTCTCCAAGCCAGGCTTCAATAGTACATGAAATATGAACTTTCAGATGTTCAAGCTGGATTTAGAAGAGGCAGGAGAACCAGAGATCAAATTGACAACATCTGTTGAATCATAGAAAAAGCAAGAGAATTCCAGAAAAACATCTACTTCTGCTTCATTGACTACACTAAAGCCTTTGACTGTGTGGATCACAACAAACTGGAAAATTCTTAAAGAGATGGGAATACCAGACCACCCTACCTGCCTCCTGCGAAACCTGTATGCAGGCCAAGAAGCAACAGTTAGAACCAGACATGGAACAGACTGGTTCAAAATTAGGAAAGGAGTACATCAAGGCTGTACATTGTCACCCTGCTTATTTAATTTATATGCAGAGTATATCATGCAAAATACCAGACTGGATGAAGCACAAGCTGGAATCAAGACTACTGGGAGAAATAACCTCAGATATGCAGGTGACACCACCATTATGGCAGAAAGCAAAGAGGAACTAAAGAGCCTCTTGATGCAGGTGAAAGAGGAGAGTGGAAAAGCTGGCTTAAAACTTAACATTCAAAAAACAAAGATCATGGCATCCAGTCCCATCACTTCATGTCAAATAGATGGGGAAATAATGGAAACAGTGACAGACTTTATTTTCTTGGGCTCCAAAATCACTACAGATGGTGACTGCAGTCATGAAATTAAAAGACTCTTGCTTCTTGGAAGAAAAGCTATGACCATATTAAAGAGCAGAAACGTTACTTCGCCAACAAAGATTCATATAGTCAAAGCTATGGTTTTTCCAGTAGTCTTGTACAGATGTGATAGTTGGACCATAAAGAAGGATGAGCACCAAAGAATTGATGCTTTTGAACTGTGGTATTGGAGAAGACTCTTGAGAGTCCCTTGGACAGCAAGGAGATCAAACCAGTCAATCCTAAAGGAAATCAACCCTGAACATTCATTGGAAGGACTGATGCTGAAGCTGAATCTCCAATACTTTGACCACCTGATGTGAAGAGCCAACTCATTAGAAAAGACCCTGATGAAAAATTGAAGGCAGGAGGAGAAGGGGATGACAGAGGACAAAATGGTTGGATGGCAAAACCAGCTACTCAGTGGACATGAGTCTGAGCAAACTCCGGGAGATGGTGAAAGACAGGGAAACCTGGGATGCTGTAGTCCATGGGGTTGCAAAGAGTCAGACACGACTGAGTGACTAAACAACAACAAGGGAGGAAAGTTCTGAATAATCTTGCACATGCACAATGGCTGCCTTTTGCCCCTCTGTTCCCTGAGTTTATTGACTACTTATGCTAAGCAAACCTGTCTCCAGACCGTGGACCCAGTTACAGCTCCCATCCGTGGAATCTAGACAGAAAAGGTATAGAGCATGTTTTCTCCCAACGTGGTACATTGCTATAAGGTTTTGTTTGAATGATCCATTGCTGCCTAATGAACCACCCCAGAACTTAGTGTCTTAAGCTACCACCTTTTTTGCCTCTCAAAGTCCTGTGGTTCACTGGGCTCACCTGGGTAATTCTGCTTCTTGTGATGTCATGGGGGCTGCAGTCACATGGGGACTTGTAAGGGTTAGAACACCGAAGACACCTCACATTCCTGGTTGGCAGTTGACCTTGACTGTCAGAAAGCGTACCTTGGTTCCTCTTTGTGTGGCCTCGCCCCCGGGAGGCAAGGTGTTTGGGCCAGGAAGGAAAGGAAGCATTCCAAGAGAAAATGTCCTAAAAGACAGGAAGTGGAAGCTCTGCATCCCTGGAAGGCCTTTTGGAGTTTCTGAGTCCCAGAGCATCACTTCTTCCTCATTCTGTTGGTTAGCACAGTCACAGGCTTGCTCAGATTCAAGGGCAGGGCAGATAAACTCCATCCGTCAGCCAAGAAGAGGCATCACAAACTGGGAGGGGAGAAGCTCATGATGGTCATTACACCACACTGGTATCTTCCCTTTGGGAGTCTCAAAGGATGAGCCAAGGCTCTTGGGTGAGAGGGATTAAAAACTTCTCAAGACAAAGGGCAAAGGGTAAAAGCTGATCTTTTCTGCCTCCTAATATTGTTCCCCCTACCCCTACCTCTCCATTCTTTGGTGTGTAGGGAGAGGGCTCACATGTTGCCTGTTAAGGAGGATGGACTTGGAGACCACATCTGGGGAACTGGACTGTCTCAAACTGTAATGCCTCTTTCCCTGAGTCAAGCATGAATGGGGGCTTCCCTGATTCCCAGGGCAAATCAACACTATGAGCCAAAAAATCCCCCAAGACTCTGCTTGCCACAGCCTCTGGTCTTACTTCCCCTAGGACCCAAGAGGCTGAAGCTCTATGATGGAATGAGTCTTAATCACCACCTCTGCTTCAGGGATGATAGTGATCGTATTGACAGTGGCAATGCCAACACACACACACACACACACAAATTAATGGTGATAGCAATGAGAACTCCGTGGAGAGGATGGCTTTGGTGACTGTGGTTACTGTACTAATGATGCTGATAGGGGTGCAAATGTTGATAATGTCAATGAAAGTGATACTGATGGTGGAGTGGAGGAGAGGAGGGCAGTGATTTCTGAGATGATGGCTGTGATAACTGGTGATAGGGGAGTGGGATTAAAGTAGGGGATGATGGTGGCGGTGGGAAGGTAGCCGTGGTGGTGGTGACAGTAGCTGCCATTTAATCTGCTGCCTCTTTTGCCCCTTAGAGACCCTCCCAGTGCCCGGCTGCTGCCTGACCAGAGGTCTTGGCAGCCTGGCCCTTCCCGCCAAGAGGACATCGCCAACTTCCAGGTGCTGGTGAAGATCTTGCCCATCATGGTGACTTTGGTACCCTATTGGATGGTATACTTCCAGGTCAGTACCCCTGCCCTTTCACTCTGGAGGAAATGGCTCCCTAGGCCCCTTAGTAGTCTCATCTCTCACCATAGATACTCTGGGCATGTGGAATGAGGGTGGTGTGGTTCAGTTGCTAAGTCATGTCCAACTCTTATGACTCTATGGGCTATGTAACCTACCAGGCTTCTCTATCCATGGATTTTCCAGGCAAGAACACTGGAGTGGGTTGCCATTTCCTTCTTCAGGGGATCTTCCCGACGCAGGGCTCAAACCCCCGTCTCCTGCATGGCAGGCGGATTCTTTACCAGCTGAGCTACCAGCCCCTCCCTGTGCCCCCCACCCCCATCTCCCGTGTGGAATGAGGGAAGGGCTCACAAAGTGAACTGCTGCCTTGTAGCAGCCAGGTGGGCGCTGATGCAAAGCTGTCCCAATAATCACATTCCCTGAGTGCACAAGCAGCTCTGGAGACGGGTCTGAGTCCCAGTGACTGAATAAATCACCCCATCCCTCCCAGCCTCAGTTTCTCATGTTAGACTAGAGGCTCAGACAACTCTGAAGCATTCTATTCTCCGACTTGGCAACGAAGGCCCAGAAAAGGTGGGTCAGTTATCTGAGACCCTACAGCAAGTCTGAGACAAGCTCAGCACCTCCAGTGCTTTGCAACAGAAGTTCCCAACCCTGGCTCCGCCTCAGAATGCCCTGCAGAGTTTTTAAAAAATATACAGATTCCCAGGTTTCACCCCCAGATTCATGAAAGAGAACTGCCTGGGGAGTCTCTAGTGTAATAAACTTCTCAGATGATGCTAACCCTCAGGGAGGTTTAAGAACCACTGCTTCCTCCCACCCCGCAAAATGTGTGGGTGTGTGGAGGGTGGGCAACTAACCCCAACCTCTAAGCCCCAGGCCCCAAAGTCATTGCCTCCCACATCTGCTTTGTAGGAATCTTGTTTTGAGATACAGAAGATGGGGGTTGTTCAGGGTCAGCTTGCTACTTGGGGACAGCACAGAGGCAGAAGCTGTCTGTGATGGGACGTGTGTGTCCATGGCTGATCCCCGGTCACACCAGTTGTTAGAACACTGGCATCCTTCCATACCAGTCAGCAAACAGCTGCTGCCTTGGTCAACACAAGGGCCCTCTGCTGCTCCCTGGCCCTTCTGTGGGATTTTCTTGGATCCCCCTCCCTCACAGAGCAACTAACAGGGTAACACCTGGGATGGCAGGGCCCCCTGGAGTCTGCTCCTGCCGCTATGTCCAGGGACACTCTGGTGGATCAGTGACTACACATCCCCAATTGTGTCAACCTGTGTGACTCAGCTTGGCTTCAGTGTCAGATAAGAGCTCCCCATGGGGCCAGCCATGTCATTATCTTCCCCATGTCAACAAACATTTATCCATGAGTACTCGAGGCTGGCCCTGGAGACATGAACATGAGCCAGACCAGCTGGGACCCTGGCTCTGGAGCAAAGCTGGGCACGTAGCCCTTGGGCCTGGGAGCAGAGTGACAGAAGCTTCCCAGGAGCAAGGAGGGTGGTGTGGTCTCTTCTCCCTGAGACTAGGAAAGGGGACTGCTGCCTGGCCGCCCTGTACTACTGCAGAGGAGTACCTGACTTGGAGCTGGGAGTGTCCTGGGGTGGAGGTGAGGTGGCCAGCTCTGTTCCAGCCTCATCTCTAGCTCTCTCGGCAGATGCAGTCCACGTACGTCCTGCAAGGTCTTCACCTCCAAATCCCGAACATCTTCCCCAACTACCCTACCAACAGATCCGAGGATCTGAGGGTCCAGAGCAGTGTCTACAAGGTGAGAGACACATGTGCGTTCAGCCCCAATCTCGGGCCAGGCTGGGGGCTTCCTTTGAGAAAAAGAAGACTGAAGCAGCCTCCACACTCCTGTCTCCTAGTGGCAGAGCATCCTTGGACTATAGAAAACGCACCTGGAGGTCCAGGCATCCTGCCGTAAAGCTCAGCTACATACAAGACTTCTGGCCAGCTTCACTCTACCGCTGCTCTGAAGTGGGCCTGACTGCCAGTTTGCACCAGACTCTCAGATCACACACACTCAGGGCATTCTTATCTCTTCCTCATTCGCTCCCTCTCTGGAACCTCAGATACTCAGATCTCTGCCTTGCACCAGGACTTCCCAAACCAGGTCCTTGCCACCTCAGAGACTCTTAAAATCAAACTGGCAGATAAATGACATATTGGGTAGGCAAAAAGTTCGTTCAAGTTTTTCTGTAACACCTTATGAAAGAACTTCAATGAACATTTTGGCTAACTGAATATTTGCTACTAAACTTCACTCCTTGCCCATGGCAGACATCACTAATCAATCTCAACATTCTTTCATGCTGAGCCCATGAACGTTCCAGGCAGCCACAGCCAATTGACAGAAGTTAAAGAATGCTGCTTGCCATCCCTGATCTAATCCATCCCCTAGTTGCACAGCCGAGATGTGTGCATTCAGGGGAGGGGAACAGACTTGACTCCGGGTCACGCAGGGACAGTCTGGATGGAGCCCAGGTCTGCCGACTCTAGTCCAGAGCTCCTTCTGCTCCGCTCACCTGCCCCTCTTGGTTTCTTCTTGCAGATCCCAGAAGCCTGGCTGCTCCTGGCCAATGTCGTGGTGTTGCTGATTCTGGTGCCTGTAAAGGACCACCTGCTTGACCCTCTACTGCTGCGCTGCAAGCTGCTTCCCTCTGCTCTGCAGAAGATGGCACTGGGGATGTTCTTTGGTTTCACCTCGGTCATTGTGGCAGGTGCAGTGTGGGGCCTGGGGGAGTGGGATGGCCTTTGTCTGGGGCTGGAGGGAGGCTGGTTCCCCCAGGGGCTGATTATGGAGCTGTGGGTCCGGGCCAAGTACACCCTCCACCTGTAGGTGCCAGTCTTGGTTTCTGGAAGATGTGAACTGAAAGAGACCCTCCTCCTTGAGTCCAGCCTCTTCTCATTTTTGACAGATAAGGAAGCTCAGGTCAAGAGAGGAAAAAAGATTTTCCCCAGTGGGATGTAAGCTCCCTGAAGGCAGGAAAATTTTTTTCTTTTTCTTTTTTAATTCACTGCTATGAATAATGAGGGCTTCCCTGGTGGCTCAGATGGTAAAGAATCTGCCTGCAATGTGGGAGACCCAGGTTTGATCCCTGGGTCAGGAAGATCCCCTGGAGAAGGGTATGACAAACCACTCCAGTATTCTTGCCTAGAGAATCCCATGAACAGAGGAGCCTGGCAGGTTACAGTCCAAGGGGTTGCAAAGACTCAGACACACTTTGTTGAGCAACTGAACAACAACAACACGAATAATGAACATAGGTATTCAATAAGTGTGTAGAATGTGTTTTCCAAAGACACACAGCTGTTCAGTGGATGGGGGACTTTTTCCAAAAAGTATTCACTATTTATTCTTTTCCTTCTTCCATTTCAAAAGGATTTGAAGCTGCAAAGCCACTTACAAGAAAGGGCTCTGATAAAAGAAGCTTTGCATGCCACTGTACTGACCTCAGCCCTCTCACTTTGTGGCATAATGATCCTGAAGTTTCTTAGTGTCTCTGAACTTCATCTTTAAAAAGGAGAGAGTAATTCATTCAGACACTATGCAGGGCCTGGGCTCTGCCCTTATGGAATGTGGTCTAACAGGAGTGTTGTGAGGATTAAATAAGATGAAGTCAGTAAATCACTCAGCACCATGCCTGGATCATAAGTAGGAGCCAAAGGAATTAAAGCTCAGTAAACAGTATTGAGTTTGTTAACTGAGGATGAAAGGATGAAAACCACAAAGTAGATTGTTTTTCAGCTAGGTACTTTGGTAAATTTTGTCCTATATCACCCTCACAAGAATCCTGGGATTTTTATTCCTGCGTGCGTGCTCACTCAGTCATGTCCAACTCTTTGTGACCCCATGGACTGTAGACTGCCAGGCTCCTCTGTCTATGGGATTCTCTAGATAAGAATACTGGAGTGGGTAGGCAATACCTTCCCCAGGGGATCTTCCCGACCCAGGGATCGAACCCAAGTTTTCTGCATTGCAGATGAATTTATTACCACTGAACTTCTTGCATAAAAGTACTGGGTCTCAGAGAGGTTAAGTGATTGGCCCAAGGTCACACAACTAACCAGTGGCAGGGCCATGACTGGAACCGAAGTCACTTAATTACATAAACGGTGTTCGTTCCATGAGAGCACAGCTGTCTCCTAAGCAATGAAGGGAGAGAAAATAAACTTGAAAGCCAGGTAGAAATGCTACTGTAATACTTGATGCTGCAGCAGAGGAGTCATGTGATATCACGGGCATGGACCAGCTTTGAAACCAGACACACTGAGGCACAAGGACAGCCCCAACCACTTATCAGCTTTGTGACTTGGGGCTGATTGCTTAAAGTTCTCTTTCTCATTTACGAGAATGCATACTAGGTGTCTCACCCATAACAGGCTCTCAATTAATAAGAGCTGTTACTCTTATTGAGTGCAAAATCTAGTTCTGAGCTTCCTAGCAGCCAAGGCAAAAAGGGAATAGTTGAAGGGCCAGTATTAATTTCCTTACCTGATGCCTGGTCAATCACTAGCTACTTAGTGAATACCCACTACTTGCCAAGGTCTGTCATGGGCAAAGCTGCCTAAAGGCTTCCCAGGTGGTGCTAGTGGTAAAGAGCCTTCCTGCCAATGCAGGAGACATAAGAGACATGGGTTCAATCCCTGATTTGGGAAGATTCCCTGGGGAAGGGCATGGCAACCCACTCCAGTATTCTTGCCTGGAGAATCCCATGGACAGAGGAACCTGGTGGGCTGCAGTCCATGGGGTCGCAAAGAGTTGGACATGACTGAAGAGATTTAGCACAAGCTGCCCACAGTGGATCTGACTATTCCTTCTCTCTGCCACCAGGAATCCTGGAGATGAAGCGTTTAGAATACATCAATCACAACCAGACAGTGTCCCAGCAGATTGGGCGGGACACGTACTATGCAGCACCACTGTCCATCTGGTGGCAGACCCCTCAGTACCTGCTCATCGGGATCAGTGAGATTTTTGCCAGCATTGCAGGTACCCTGGACCCCTCCCCTGCTCTTGCACAGGTGATGGGCTCTGCATGGTGGTGCCTTGAAGTCAGAGGTTTCATGGGATCAGCCTCTGGAGCTTGTCTTCGTGGAGGCAGGCAGGGTCTTCTGAGCAGGGCTGCAGTCACCCAGGGGGGACTTGTCAGCACTAATCCCAGTGGGGATTAGAGGTGAATAAGACACTTCCCATACCAATTTCCCCCCAGCCCCCCTGGTGCCATGTTCCCCACCCTCTGTGTCTTTGTACTTGCTGTCCCCTCTACCTCCGTATTTCACAGATTGGATGTGAACTCCTATTTCTCCTTCAGTCTAAGGGGACTTAGACTTCCCCTCCCAGTCTGACTGCCGTCTCCTCCACGAGGCCCTCTCCAAGGCCCCTGGGCAGACGGGGGTCCTCTCTGCCCTCCCTTTGTTCATGTGGCCCAGAGCAGAGGGAACAGGGGCAGGGACAGACTTTGGGAAGAGACTTCTGAGGTTGAATCAAAATGACATGGTGATGATGTGAAAGCTGGGCAGAGAGGGTGAAGACTGGGCTGGCTCAGCGGTGCCATCTTTGAAGTGGGAGACCCAGGAGGAAGGGGCAGAGGGGAGACAGCAGTGTGGGAGCAGTCAAGAGGACACGTCCAGACCGGGAAGATGAGCCGGGCAGAGGCAAGGGGCCATCTGGGGGAGGCCAGGAGGGAGGCTTGGTGGGGGCGGGGTGGGGGCTGTGACCCTGCAGGCTGGGGCCTGAGCCTGTTCTCTGCTCCTCCCCCAGCCCCTTGGATAATCCTTCCTCCCTCTCTGCAGGCCTGGAGTTTGCATACTCAGAGGCCCCACGCTCCATGCAGGGTGCTATGATGGGCATCTTCTTCTGCCTGTCCGGGGTGGGCTCACTACTGGGCTCCAGCCTGGTGGGACTACTGTCACTGCCGGGGGGCTGGCTGTACTCCCCGGAGGATAATGGTGAGTCTGGGGGGCTCCCCGGGAATGGGACACGGTTGGAAGGAGGCTTAGAAAGGGGATGTCAGCTGCTAAGTGCTTTGACCCCAGGCAGAAGGAAGTGGCACGTTAGACTCAGGAGAATGGGGTTGGAGCCCAAACCTAGCTCATCGCCCACAGCGTGGCCTCCCCTCCTTGGGCCTCCATGACCCTAACTATCCAAAAGGAGTCTATGAACTCAGCAGACCTCCAAGGCGCCTTCCTGCTTCTGGAACCCTGCCATTCTGGTTAAGGGTCACCTTTCTTGGTCTGTTTTAAGCCCCTGAAAGAACAGCCAGCTAACAGGACATTGTAGACGCCACAGGCAACACCCAGGGCAGCCCAGTGCTGGAGGACCATCTGCCCAGTGTGTTCAGATCCCAGTCATTGCCCACTGTGACTTCAGCTGCCAGCTCCAGGACAGCCCCACCCTGACCCAAACACCAACCCCTCCTTTCTCCAGGGAACATCAACAAATACCGAATGGACCTCTACTTCTTCCTGCTGGCCGGCATTCAGGCTGCCGCAGCCGTGCTGTTCATCATGATCACTGGTCGCTATGAGAAGGTGGCCAAGGGCCCAGCCCCCCAAAACTGTCCCAGGAGGGACTGTGGCTGAACAGGGCCCCATCCCCCACCCCCGCCTCTCTTCCCCCAACACAGACAGCGGCAGTCCCTGGCTGGTGTCCTCAGTTTAATTCTGTACCGGACTTTAGGATGAAATGGTTCTCATAAATAAGGGCCATGAGCCCTTCCTCACGACCACGGTCCATGACAAGGGGCAGGGCAGAGGGGGCCTGGGTGGGAGTTCCGGCGAGGGACCAGGCAGGGACTCAGATCAACAAGCACCAGAGGATGAGTGGGAGGCTGCCCGGGCTGGAGGCCACGGCGCCGGGCCAGGCAGGCCGGGAGGGTCAGGAGCTGCCCCGGATCCGCTCCATGTAGCTGCGCAGCTCCTCGGGGTCCTTCAGCCCCATGTCCTCACACACCCAGCGGATGTCCTCCTCGCCCGCCACCAGGATGGACTGCACGGCCGGAGGCCCCACCGGCTCCTCGGGCAGCTGGGCCGGGGGCGCTGGCGCAAACGTCACAAACTCCACACGCTTCCTCCGCCCCCCGGCTTCCTTCCTGGCCAGGGTGCCCGAGGAGCTGGTGGTGCCCCCAGCAGGGGCCTGGGCCTGGGCCAGGGTCAGGGCCTCCCCTCCTCCCCCACTCTCGCAAGGGCAGCCCCCCTCCCCCTTGGGCGGGCCAGGGGACTGCCGGTCCAGCTGGCGACTCAGTTCCTCCTGGTCGGTGCCCAGCCAGACCCAGTTGTGGGGCTGGGGGGAGGCAGGGTCAGCAGCACCGTCGGGAGGCTCCTTGCGCTGGTAGCGCAGCACGAAGACCACGCCATTGACCAGGAAGATGAGGATGGCCAGACAGAAGATGCCCAGCAGGGCATACATGCCCAGCTCTAGCTCGGTGACCCGCTGAGGGGCGGGAACCATCTCCTCCTCTCCCTCCTCCTCCTCCCTCGCTTCTGCCTCCTCCTTCCCGGCCTCCTCCTCTGTCTGCTCGAACTTGCCCCTCACATCCCCACTGCCCCCCATGCTGCCTGCTGCCCGCCGTCCTCCACCCACGCTGGCCTCTGGAGCTGGCGACGAGCTCTGAGCTGGGCTGGATGGGAGGGCAGGGGCCGGGGTGGGAGCAGGGGGCCGCCCTAGCCAGGCAGTGCCGGAGGCCAGGGGCACACGGTGGCGGCCGCGGCGGCAGGGCTCCGGGGGGTGCAGAGCCACGTGCAGGGGCAGCCCCTCGGCACCCGCCCCACTCACCACCACCCGGAGATGGGCACCCTGCTCCTCAGCTGGCAGCACGGCACCGGGCTCCTCGGCCGAGACGGACAGTCCCAGGTCATGGTGGTCGTAGAGCTCGGCGGGGGCCAGGGTGTGGTCAGAGAAGGACAGCCACAGGGAGAAGGCCACCTCCTGTGGGGCACACAGACACGGGCAGAGACACGCGAGGGCACGCACGCATGCACACAGAGACCACTCCCACGGGACACAGGCCACACGGAGGAGGAGAAGAGACCAGAGAGAAAACAGACAGGCAGAGAGGGACAAGACACAGGGAGAGAGGGGACATGCGTCAATCACCTGTCTGCTACTCGGCCCCGGGGTCTGAGTCATTGGGAGGGTCCTCAGTTAGAGCCCTCTAATAACCTCCCACTGCCATACTCCAGCCAGTCACTGCTTGATCACCGCCAGCTGCAGAGAGCTCACTACTTTACAGGGAGTCAGTCCTCATCCTGAAAACCCTAAGGTGAAGGGTGGAGGTACCTCCCATCCCTCTGGTTATCAACCCCCAGCTGGAGATGTCGACCTCAACCCCCTGACCCCGCAGCGTGTCACCTGCTTTGGGGCGGGAAGGGCGGACTGCGCCCAGCACGTGGCTGTGACCTCCCCGGGGTGGGCAGTGCCCCGGCTTAGGGCCAGTGAGATGCCCATCACCGGCTGCACCCGCAGCTCCAGCACGGAGACCTTGTCATCTGTCACAGCCAGCGCCTGCTCCCCGAGGATGGAGTCAGACAGTGGGGAGCGCACCTGAGGGTGAGAGGGAGTTGGAAGTGGGGGAGAGGTATCATTCACAGTCAGCCTCTCTATTTGAAGAACCCAGCACCCCTACAGAGGGATCTGGTTTATGAGCTAGGCAGCTTTCCCACCTTCTGCACCCAAACCACACACCCTATATATACTTGGACCACAATCCCACTCCTAAGGGACAGTTCCCTCCTCTCTCAAGACCTAGGCCCCACACACCCAACCCCTGCCCTTCATACTTTGAGGACTTCGCCCCCATTACACGGCCGCCCTATTCTGACCCAATCCCCCGTCCCCTGGGCTCAAACTTCCCCAGGTGCACTCTAGGCCATTCCGACACTCTTTGCACCTGCCCATTAATATTCTGGGAGTCACCTCCATACGCCCTTTTCGGGGCGTCTGCTCACCTCGATGGAGGTGACACCGGGCTCCCGGCCCACCAGGACCCGGCCTCCTTCCAGCGAGGCTACGCGTGGGTCTTGCACACGGGCGTGCGGCGCCACGAGGTGGGACACGTCCAGCAGCCAGTCCGGGCCGAGCAGATGGGTGAGGCGGCGGCCGCCGTCCAGCGGATGGGCAGCGAAGGGGACAAGGAAGCGCACGCCGGCGCGCTGGTACTGCAGGCGGCAGCCGCGGGCTCGCCGCTCTGCCTCCTCGACCCCCGCGGCCTCCGGCTCCAGCGCTCTGAGGGAAGGGGCGACCCGGGGGAGGGGCGTCAGCGCGGGCCCCGCCCACGAAAGGCCCCGCCTCCAGGTGGGGGGGCAGGTTATCCAAACCCCGCCCACAGTCGCGCCTCAGTGATCTGGTCCTTCCACCTGCTGACGCCGCGCCCCTGTCCCCTCTGGCTCCTAATTGGAACTTTTTGACTATGCGTGAGGCGAGGGGAAACAGTGACAGACTTTATTTTGGGGGGCTCCAAAACCACTGCAGATGGTGACTGCAGCCATGAAATTAAAAGATGCCTACTCCTTGGAAGAAAAGTTATGACCAACCTAGACGGCATATTAAAAAGCAGAGACATTACTTTGCCAACAAAGGTCCGTCTAGTCAAGGCTATGGTTCTTCCAGTAGTCAGATATGGATGTAAGAGTTGGACTATAAAGAAAGCTGAGCGCGGAAGAATTGATGCTTTTGAACTGTGGTGTTGGAGAAGACTCTTGAGAGTCCCATGGACTGCAAGGAGATCCAACCAGTCCATCCTAAAGGAGATCAGTCCTGAATATTCACTGGAAGGACTGATGTTGAAGCTGAAACTCCAATATTTGGCCACCTGATGTGAAGGACTGACTCATTTGAAAACACCCTGATGCTGGGAAAGATTGAAAGCAGGAGAAGAGGACAACAGAGGATGAGCTGGTTGGATGGCATCACCAACTCAATGGACATGAGTTTGATTAAACTCCGGGAATTGGTGATGGACAGGGAGGTCCGGCGTGCTGCAGTCCATGGGATTGCAGAGTGGGACACGATTGAGCAACTGAACTGAACTGAGGCAAGGGGATGCTCTGTTATTGGAGGAGACCTACGAATGCTCCATCTCTGGAGGGCCTGGGAGGGCAGATTCCTGAGGCCTGAGGCCCCCTCACTCTTGGGCTCTGGGGGGATCCCCTCAATAGTTATTGAGCTAGGTGCTATCTTGAGGACACAGCAGAGAACAGAATAAAGCCCTCTCCTTCGAGGGGAGGAGTGCGGAGGGGGATAGTCAGACCACAAGCAAGATTAACCTGATCATGCGGTATGTTAGAAGTGATATGTACTATTAAAGAGGCAGGGAAGGAGGAGAGGCGTGGAGGTCAGCAGTTACAAACAGCGGTCAGAGACTGTGTGAAGGGCAGGCAGGGGCAGAAGGAACTGCACACCACAGGGCAGTTTTTCACACTTCAATTCGGGTTTATGGCGGTATGCCGCCCCCCTCCCCGCACGCTCAGTCCCAGAGGGACTTCGCCAAAGCCGGCCAGCTTCCCCAGGGCTCCACTCACCCTTCCGCTGGGCCAGGTACCCTCCAGCCTCGGACCTGCTCGAGGGTGGTGTCAGTCACTTCGATGCGCAGGGGCAGCAGTGGGGCCCACACGGTCATCCGCAGCGAGGCCCGCAGCCGGCGCCACCAGAAATCCACCCGCACCCCCCGAGCGCCCCGGCTCTCCTTGCCGGACACAAACACAGCGTCACAGGCCTCGGACACCTGTGGAAGGCCAGAGGGCAGGGGGTGGGCTTAGCCACAGCGGACAGGTGCAGACCAGAGAGTATTTCTGACTCCTGCCCCATAAGAAAGGGTAAGGCTGAAATTCATTCAGTGTTCCACTATAAGGTATGGCTTCCCTGAGATTTTCCCATGCAGCCAAGATCCATTGCCCAGGGAGGTACCGCCCTTCCCTGAGTTTACCTGGGGCTGTTGGGGAAACTGGCTTTTTGCATACAACAAAATCTTTCCCCCAGCAGGTAAGGGTTTGAATACACAAGTTTGGCTCCTCATTAGTGCTTTGGTGGACAAAGGCTGAGGGCAAGGCAGGCCTATCCATCCAAGGACTCTCAGGTAGCAATCACTTACATAATGCTACCTGGCACAGGTAGCAAAGGACACTTTCACTCAGGCAGCCAGGATTTAGGAAGTAAAGCCTCTGGGCTTCCCTCTCTTAGAACTTTGATTGGAGAACATTGCCCTGCTTTTTTTTTTTTAACCTTACAGATTATTTCAAGGCTCAAATAATGATAGTTGTCATTATTTTATCATTCTACAACAGAGGATGAGATGGTTGGATGGCATCACTGATTCAATGGACATGAGTGAGTGAACTCTGGGAGACAGTGAAGGACAGGGAAGCCCAGTGTGCTGCAGTCTATGGGGTTGCAGAGAGTCGGACACGACTGAGTAACTGAACAACAACAAATGTAACAGCAGCAGCTGCTGGTGTTTCAGCCTCTGCTTTACTGAATGCAGTCTTAGGGTGCCTTTTTTTTTCTTTTTTTATGTGGACCATTTTAAAGTCTTTACTGAATTTATTATAATCCTGCTTCCATTTTATATTTTGGTTTTTGGCTGGGAGGCATGTGGGATCTTGGCTCCCTGACCAGGGATCAAACCCACACCCCATGCATTGGAAAGAGAAGTCTTAACCACTGGGCAGCCAAGGAAGTCCCTCTCAGAGTGCTTTGAATTCTTACAACATCCCTAAAATATATTTTCATTTTAAAGCTTAGGAAACGGAGGCTCAGAGTGGTTGAGACTTGCCCATAGTCACACAGTTAGTTGATAACAAAGATGGGTTTCAAACGAAGACTTTCCCACTGTAAAGTACATGCTTTTAACCCTCCCATGTCAGTTCATCTGCCAATGCAGTAATGAATGGAAAAATGCCTGAACTGGGGGCTTTGGGGTGGTACAGCTCCCACTTGACTTTGGAGAGAGTTGGTGGGACCAAAGCTCTGGTTCCCCTCGTGAGATCGCTTGTATCAAGAAGAGGCTGCTCTCTGGGACTCCCTTGGTGGTCCAGTGGTTAACACTCCACGCTGCTGATGCAGGGGCCACAGGTTCAGTGCCTGGTCAGGGAACTAAGATCCTACATGCCATGCAGCATGGCCAAAAGATTGAAAAAAAGAAAAAGAAGCTGTTTTATGGGGACCTGATTGGGAAAGGAGGAACTCTGTGTGTGCATCAAGCAGGTACAGCTCCCACGTGCCACTCACCTGCAGGACCTGTGTGTTGGCCGACTCGCAGCCGATGTGTTCTGTCACCTCCACCAGAGCTCCGCCACTGTCCACGGTGACAAGGCGCACAGGGACGCGCCGCGGCTCTCCAGTCAACGGCGCCGTGTTCACGAGCTCCTCAGCCTGGGGGTGCAGGAGAAGCTCAGCTCCAAGCTCTCCACCTCACCTGCCCCCCAGCCTGGCTGGGAAAAGCTGCGGACCCGTTACCTTGGCCAGTGGGACGAGGGCTCTTATGTCCCGCTCCGACACCAGGATCTCCCACACCATTTTGTCCTTCTCTGCTTCGGGGGCCTGGCCTGGGTACTCCAGCTGCCAGGTGACAGGGCGAGTGACTGCCACGCCCCCACTGGTGCCATTCTCCACCAAAAAGTCCACCCACAGGAACTCGGACAGTTCAAGGGGGCTGCTGGCCAGAAGAGACAGAATCTGAGTGCTTGCTAGCAGTCAGGCATTGTCATGAGCACTTGCTGTCTTGGTGAGGTCAGTCCTATGATTATCCCCATTTTACAGATGAGGTAACTGAGGTACAGAGGTTATATAACTTGCCCAAGGTCATGCAGTGAAAAGTGGCAGAGCTGGGATGAAACCCAAGCATACTGGCTCCAAAGTCCCAGTATCCACTCAAGATCCAAGTAGCCACTTTACCAACCCCTGGGAGGCTTGCTAACCTCTGCCTTCCATAGCCATCAGGGTGGCATAAAACACCAAAGAGGAAGATTCAATTCTGAGTCCCAGGACTGGCATTCGACCCCTGAATTATAAAGAATCTCACAGCTTCCTTTGATCAAGTGCCTACTATGTGCCAGAAACTGGCCTATAAATGTGCTGTGTGGTATCTTATTTTCATAGACTATAAGGGGTGCATCGTGATGTCCATTTCACAGGTGAGGAAACAGAGGCTGGGGTGGGAATGGGGGAGGTGGGCTTCACCAGCTTGCCTAAGATATTTATCCAAAAAGTATCAGAACTAGAATTCAAACAGAGGCTACAAAGTCCAAGGCCTTGACCCAGGTGCAGGGCATGAATAAGAAGAGTTCATAAGTGTTTAAGAACTGCAGCTGGGCTTTTGGGGAAATATTAACAGCCTGGAAAAATGGACGCATGTAGTGGGAGTCGGAGGTGGGGTAGTGGCTGTGAGAGTTGTGACGGGGTGGCCAGGACAGGTTGATGTCATCTGGAATAAGACTCACAGACACTGTACCTGGCATGTGCCAAAAGATGGATAAATAGTAGCTGAGTGAAGGAAAGATATCTGTTTTGTGCTGCTTCCTTGAAGGAGACTGCTCTTGTGCCTGACTACATGCGAATACGAGGGGGCTGCGTGGAAGCCTCCAGCCCCATAAATCTGCCCACTTGCACTCTAGGACCATCCCTCCCCCACACTACCCCTCGTGGGAAGATAGTACCCACCTGGAGTTTGGCTCCACTGGCCCGACTCGATGGCAGGTTATGAGAGTGGTGTGGTGCTTGGAGCCCTTGAAGCGGTCCAGCTTGGCAGTCCAGAGGGTGGGCTGGGCTAGGCGGGCAGCCATCACATGCAGCCCCTTCTTTACCTTGATCCTGGGGGAGGGGACATAGGTACAGTTTGTCGCGGGTGGGGTGGTGTGTGCTGAAGTGTGGGCTGGATTGGAGCAGAAAGATAAGGAGCTCTGGTCTGAATCTTCTCCCCACCACCCTCCAACCCAGGGGGACCCCATCTCAATGCAGGCCCTGCCTATCACACAGCTCTCCTCATTCACAGAGCACTTATGACTCCCCACAGTCCACAAGGTCAAGTCTTAGCCTGGCATCTGAGGCCTTCTAGGGTTGGTCGGTCCAGTTTCTTCTTCGGTTGTGACATCTCTCCATGGCACCTTTAGCTTTAGTTGATCCCAAAGTACACATCCACCATGCCCCTTCCTGCCTTCCTTTTTTTTTTTAAATAAAATATTTATTTATTTAGGCTGCACTGGGTCTTAGTTGGGTTTCCCTGGTGGCTCAAAGGGTAAAGAATCCACCTGCAATGCGGGAGACCTGGGTTCTATCCCTAGGTTGGGAAGATCCCCTGGTGGACAGCATGGCAACCCACTCCAGTATTCTTGCCTGGAGAATCCCCATGGACAGAGGAGCCTGGCGGGCTATATAGTCCTTGGGGTTGGAAGAGTTGGACATGACTGAGTGACACAGAGCACAGCACAGCGGGGTCTTGGTTGTAGCATGCAGGATCTTCGATCTTCATTGCGGCATGTGGAATCTTTCATTTCAGCCTGTGATCTCTTTTACTTGTGGCATGAGTGATCTAGTTATCTGACCAGGGATGGAACCCAGGCCCCCTGCTTTGGGAGCACGGAGTCTTAGCCACTGGACCACCAGGGAAGTCCCTACCCTTCCTGTCTTTACCTGCTCATTCTTCAAGCCTCTAGCAACACAGATACCATTTTCTTTAAAAAGCTTTCCTGGTGACAGGATGAATTTCCCCTGCCTACACCCTCTAACCCCTGCCCCTGCAGAGTTGGGTACAGTATGATCCTCTCCATGTCCATGCAGTCCCCTTCCCTACCACTAGGGAACTGGGCCTTGCTCTTTGCTGAGCTCCAGAGTGAAGACACAGGGCTTGGCATCTTTTTAGAGTCTAGGAAAGATCTAACGATGGTGCCAGTAAGCAGAAGAGAGGGAGAGACACAGGGGTGGGACACACACAAACAGTAACAGTGGGGTGGGGGAATGGCTGGGGTGGAGTGGGGAGGACTTCCTAAAGAAAAGGACATGAAAAGGAGGGCCTTTCTATGGGAAGGAACCAACTCTGTCCAAAGGCTAACGACCATGGTGAGGGTGGCCAGCGGGAAAAGATGTAGATGAATGGGACTGGGGCAAATACCTCTCCTGGGGCATCCAAGCATTAACCACCCCCAGGCACCGCACTTACCACTTTCTAAGTCCTCTTCCTGTTTCCCCTCCCTGGAGGCATAATTGCCTTGTGGACAACGTTAGCCCCACCGGACCAAGGAGTCTCAGAAAAGTGCTGGGGGAGGGAAGCTTCCTACTTCCGATTCCAAGTTCAAGGTCCTGCCCAATGGCAGGGTCCTGCCTGTTATCAGTGCTTAGCCTGGTGGGAGTTTGATGGACACGTGTTTTGCAGAGGTCAGGGATCCCATAAGGACCCCAAGAGGAGGGGGCACCTGCCCAGTCTTCCTGCAGAAGTTCCCTGCCTCTGACCCATCCCCAGGGACTTGGGCAGCTCACCGCAGGGTCAGGACACCAGCCGTGAAGTTGTGCCGAAGCAGGAGGGTGGCGCTGAACAGCTGGCCGGGCCGCACAGGCACGTCAGGCACCCGCAGAGTCACTGCCTCATCCAGGGGCACCTCTTGGTGCTGTGGGGGGTCCGCTGGGCGCAGCTCCACACTGCCCACTGGGAGGGCCTGCTCCCCGGGGTCTTCCTCCCCACCGGACTCACAGCCCCCAGGACCTTCAGCTGCTGGCTCCAGCGTGTAGGCCAGCTCTGCCCGGGTGGCGGAGCCCTGGGAGAACCAGTGCGACGGGAACTCCAGCTCCACCACACAGGCGCCCAGGGATGGCTGCCAAGACACACAGCCATGGTCAGCGTGGTGGGGCAGGGGAGCCCCAGCACCCATCCTCTGGCAGGAAACCCAGAGTTGGAGTCCACAAACACAGGGCCAGCATGGGCCAGAGATGCAAGCAGGTGACACAGCCAGCTGGCAACACAACAGGCTAGGTCTTAGAACCATTGGCCATTTTTCTACCTTTGGGAACATTCTTATTCCAAAGTGAACCAGCCCCAACACCTCCCCCTGATCATGCCCTGGGACTGCCTTGACTACAGCTCACGCGTCTCAGAACCACAGCCCACAGAACACCTCTCTCCAGTGGAATCCCATGCTAGGCTGCCAAAGAGGGAAAAGTGCAACAATAAAAGCAATACTAACAATAATATAAACACCCACTGAGGGATTGCTCTTGTGCCAGGCACTGTGCCAAAAGCTATTCTTGCATCCCTCTCATTTATTCTATTTTTTTTAATTACTATTTTTGTTTTGTTTTGGCTGCACCATGCTTCACAGCATGTGGGATCCTAGTTCCCTGACCAAGAATCAAACCTGCGCCTCCTACACGGGAAGGGCAGAGTCTTAACCACTGGACCACCAGGGAAGTCCTCATTTCTTTATTCCAGCCCCATATGAGGTAAGAATTGCTATTATGTCATTTTACTGATGAAGAAACTGAGCCTCAGAGAGATTAAGTTACTTGCCCAAAGTCATGTACAATGGACTGAACTCCTCAAGGGGCCCCCAATAGCAGAGCTCTGTGAGAGCTAGCAGAGCAGGAATGGAATCAGGTGGTCTGTGAACCCCAAACCTCCCAGAAGTGGTGAGCCCTCTCTTCCCTATTCTGGGATCACCCTCTGGCCGGCACAGCAGCAGGGCCAGCCCAGGTGGGGCCCCCACTCACCTGGAAGCGGCAGGCTCGGTGAGCAGTGCCTGCAGGGTGTGTGGCATGGAGCCGGGCGCAGGGCAGGCTGCCAGGCCCTGGGGGCCAATCCTGCCCTCTGAGGTGGAAGAGGACACGGCCGTGGGGCTCTGCTGGGGTCACGGCCGCTTCCACTGATACAGCCCTCACGTCCCATGGGACTGGACGTTGGTGTGGGTCAGTGACCCGAGGAGGGACGACCTGGAGGGAGAACGGGGGTGCTCAGCAAAGCAGGGTGTTAGCGAAATCTCAGGGGGACGCGAAATCTCAGGCTAGTAAGAGAGAGCCTTGATAAGTCTCCTTCTCCCCCTCTGGGAAAGGGGGAGCATGTCTAGGGCTGCATAAGGGCCCTGAGCCACACATAGCAGACCTCGGCTCTCAGTCCCGGTAGCCCAGGAGACTCTGGCGGCGCCTCCTTACCTGCTGAGTGGCGAAGGGTGGGTAGGAGGCCCGGAGAAGTGGCTGGGCCCTGGGCCAGGGCTGCAGGAGCAGAAAGGTCTCAGATCGGGAGCCCAGAGAGGAGTTAGCAGGGGGGTAGCGGCCCACCTGCTGCACACGGAAGTGCTCAGGGGCATCCAGGAGTCCCAGGGCCGCCGGCAGGTAGACGGGGTCCAGGGGGTCCTGGTCACAGTCCACTAAGGAGGGAGAAAGGGTAGGGGTGGTGGCAGCTTCTGAGCGGGCAGGGGCTGAACCCAGCTTTGCCCAGGGCACAGCAGTCATGGGCAGTGGAGGAAGAAGAGAGTTTTGAGTCCCATTCTCCCAGGATGTTGGAGGGGGGAGTCTCCCCATTTCACAGGTAACTGGGGCCGGGATTTGGCTCTCCATCCAGGACTGACTGCCAGCTTCTGAGTCACTCCTTCTGCCTTCCACAGACCCAGGCCTTCCTCCCACTGGCAGAACCTTCTCAATGTCTCCTCTTCCCCCACCGGCTCCTGCCCTCTACCTACCTGCCTCTGACACCAAGGCATTTGTGTGACACCAAGCCCTCCCCAGACAGGGTCCATGTGGTAATAAAAGATGGTGACGAGGTGAGCTTTGTAGAAATAGAGACTCTTCCTCTGCCCCCTGGGTCCTTGGCCAGACTTGGCTGGGCATCCACCCTTGCTGCCACTGTATCATCACCATGGCAACCTTGCACTGGTTTCTCAAACTTGCTTCTTTCTACCCCATCCCAGCTGGGTATTGGAGGGCAAGCTGGGAATGGGGTAAGGGGCAAGAACCGTACGTAAGCCTGGGGAGGGAGTCAAAGTATTCAACACTCAAAAGGGCAAAGGACCCCTCAGAGCATATCTGGTTTGTATCAACTGACTACTAGCTAGTCCTAATAATAATTTTTTGAAAGTTAACTGTGTGCAAGTTACTATTTTAAATGCTTTGCACATGTTAACGCTTTTGTGTTCTATAATAGCTCTGAGAACTAGGTTTATTACTATTAATGCCATTTTATGGTTGTAGAAAATGAAGTTGAGAGGTTCAGGGACTGGCGTGGGGTTCCATAGCTGGAGCGTGGTGGAGTTGGGAGTCAAAGAGCCCAGCCACCAACCACTACACAACCTGTCTCTCCAGCCTCCCCCTCTCTCCATCCCGGGCTCCTTTCCACTGGGCCCCTGCGGGCTTCACTCCCTAGACTGTAGGTCTCTTGTCTTCGCCTCCCTCCTCTTTCAGGGCCAAGAGTGAATGTTGCCTCCTTCTTTAGGAAGCCCTCCTTGATTGCTTGCCCTCTCACCCTGGCTGCCTCCTCTTGACTTAGTTTTCCTGTCTGTTGACCAGGGCGCTTATCACACTCATCCCAGAATCCCCGATTCCTGGAGTGCATGATCTGGGAACCTGAAGTGAAAGTCCCTCAGTCGTGTCTGACTCTTTTCGATCCCATGATCTATAGTCCATGGAATTCTCCAGGCCAGAATACTGGAGTGGGTAGCCTTTCCCTTCTCCAGGGGATCTTCCCATCCCGGGGATCAAATCCAGGGCTCCCGCACAGCAGGAGGATTCTTTACCAGCTGAGCCACAAGGGAGGCCCTCTGGGGGCCTGGAGACCTGCATTTATGTCCTAACTCTGCCCTGATGAAGCTTGGGTCAGTATCTCCTCACCAGTAAAAGGAGCACTTGGTGACATGGTAGCCAGCGGAGGCTCTGTAAACCGTGCCACACTGGAGGAGGGGTTGTTGCTGCTGCATAATAGATGTGACAAGCCTTTCCTCTTCTCTCTGTGTGAGGGGTTATTAGGCTCCTGCTGGGTCCCCAGGGAGGGGAGCAGGTGGTTGAAAGGAGCCCTAGAGCCAGTTCACTCTCAGCCCCACTGCTGGGCTGGGGGACTGGATGGTTTCAACCTCCTTCAAGACCCTCCCCACCAAGCAGCCTGTGGTGAGAAGCTTCACCTCTCCCCCCCCCACCCCCAAGTTTAACAGGTGAGTGACTGGCTCCCCGGGGTCAGACCCTGGCTTCTGGTCCTCTTGTCTACTCCGCTGCCTGGATAATTACAACATGCTCTTGTGGCCTAACTCCCAGGGACTCCCATCACTCAGAGTTCAGCTCTCTTGTGAGGGAGGGGGGAGGGGGCAGAGACTGTCTCACTATCCCCCACTCTCTGGCATCATCTGCCTAGCAGCCTCAGTCCACGCCAGGGGCAGTCTGACTCCCACCCCCGGGGTCCAGGGGAGGCTCTGCCCCTCCTCCAGGGATCCCCATACTCAGGAAGGCAGGGATGGGGCAACCTCTGGAGACTCCAAGGTCAGAGAGCTCCTCCGCGCAGGGGGAAGGCAGTGAGGATCTCTCAGGTCCTGGGCAGAGGGGAGGAGGCTAGAAGCCACAGGGCTACAGCTCTCTGGACAGCCAATTAGGGAGTTGGTGCGTGCGGGGCAGGAGGCAACCAGGTTAGAGGTCCCGGCTGGAGGGGAAGCTCGCAGAAGGTGCGGGGACTCGTCGAGGGTGGGAGGATGACGCGCGAGAGACCGGGGACCGCGCTGGTCCTGGATCAGGAAGGAATTGCCAGGTTATGCAAGTGACGGAGGCAACAGAGGCCCGGGGCTGGGGGCCAGATCCCGGGGGGTGAGACCTCTCCACCCTCAGGGCACGCTGCCGGGCCACCCGGCTCGGGGTTTCGTTCCAGAACTCGTAGACTCCCGGCTCCCGAGCATCCCTCGTCCGTCCCCGGCCTCAGTCTGGGCCCGGCTGCCCCTCGCCCCGCCCCGTCCCTCCCGCTGACCTCTCACGATGTCCAGGGCGAAGGCCACCAGGAGGCAGAGCCAGGGGCCGCAGGGCCCCCGGGGAGCCGCCGCCGCGCGCCCCGCCATCCAGGCGCACATCCTTCCCAAGGAAGGCGGGGACTAGGCGGGCGGCTCAGGTGGCCGCGATCCACCCGGCATCTCCCGGCCGGGTGAGTCCCCGGTGCAGCCCGCCCGACCGCGGGTCCGCCCGCCCGGCGGCTGCAGTTCCCAGACAATGGAGCGGGAGCCGGAGCTGGAGCAGGAGGGTGGGAGGGAGCGAGCGCGGCTCGGGCTGCCCTTCGGCCCCGCTGGGTCCTAGTGCCCCGCGGATCCCGAGTCCCGACCGCCTCCGTGCTAGAGGCGGACCAGATCAGTTCCCTGGGGACCGATTTGGCTGTGCCAAGGCACAGGACGACGTGTTCGGTTCGCTCCCTCTCTGGGAAGCTCCTGATCAAGGAGGAAAGAGCCACGTCCTCTGCTTCATCCCCACTCCACAAGCTGCTCACCTGTAAAGGCAACTGACACCAGAACCAGAATTCAGGGCTATAAGGAACCAGGCTCAGGGCTGGAGAGGGGATGAAAGGGGGCTCATAGGGCCAGGGGACCACTGCCTGGGTACACGCAGCCCCATCCCTGCGGGAAGCCTGTGGGTCTGAAGTGTGAGGGCTCCTCTCTGCCCCAGGTGGAAGGCCTGCCTCCCAGGTCCAGTCTCCTGGCCCAGCCTCCTCCGCCAAGCAGTGTTGGGAGTGAGCGGTCTAGAGTGGGGCACCCAGCTGCACATTAGCCTTTCCTGGGCAGTTTAAAAAGGAAAACCGACACCAGGGCCCCTCCATGAAATAACTGATCCAGTTCATGGGCCCGGTTGAGAACCATGGTGGGGATGCAGGGAAGGCAAGCCAGTCTGTCTGTCCCTGGCTGGCGGCCAGCCTTTACCGCTCCTGCACAGAGGGGTGGAAGCGGTCCCTTCCCTCCTCCCCTCCAGGCACACTATTCTCTGGAAGCTGGTCAGTCCCAGCAGTTTGGGAATGGGGTGTGCCCTCCTCATTCCTCACAGCCCAGGAGGGAAGGATCCCTGGTACCAGCTTTCTTCATCACTCCCTCCCTATTTGGCACCTGCAGGGAGAAACAGCAGCGCCGCAGAAATGGGTTTAGCTGGAGAGGGAGCAATCAAGGCAAGCCAGACTTTTAGCAAATACATTTTATCCGGAAAGAGATAATAAAATAGCGTGCACTTTATTTAAAACCAACCAAGCGCCAATAAAAATATATATATATATATATATATATATCACTGCAGCTGTGATTCCATTTCAACCTCAACAGCAAGAACTGGGCATTTCTTTACTCTTCACATCGTGTGCAGGGCCTGGCAGAGGCCACCCACCTCTACCAGAGCCTTGGAGGAAGAAATGAGTGCCCCCCACCCCCCACCAGTGGGGACATCTCAGCTGCAGAGCATAAGGAGCTGTGTGGTACATCTCTGCTGTCTGTGTTGCACTCCTCCTGGGCCACTGATCAGCGACTCCTCGGTGGCAGTGACGGAGAGAGAGATGGAGAACCGCCTGGAGCTGTGCAGACAGGAAGATGAGTACTCCTTCCTCCTTCGGGGTCTCTGAGACCCCCACGGGGGGGCTCACGGCCATCGCAGGGTCCTACTTGCAGGCACAAGCCTACAAAGCAGTCATCTTTTGCTCTGGCTGAAGGGGAATCAAGAATCCGAGAGGAACCACTTTCCTCTTGACATAAAGCAGCCACAGGGCAGTTTCTTACATACCGTATGGCAGCAGCAGGCAAACGGAGAACCCCGCTGGCTCGGATTAAGGCACTTGTAACAGACTCAAGGTATGTTTCAGCCCCGGCCCCAGGTGGGAACTTCCCCACTTCTGTTTGCCCTCAGGCTCCAGAGGCCCTGCCTCTCCCCAACCCCACCACCGGGCAATGAAAGGGACAGGAGCATGCCTTTAGGGACTGGGGTTTGGTTGGAGTACAGGGCTAGGAGGAGAGACAAACAAGGATGGAAGCAGGGGACTTGGCAAAGGGAGAGGTAGAGAAGGACAGGAGGGAAAGAGCACTGGAGGAAGGCAAGTCGTGGCTGAGTCATGGAGGCCATCGGCAGTGATTGGGGTGTTCGCTGAGAGTGGGTGCAGAAGCTGGCAGGAGCCCCCTGCCAACCACCTGTCCTGCTAAGGCAGGATGGGAGCAGAGAAAAAGTGGGAACCAAGCCCAGACAAGAGAACCTCAGAGGACAGGGCCCCTGAGGACAAGTCAGGGGATGGTCTTCCTCTATCGGCTAAGGGGACTGCAGAGAGAAAGGTCTGAAAGGTTCAGAGACAGGGCGAGAAAGGGCAAGGGGCTGGAAGGAGGGTTGTGCGACCCAGAAGCAGCTTGGCTCTTTGGTATGATGCAGGGGGCGGTGTCCGGCGACCCTCTCACTCCTCCTCCACGTTCCGGGGCCCCTTGACTGCTCGCCTCTGCCGCCAGCGCAGCTCCTCCACCTGGCGTTCCAGCCCCCGCACCTTGGCCTCCAGCTGGGCCCCTGAGGCCCGGGTGCCAGTGAGCCGGCTCAGCAGGGCGTAGAGGGTCAGCAAGGCGAGGAGGAGCAGCGCCCGGGTGGAGGGGTCAGGCACGGACCTCACCAGGGCCACAAAGGCGGCCAGGAAGAGGGCAAGCTTCAGGCCCCACAGGATCCGCCCCAGCAAGGCCAAGACCAAGCCGAGGAGTATTGACAGCAGCCAGTAGGCAACCAGGGCGCCTGCTCCCCACAGCAGGAAGGTCTGGACTTGGCTGGGGGTGAGCTGCAGGCCCGAGGTGAGGTGATCTCCTGGAAGGGGAGAGAGTTATAGAATCAGCCACACTGGCACGATGAAGGGAGTGGGGAGTGCTCTCAAGGACCAATTAAAAGGGGAAGAGCCAAACCCCCTTAGCCAAGGAAAAATCCTTTCCCCTTGGGTCATGGAGCTTAAATCCCAGCATCGGGTCCAGCTGACTGTGGGCAGACTCCTTCCCTTGGTTGAGTCTGTTGCATTTATGAAATGGGAGTGAGCCTCTGTGGGTACTGGTTAGAAGAGACCCTACGGCTTAGCACGATGCCACAGTTAGTAGCCTGCTCTTAGTAGCCAGGGATGCCACTGGCTTGCCTCTGGGGAGACCTGGGAGGAGTTAAATAGCTAGGGAAAAGTTTAGACCTTGAAAGATAAACTGTCACAAACAGGAAGTGACACGCTAAGCTCCAGCTGACCTAACCAGTTCTCTGCCACTCACCTTCTAGCCCCAAGGTGTTCAGCAACTGAGCAACTATCCCAGACAGCACGAAGAAGGCCATGCAGATGCCTGACGAGATGGCCCACATTATCTGTGCCAATGTCTGTGGGAAGAGGAGGGCACAAGATGAGTCCATAATTAATGATGCTCTTCTCCTCCGGGCCTTGCCACCACCGGCCAGGAACGCCTCCACCTGCTTCTCGGCCTGGCTGAGGGGTCCCTTCCACAGCCACCTTCCAGTGTGTGGGGATGGGCCATTTCTCCTTCCTGAGCTGGAACCCATGACACTGGGGCCCTAATTCAATTGCTGTGCTCAAATACTTTGGTGGTGGTAGTGGGTGAATGTGGGTATGTGGGGGAATCATCAAATCCCTGAAGCAGTCACCCTATAAAATTTGGTGGTGGGGGGGGGGGGGGCTCCTCCAACCTCCCAAGTATTGAAGGTCTGGGAAGCAGCATCCCTGAAGGGCTAGGATGTTTCAGTGACAACCAAGTCAATCGGCTCTTCTGTATTATGGATCTTATAAATGGTAAGATCTTTGTTTCAGGTATTCAATAAGACCTATCAAAAGTATGCAGTAACATGCTTGGGATGCCACTGGGTAGAAGAGACAGCCCTGCCTTAAGGCCCTGAGTCATCTCCACTCCCCCCTCTCCAGGTGAAAGAATGGACTCAGGTCTTGATATTTTGCCAATTTAAGACTTTAGGTCAGATTTAGACCAAAGTGAGACACATAGTCACCAGTGACATACGTTTACAAAGATGGCTCATTCCCAGTCTTTCTGGCAAGAAAAGGCAGGGATAAGGGAAAGAGGGGGGTGGAGCTAAAGGCTCTGGGGTAGGAATGCAACAAAGTGGGTGCAAAAGGCAGGGGCTGTCTAGCTTCATTCTGTGGAAAAGGGGGGCTCTCTGCCTCGCAGATTATGATACAGAGGATGTGGAGTCAAGACGAGCGGCCGTAAACAAGACAGCTCCTCTGTCCTCAATGTGTGCGGTCACAGCAGGGAACACCCTCCTTACCTCAGAAACCAGGTTCATGTTTTCTGCCCCAATCCAGGCATCCAAGGTTCCCCGCACAGAGCGACCAATCTGGCTCAAAAGATCAACCGGGGCCTCCCTCTTCTGCTGGCCTGGAGTCACGAAGTCTCGATGTGACTGGGAAGACGCTGAGTGCAGGAGCAGGAGGGCCACGAGCACCATCAGGACGACTTTGAACAGATACTTGCCCCATGGCGAACTGCTGCCTGAGCCTGCCATGGCTGGATCTGCCAGGGTTTAGAAGCACGGCATTTGTGAGGGCCCGAACTGGCTGAGAAACCCACTGTCCTGGGCGTGACTTGCCTCAGCACCCTCCTTCACCCCTCCCTGTTAGTTGAGAAACACAGAACTGAGACTTTCAACCTCAGCTGGCCATAACCATCTGATTCATGGGTTCCTCTTTCACATTCTTTACTGCTTGCATATTAATAAACCAGTAAGTGTAAGTCAGTGCCTTAAGGTGGATGAGAAGCTCTCTATGATGCTTACTCCAGCTCTAAAAACCTGAAGGCCTGCCTCTGTGTATTAGGTGCTTTGGGCATTAAAAAAAAAAAAAAAATTATAAGACTTTGTCCCCAAGGAGGTTATAATCTACTTTAGATAAAGCTTATGTATATATATATATATATATATATTTTTAACTTAAAAATTGCACTTAAATAGGATTACCACTCTATAAAGATGTAAAGAAATGTGCTTGGTTGGGTGCTCAAATAAGAACACACTGTACACAGGCCATTTGTTCTGCAGGAGTATAATGTGAGATGGTCCTTATTCTCCTCACCACTATGGGTAGAGAGAAGAGGCTGAGACTTAGGATTTAAGCATCTGCCCAAGGTCACTAGGGCTAAGGAGAAAGGCCAGGATTTGGACCCAAATTTCGGCTTCCAAATCACAGAAGTGAAGGTGGATCACAACTGTGGTTGCTCACTGGAAACATCTGAAAGCTTCACAAACTATTGATGCCTCTGCCCTAAGACAGGATGTTCTGATGTCACGGTGAGTATGGCCCGGGCTTGGACCTGCAAAAGCGCCCCACAGGTTTCCACTGTGCAAAGTCAAGATCCACTCACACTGAATGACCTCAACTCCCCAGCTCCCAACGGAGGCAAAGAGCTAAAGCACAACTTTTAAGGAACAATATTATTAATAATAAAAAGTTAACCATGGGCCACCTATCTCATTTAATCCTCATAACAACCCATTAGGTAGGTTCTTATCCCCCATTTTACTGATGAAGAAACTGAGGAAGGATAAGTAGTAAGTAGGGAGCCAGAATTTGAATTCAGGTACACCTGACACCAGACTTCCCTGGTGGCTCAGCGGGAAAGAATCTGCCTGCAGTGCAGGAGACAAGGAGACTTGGGTTTGATCCGTGGGTTGGGAAGATCCCCTGGAGGCGCGCATGTCAACTCAGTCCAGTATTCTTTCCGGGAGAATCCCATGGACAGAGCAGTGTGGCGGGCTACAGTCCGTGGGGTCACAAAGAGTTGGACACTGAAGCAACTTAGCATGCACGCACGTGACATCAGCACCCTCACATATACCACCATACTGTATCCTCTTCAACTTAAATCTCACAAGTGATTTGGAAAGTCACACAAGAGATTATTCATGAGCTACAATAGACCTGGCATCTACCAATCCACTCCGTGAATTACTGGTGATAATTCACTTAACTGCTTTGTGTTTTATGCTCTGATCTCCTCTGTAATGTGATGCTGTAGGCAAGTTAAGACCCAACAAGTATGGACTCATTGAAGTACCAGTGAATTTAACCAAGAAAAACATTTTCAGTTCCAACTTCTATTTGCTACTGTGCTTGAGAAAAGTCAAACAGCAACGGCAAATTCCCTGTTCTCTTACAGGCTCAGAAATGAACCTGCAGTTCCTGGGAGTGTCGGAGATTCAGACTTGAGAAGCAGAGGCTTAACCAGGCCCCTGAGGCAGGAGCAGTCAGGTGTTTGAAGTTTTTATAGCTACCAGGGCCCTCAGGTAGTCAGCCAGAAATCAAGGAAGAGAAGATATTCTCATTCTTGTTTAGTGGGTAGGAGGGTCCAGAAACCGGTTACAAAAATATCACGTTTGGGGCACTTTCTGGCACAGAAACAGCTGCTCTAAATCCCTCCTGAGACCTGTAGGATCAGGCAGGCTGCAAAACAGGCAGTTCAGAGGGAACAACCTCAGGTTAGGAAGCCTTCTACTCTTTTCCTGGCACAAATCAAGAACCAGATGGTTCCTGCCTGCCCGTGGTCAGAGATGAGGAAAGCACTGGTCAGTTCCTGGTCTATCTGGGTCATGACCGCACTGAGGACTTAACAAGCAGGGTTGCTATCTTGGGTTGGATTCTATATCCAAGGACCTCCATCCGGAGGGATCCGATGATGTCTCCTCCTATCTAGAAGGTCAAGGCGACGTGAATTGCTCCCCGCCACCCCCAACTGGAAGCCTCCTGCATTCTGTGCCAGCCTCAACTTTCAGGCAGCCATCTGCTGTAGTTCAGGGGAGTTGTGTGTGCTCAATCGCTCAGTCCTGTCCGACTCTTTGCGACCCCAGGGACTGTAGCCCGCCAGGCTCCTCTGTCCATGGGATTCTCCAGGCAAGAATACTGGAGCAGGTTGCCATTTCCTCCTCCATGGGTCCTTCCTGACCCAGGGATTGAACCCTGGCTCCTACATCTCCTGAATTGGTAGGCGGATTCTTTACCACTGAGCCACCTGGAAATCTGAGGAGACTTGGGGGAACTTGAAATAAACTCTCCACAGTGAGGCTGGCATTGCCTGCCAGTCAACCTTCGGAAATGTACCAGAAACCAAATCCAACCCGATTCCAGAGAGAGCCCTTTGGAGATAAGACAACAGGTTACTGGCTACTCCCTTTCTTCAAAGGCTTCCCTGGTGGCTCAGATGGTAAAGAATCTGCCTGCAATGTAGGAGACCTGGGTTTGATCCCTGGGTCGGGAAGATTCCCCTGAAAAAGGGACTGGCTACCCACTCCAGTATTCTTGCCCTAGAGAATCCCATGGACACAGGAGCCTGGCGGGCTACAGACCATAGGGTCGCAACGAGTTGAACACAACTGACTAACACTTTCATTTTCCCTTTTTTCTTCAAATTGTTTTCTTTAAAGGATTCCTCTTCATTTCTTCTCCAGCAAGGGTCTAACTCATCACCATGATACCTCCTCACTTCATCCCAATCAAATACTTTTGATGAAAAGAAGCCATGGGAGTCAGGGGCTGCAGCAACCGTGAGCTCTGAGAAGAAGGATGTCTTAAACGTCTCAGCAAATAGCAGGCACTCAAACAACAACAAATTGTGTGTTGCTTTATAATTTACAAAGTGCTTGTTCTTTCACCATCTCATCTAAGTCCACAACAATCTTATAAGATGCTACTATTTCTCCACATTTACTCAGAAAACTATGGCTCAGAGAGATCAAGTGTTCAAGCTCACACAGCAGGACAGGGAACTGACTCCAGAACCCAGGATCTAAACCGTGCCCTTCTGCTCCTCCCATACCCCACCCACCCTGCCTCACTAAGACATGGTTGCTGCCCTCAAGGAGTTTAAAGTTCTGCCCCCAAATCAACCACCTCACAGACAGAGGACACCCAGACTCCCACAAGGAGACCACCCACCAGAAGATGACCCACCTGCTGGGCTCACAGGTCATGGTTCTGCAGCAAAAAGCCAGGACTAGACCTGCCGCTTTTGTTTAGGCAGCAGCAATATGGCTCGGGCAGGGACAGGCTGAACTGGGGAAACTGCTTCGTTTAACTGTGGTAGTGAGAAGGCACTATATGTTTAGCTGTGGTTTGCTAAGAGGGTAGCGTGGGGCGGTCCCCAGGCTCCCTGCCAAGGCTCTTTCCTCCTGGTCACTTCCTCTTGCACTATAAATCACAACGTGGCAGGAGGGGCAACTGATTTTGTGCCTTCTGCCGGTCCTGATTTCCCCATCATTGTAGAAACTGCCCCCATGGAGCAGCAGTTCTCAATTGTGGTTGCCATGAGAAGGGCGTGAGCCTCCTCAAGCTGGAGTGTCCCTGTCCCACCTACACCCTCCAGCCCCTGAGGCTTCTTTACTGGGACTTTCCCCAGAGTCAGGTTCAGACTTTTGTTTTCAGAGCTCCTTGTGGATTTCTGATGCATAACAGGACAGCTGCCACAAATGATCAGCAGCACAGGGAAAAGTCTACTGTTCGGGCAAAGCCCCCAAAATGCAGCAGTGTACAAAGCACTCTAGACTTTTCTGTCCCAGGCTCAGTTCTGCCATACACTAGAAGCCACTACTGGACTTCCCTGGCAGTCTAGTGGTTAACACTCCATGCTTCCAGTGCAGGGGGTGTGGGCTCAATCCCCGACCAGGAAACTAAGATCCCACAGGCACTGCAGCACGGCCAAAAGAAATAAAATTTAGAAGCCACTACCTTCTACTTTATTACTTAACCTGTCTGAGTTTCAGTCTCCTCAAATCTAAAATGGGATCAAACGAGGTTAAGAGTTAATGCAAGTAGTTAACATGTTTCTACAAGAACTTCGTAAACTATAAACATATATAGAAAAGTTGTAGCCCACAAACTGCCAACTTACCACTCATTGCACTGTAGCATAATTCTTAAGTTTTTATGCCTGCCTTCCCCAATAGACTTTGAGCACCTCCCCTTCAGACTTGACAGCTAACCTTCCTTGGAATCCCCAGCGCCTAGCACAGAACAATGACTAATAAATGCTTGTTAAATAAGTGTTAGAAGCCCGCCAAGAAGCGGTGAGCATGGCAACGGAGAGCCACGGAGAGGTACGGAGAGGACTATTTTAAAGTTGATCCAAACATGCAGCGGCCACTCGAAAACCACAGCTGCGTGGAAAGGAAGCTCCTAGACCGGGTGAAGCTGCTACTCGGGAGTATGAAGTCAGCGTCCTGGCAGGTGGGGGCAGCCCCCGCTAAACCCCTAACAGCTGCTGCCCAGCAACTGTTTGGGGGCAGGGCGGCGAGCAAAGGGGCAGCTTCCCATGCGCACGGCGCCTTCCCCAGGGCCCGGCCTCCCCGAGACAGGGTGTCAGTGGCATGCTTGTGCTATTTCGAACAGCGTGTCCCCTGCCAAGGCTGCTGGGTGACGTCGCCGGCAAGGGACGCCGCGCGGCCCAGGGATTCGGGGTACCCCCAAAGGGCTCGGAGCGAAGCCGCGGGAGGCCGAGCCCTAGGCGGGAGTCGGGGTCGAGGGGCTCAGCGCTGGCCTCGTCCCGCAAACCTGACAGCCGCGTTTCCTCCACCGGACCTCGGAGCAGGACCTCAAACTCTCTTCTCCCCGGAAACGCGCGCCTCCCCTGTTACTTAGTAACGACGCCCCCTGTTGCATAGCAACGAGGATCCGGGTCCGCAGTTAAGACTGCCCGCCGAGCGACTTCGGACCCCTCCCCACAGGCGCTCGCCAGGCCTCGAGGCCGCCAGGCTCCCACCTATAGCGGCCGCCGCCACCGAGTCCCGCGTGCAGCCCCCGAGCCCCGGACTCAGCTTGCACTCACCGGGCTCTGGCCACCGCTGCTCTTCACGTGCGACTTCACTAAAATGCGGCACTACACCCGCGCCTCAACTCTGGGGCGTTGGTTTATCGTCTGCGCACGCGCAAGGCGGGACGCGCCCGGACCTGCGGGCCTCCCAAAATGCCCAAACCCCCGGGTCAGCGCATGCGCTCTACTCTCTGTTGCGTCTTTATCCCAGTTATTCCCGCTGGGAGAAGAATGGGGTCGGAAGTTCGAGCTAGGAACGGGTTTCTGGCAGGAAAGGGGAAAGAAGTGACTATATCTGGGCTACAGAGTGGGTAAACTTCATTTTTTAATTTGGAGTGGAAGCTTATCCGCCTCAAAAAAAAAAAAAAAAGAAAAGAAAAGACCCTTGGCATTTCGGGCATTGTAGTTCTCCAGCTACGTGGGGCCTCCGGAGGCATTGTGGGGAATGTAGTTCTAAGAAAGAGGCGCCTGAGCGCACCTGGTCTTTTGAGAAAAATTTTCGCGCTTAACAGACACAAAGGGGAAAGGGTGTTAGAGGAGCAGTAAGAGGCACTCAACCGGGAAAATGCATCCTTTCCCTCTGAAAGCATTTCCACACCTTAACTCTGCAGATGATTCCTAAATGTTCTCTCAGTTTTAGAGAGGGAAGGGCACTAACTTCCAGACCCGTTTCAATAAAAAAGGCAGCATTAGTACCTATCGTAGCTTAAATTTCAACGTCACCCAGAAATGTAGTCTTAACAAGTTAGTCAGGAATTTTTTGGTTAGCATAAATGAGGCAATCTGTCACACGGGCTCTCTGTTGTCCCCAAAGGAGGCTGAGATAATCTGCCATATAGATAGATCCCTTTCCGTTCCCCATAAAATATGTAACCTATGCCTGCAATGCGGGAGACCTGAGTTCCATCCCTGGGTTGGAAAGATCCCCTGGAGAACGGAAAGGCTACCCACTGCAATATTCTGGCTTGGAAAATTCCATGGACTGTATAGGCCATGGGGGTCGGAAAGAGTTGGACAGGACTACCGCGACTTTTCACTTTCACTTTCATGCCTAAAGTAATCTTTTCTTCTGTTCGTGGATTCCATGTCCTACGTTTAAAAACCGTTCCTTTACTATAGCCCTTTGGAGAGATGGGATGCTGTCTAATTTATGAATCTTCTATAACTAATTAGATACTTGAAATGTATTTGGGTGAATTTTGTTTTTTAATTCTATGAAGTACTAAAAGTGTTCCAGTGAGAAAAAGGAAAAAGTTTTCTTTTTTTCTCTTGCCCGTTTCTGAGCACTTTTTTTACTTTGAATATTTCTATCTGTAGTCAGTGCATGCATGCATGCAAAATTCGTTTAGTCCTGTTGGACGGACCTCTTTGCAACCCTGCGGGTCATAGCCCTATGGGCTCCTCTGTCTATGGGATTTTCAAGGCAAGAATACAGGAGTGGATTGCAATTTCCTCCTCCAGGGGAACTTCCTGACCCAGGGATCAAAACTGGGTCTCCTGCATTGCAGCCAGATTCTTTACCAACTGAATCCCCAGGGGAAGGCTCCAGTACAATTCAGGAAAGACGATGGACCCAACTAACAGGCTGCTTGACTCCAGTCTATAACTGTTTTTGAAACAGTGCAAGAGGAAGAAGAATATAAGATCCTTACACCTTTGTTCCTTGTCACTGACCCTTGACTGTGCACCCTCACCTATATAATTCCCTGATTTCTCAAGGAAGGGAGGCCCAGTGCTTGAGGCAGGAGCCTGCTGTGTCTCCCCTCCTCCACCTGAGGATTGAAGCCACCTTTCTATTTCCTCCAAACCTGGTCTCCATATTTTATTTGGCTTCAGTGGGCAGAGAAAGCCATGATTTTGGATGGCATCAGAAGATCCTAACATACATCTTCACTTCTTAGCAGGTGTGGAGATTCAAGGAAATAAGTGGAGTGAACTTTTTCCAATGAAGTAAATGAAGTTCTTTGTTTTTTAAATTTAAGTTGCTGCCCAAATGCTCTTATGTAGGTAAGCTCCCCTTTGATGTTCCTGAAACAGTTCTGAAACTCAACACTCTAAAAGAGAAATCTATTTTTTCCCCTCCCTCCCTGAATCAGCTTTTTAATTCAGCCTTCCATAGCTCTGAGGAACTACTCCCAAGAGGTAGGGGGAGAGGCCAGTATATCTGTAATTTTGGTAAGAGGTGTGTGCAATCCAGCATACATCTTGATAGAAGGTTACTGCTAGTCGAGAGGAACAAGTTCATGATTTTAATGCTTTTCTAAGTATGGGAAGATGCAAGAATTAGGGTTCACAAGAAAAATTTCCTATCATATTTAGCTATCAAAGGGTCTGTTTTGCCTGTTTTCTCAAAGCACAGAGTGGCTCACCCTGTTCTTCATCCTGAATTTCTTTCAGTGTGTATTGCAGGTCAGTGCTGAGGACTTAATCTAGTAGATTTGTGAAACTGGATGGTGAGTGACATTCCTTGTTTTACAGTGCCTCCTTGTGGTCCTAAACTTAACCAAGGTTTGGGAGACATTTCATATCCAGATTGTCCCCTGGTGCCAGGAAGGCTTATTGCTAGGTCAGGTGAGGATTCCCTTGATATGCCACTCAGTGCATTATTAATGTCCCTGTTAATAGTAGCCATAAACATATCTGAACCACTTGTCTCACTAGTCTGCTATGTTTCAGGAAATGATTCCCTTTTGTTGCTTCTTCCCATATCTAGAGTTATACTATTGTTCAGTTGCTAAGTGGTGTCTGACTCTTTGTGACCCCATGGACTGCAGCATGCTGGGCTTCTCATTATTACAATTATTTTAATTTTATATAGAACTATATATTTGGTCAGGGCCTCCCTGGTGGTTCAGTGGGAAAGAATCTGCCTGCCAGTGCAAGTGACTCGGGAGATCCAGGTTCAATTCCTGGGTTGGGAAGATCTCCTGGAGAAGGAAATAGCAACCCAGTCCAGTACTCTTGCCTGGAGAATTCCATGGACAGAGGAGCCTGATGCACTGAGTCTATGGAGTCATAAGGAGTCAGACACGACTTAGGGACTAAACAGCTGTATATTTGGTTGACTGTTTCAAGCTGCTTAGTCATCAGAATATTTGTCAGAATCTCAGTTGTAATATGAAAAACAACAATCTTGTAGAGTAAGCAGAATACAGGTAGTACAGTTAGTAGCATTTTTTTAAAGTCTTAAGTAAGGATTTTTTAACTTATTTATTTGCTGCACCAAGTCTTAGTTGTGGAGTGAGGGATCTTTAGTTTCGACATACAAATTCTTATTTGCAGCATGTGGGGTCCAGGTCCCCGACCAGAAACAGAACACTGGCCCCCTGCATTGAAAGTGTGGAGTCTTAGCTACTGGACCACCAGGGAAGTCCCTTAAGTTAGCATTTAAACCAAGAAGTTCCATTGGATGTGACCCCTGGTCACCTAACCCATCTGTTCCATACCAATCGTTATCTTTAAGGGTAATAATAAGTTGACATTGTTCATAAGGCTGCTGCTGCTAAGTCGCGTCAGTCGTGTCCGACTCTGTGCTACCCCATAGACGGCAGCCCACCAGGCTCCTCCGTCCATAGAATTTTCCAAGCAAGAGTACTGGACTGGGTTGCCATTGCCTTCACTCAGCCTAATTTCTTAAGGTTATTAAGCTCATTATCCTTAGTATAATTTAATTGTTCCCACTATAAGGAAGCCTTTAAATTTAAATGACTATAGCGTGGTATTAACAATATAAATCCATCCCATAATTGAGGGACAGTCTCTCCCAGTAAGCAGGAGGTTATGATTTTTGACTGAAATTTAGCTCATTGTTCTGATTGAGCTTGAGTGTTTAACCTTTAAAGAAAAATTGTACTTATGGCCAGGGTCAGAGCAGGTATGATTGATTAGCCAAGTGAGGGAGTCCCATCTATTAATATCAATAAGGGCTTGAGCAGAACTATATAAGTTTTTTCTTCTAGAATAAATGTCCTAAGGACCATCCAGTCAAGCCTTTGGAGTGGAAAAATCCACCAATGTAAACCGAAAGTACTGAACATGGATAATCAACCATAAATACAACAATTGGATTGATTTTTAAACTCTGCATAGGGTTTGTGTATCCATGATAGAAACCAAGAAAACACTATAAATGATCACATAGGTCAGGCCCAGCATCTTGGAATAGCTGTTCACTCCTCATGTCATCTTCTCATCCTGGTGTGGGTATTGTTTTAAGGTGATATTGAGGTCAGCAGTCCTGTCTTTAGACCAGTCTGGTACAGGGGCCCTTTTTAAACTGGGAGGAATGAATGCAGGAATTAATTCTCTTTGGTTTCATTGCACCCGAGCTAGTTAAGAATATGATAAAAATCCTTTCGTCTAGGTTGGAGACAGTTCTTTAAATGATGCCTTTTCCAGTTTGAAATCTCCTTGTTTCAGGTCATGGCATATCTGATCTTCATCCAAAGATAGATTACTAGAGTAAACATCAGAAAGAATTTTGGACTGCCCTTTTAATAGTTCATTAAACCTTACAATAATGCAAACTGGTAAAAAGAAGTCATCTGGGAAGTGAGTCTTAGGCAGTAAATACCAAAACGCAAAGCCCACTAACAGCACTAGAGCTTAATATCTACAAAGGTATATTACTGAAACATAACTTTTCTTTTGAAAACCATCCTTGTCTCTACAGAATATAGCCAGATTAAGACTAATTTGCTTGCAAAATGAGTCCAGTTTCAATAAACTTAACCTGATTATATATATAAGTATAATTGACCATACATACTTAAAACTCAAAATTTTGGGGTCCCATCAAGATCATGGCAAATAGAAAGGGAAAAGTGGAAACAGTGACAGGTTTTATTTTGGGAGCTCTAAAATCATTGCAGACTGTGACTGCAGCCATGAAATTAAAAGACGCTTTCTCCTTGGAAGAAAGGCTATGACCAACATACACAGCATATTAAAAAGCAGAGACATCACTTTGCCAACAAAAGTCTGTATGGTTTTTCCAGTAGTCATGTACAGATTTGAGAGTTGGACCACAAAGAAGGCCAAGTGCCAAAGAATTGATGCTTTTGAACTGTGGTACTGGATAAGACTCTTGAGAGTCCCTTGGATTACAAGGAGGTCAAACAAGTCAGTCTTAAAGGAAATCAGTCCTGAATAGTCATTGGAAGGACTGATGCTGAAGCTGAAACTCCAGTATTTTGGCCACCTGATGCAAAGAGCTGACTCATTGGAAAAGACCCAGATGCTGGGAAAAGTTGAAGGCAAAAGGAGAAGAGGGTGGGAGATGATGAGATGGTTAAATAGCATCACGGACTCAGTGGACATGAGTTTGAGCAAACTCGAGGAGATAGTGAAGAACAGGGGAGCCTGGTGTGCCTCAGTCCATGGGGTCACAAAGAGTCAAACATGACTTAGCTACTGAACAATGACAAAAGCTCTTTTAAATTGGTTTTGTTGGAACTTTTCCTAAGGATTCTCGGATACGAACTTTAAAAGGTTTCTCAAGGCCAGGAAAGTCATGCTAAGGACTTGCGATCAGATTCTATTTGATATACCTATAAATTTGGGTGAATCACTCTCATCTTGAGGGTCCAAAATATCTTGAGGTTCTTGAACCTGACAGGAAATGGCTTGAATTATTCATCTGATAAGGTTGAAAGGTCCCAGACTATTTCTTTTCAAGGAGTTAATGGCTCCAGAAAGTCAGTCTTAGTTCCTTAATGCTGTCTTGTCATATCTGAGTCTATGCACATGTCTCCCAATTATGACATTGCAATCAAAGCCTTGATAGTATAACCAATGTTTTAAATTGTGTGCTGTTGTTAAGGAGAATAAGTTCTTACTGAACTTATGCAAATAACAGTATTGCCATGAAAATAAGAATACTCACTAAGAGTTTCCAAATTCCGGAGGGATCAAATAGAGGGAAAAGATAGATGTTTCAGTTCTGCTTACAAAGATATAATTCATCAGATTGCTGTAAATCACAGTTAGCTTAAGGGGAAAGGTTTCTTTATATCTGGAAAGCAAAGATTAAAAGTCAATAATATTTCAGACAAAAAGCCATACTTGTTAATCCTGATACTTCATAGGTTTATGAAGCCATCAGGTTTTCCATTAGAATTCTTTTTTTACCCAGTTCAGCAATATAATCTAAACATTTTCAGAAACCTTTACTTATCAGAAAGTCCTTTCTATAAGTCTTCTTGAAGATGAAGCATTTTTACAAAGCACCAGAGCAAAATAATAATTGTCAATAAATGACAAAAGACTTTAAAGGGCAAGGCTAAAGACCTGATTACAATGTAGTTGTCAAAGAAATTTAGTTATTTTTGTGACATAGAATATTAACATAATAATTAGAATTATGACTGATAACATTTTATCAGGACACAGTCAAATTTTAGACATTTCATATAATTTCCAGAACATTTATGTTAGTAACAGTTACCCATAGTGGAGAACGAAGTGGCAGTGCCCTCCAGTATTCTTGCCTGGAGAATTCCGTGGACAGAGGAGCCTGGCGGGCCACAGTCCACGGGGTCCCAAAGAGTCAGACATGACTGAGCAACTAACACAACATACCCTACAACCTAAGAAAGTGGACAGTGCTTCCCCTGTAATTTAATATACCAAATAAGCATAATTAACTTAATATCTTTCTTTGAGATGTTTTCGTATCCTCTGAAGTATCCCCAAGTTAGCTAGAGGTCAAGAGAACTTCATTTTAAAATTGGTTTGAGGAAGTTTGTCAAAGATAACAGAAAGTTTTAGGGCCTTGCCTGGTGGTTCAGTGGTTAGGAATCCACTTGTCAATTTGGGGGACATGGGTTCAATCCCTCGTCTGGGAAGATTCCACATGCCGAGCGGCAACTAAGTCCATGTGACGCAATTACTGAAACCCACGCACCTAGAGCCCATGCTCCACAATAAGACAAGCTGCCACAACGAGAGGCCCGTGCACCGCAGCTAGAGAGTGGCCACCACTCACCACACCTAGACAGTCCACACGGAGTAGTGAAGACTCAGTGCAGCCAAACATAAATAAGTAAATAAATAAATAATTTTAAAAAATTTAAAACACTTGGTCAAATAGGATCATAGGTCACTATGAAACAATATTTATTTAACCAAGTGACAATTGTTGTTGTTGTTCAGTCATGAAGTCATGTTCAACTCTTTGCGACCCCGTGGACTAAAGCATGCCAGCCTTCCTGGTCCTTCACTATCCCCTGGAGCTTGCTCAAACTCATGGCCATTGAGTCAGTGCACCATTCAACCATCTCATCCTCTGTGGCTCCCTTCTCCTCCTGCCCTCAATCATGTGACAAAAGAATATTTCAGAGGCAAATACAAAAATTTACAACAGGTTGTTTAAAAGGTAAGAAACTTTACAATCTGCCATCAAAAGCAGATGAATATTCCAAGAAAACTTTGTTGCTCTTAACAGAGAGAAAACCAAATTCTAATTTTGTACCAGTTTATTTTTTATAGTAAAACTCAATCAATTAAGTTAATTCTAACCTTAGCCAGTTCTGCTCACATGCAAAACTCTTTTCCTACAATTTCTTTTCCATAACCTTCTATAACTTTGTTTTTTTACCTTCAGATTTTGTCCTATGCTGTCTCTTTTCTCTCTCTGTCTTTAACCTTTTTTAGGACAAAATTATTTCCTTTTCCCTTAACAAAATTCACTTCCATTCTTTATACTTTATTTTTCCTTTGCATACAAATATATATTTTCCTTATTAATTTTTGAAAGTTTGAATTATGTATTTTAATTATAATCTTAAACCTTTAAAACCTTAATTTCTAGTAAAAGTTAAGAAGTAAGCAATTATGAACTGTCTTTTAATTAGCAGTCTGTAGAATGACAAACTTATTAGCTATAATTTCTAAAATCATGTACTTTCTTATAGAAAATGTCTCATATTAACTAATAGTCCTAAATATCATTAGTTTCTCTGTAAAAGAATCTTTGTATTAATGTTTCAGTATATTATTTTATTTGTAAATGACCTAGATAGTCAATAAACTTCTATCATTTAACTTAACTTAGCAAAACTCCGAAGTTTCAAGTTACCAAAAATCTGCATAAACTATTTTTAAGTAAACAGGCTGTAAAACAATTATTCCTAAAGAGTTTACCTAAAAACTCTTATCTCATTTACACTTAATTTACTCGTAAAAATCTTACAATAGCAAGTTATTTTTCTTGCTGACAAGTTTTGTAAAAATCAGATCTTATTTGACTTTTAGCAACCCTACATACAATAAAAGGATTATACATAATGCTGATTATACCATCTCAATATTAATTAGATCAAAAGGCTTAAATTTGTTTAACACCAGATATTAATGTAATACTGAATATTTCCCAGATTCAAGTGAACCTGAAATCCATTTGGGTTAATTTCTTTTATATTTCTGAGAATTTGTATAAGTGCTTAATTTCATTTAAACCAATTATATAGAGATCCTTTATAAATTAACTTTGGCCATACTACCCAGAGGTAGAAATATATCTATAATATATACACAGACATGTAGACATACACAGCCATAGATCCCATAGCTTCACTGAAAAGCTTAGTTATTAAAAAATAAAATAAAAACTAAAAACTTAGTCATTAATCAGTTATGACAATATAAAACTCATTTGTTTATAAGTAAGTTAACAGAATAAGTTAAATTTACTTGCTTGAATTTAAAAAGGTCTCTTTTCTATTTTTTTCCCCCTCAGTCTCAGAAATTGCAAATGGTGTAGATAAGAGTTCCTGAGAGTCCTGGTAGAACATTTTATATCTCAAAGCACAAAGAAAGAAATGCAAGCTCCTCCTAGAAGGACTTTTGTTCCCCTGGGTTCAGAGTTTTGAAAAGATGGTTTATCAAACCAGTTTCTTTATGCAAAAACCAGTTTTGGAATGTCAAACAACCCCATCTTGGCCATTTCAGGGTGGGATTTCCTTTAGTTCCCAATTAAGTGAAGACTTATGGAAGTATTTGTTGGCTCCTGTTTTCTTCTTTTTGGGAAACTCTATTCCCCATTTTAAAGTTGATTGGCCAGGATAAAATTACTACCGAAAACTGTCTGGTGGACACATGTGCTGTTCATGAGCTTAATTCCTCTAGGTGTCACCCTGGAGTCATTTCAGCTCTTTTACCTGCCTTACTTTCTCCCTCCAGCAATCTAAACCCCACCCCCACCCCCAGTTTCTCAGAGCACTGGATGGCCAATCCTTATGTGTTCATCTTTCGATGAGCAACTTTTCTGTTAATGAGTCGGTTTTCCTATGGGACTGCTGCATGGTATAAGGACTCACCTTCATTGCCATAAATGTCTCCATTGCCTGAGAAGGCTGCAACCAACCAGGAGGAACTCTGTCCCTTATCTCTGGAGCTGAAAGCTCTCATGTGGTAGCTTCACTTTAATTCCGACTAACCCTGTTAAAGTTTGGTCTTTCCTAGTGGCTCAAATGGTAAAGAATCTGCCTGCAATGCAGGAGACCCCGGTTCGATCCCTGGGCTGGGAAGATCCCCTGTAGAAAGGAATGGCAACCCACTTCAGTATTCTTGCCTGGAGAATTCTATGGACAGAAGAGCCTGGCAGGCTACAGTTCATGGATTGTAAAAGAGTCAGGCATGACTGAGCAACTAACGCTTTCACTTTCTGTTAGAGTTTATGAAGCTGTCAGCTTTCAACCTAATCACCCAGTCCAAACCTCCACAATGTCTTTCTTTTTTAAATATAATTGTATTTATTTATTTATTATTTTTGGTTGCACTGGGTCTTTGTTGCTGCTCACAGGCTTCCTCCTGTTGCAGCAAGTGGGACCTATTCTTCATTGTGGTGCATAGGCTTCCCATTGTGGTGGCTTCTCTTGCAGAGCATGGGCGCTAGGCATATGGGCTTCAGTAGCTGCAGCCCATGGACTCAGTAGTTGTGGCCCATGGGCTTTGTTGCTCTGAAGCATGTGGAATCTTCCCGGACCAGGGACTGAACCCATGTCCCCTACATTAACAGACAGATTCTTATCCACTGTACCACCAGGGAAGTCCTCCTCAGCGTGCTTCAACTGAGAAAAATTTCCCCAGTGTCTCTCAATACAGGAAATACAGGTATCTCTCCTTGAACCTAAGTTCAAGGATAACCCACTTTTCATACCAAGGAATTTAACAACCTGTGAATAAAACTCAGGATTGTCAACCCAGATGGAAGATCTGGAATTTAAGGGAGACTCATCTAATTTCATTGGGACACACCATGGAGGTGGATGGACAGAAGGAGTCCTTGGTGGTACCAGGGCTCTGGATCAGCCTAGAGTTCAGGCAAATGAGAGAAGTCTGCTCTGGGTCCCTCTCTGTATGGTCACCAACTGTCAACTGAAAAAGGATGCACGACATAGGAGCTGTGAGTTGAGTTCTATGCCTTATCTTACTGAGGACTATAGCCTGAGAGACAGCCTCTGATAGCTCTGAGGAACTGCTGCTGAGAGGGAGGGAGAGAGGCCAGTGTACGTGTGATTTTGGCCAAAGAGTGTGTACAATCTCACTTACATCTCAGTAGGTTACTACTAATTGTGAGGGACAGGTATCTCCGTCTGTGATTTTAGTGCTTTTCTATGTATAGGAGGACAGAAGAATTGAGGTTCATAAAAAATTTTCTTTTTATAGCTAACTATTTAAGGGCCTGTTCTGTGCACTTTTCCAAAGCACAGTGTGCCTCATCCTGTTCTTTGTCCTGAATTCCTTTCAAGGAGTACTTAGGGCAGTGACTATAGTGGCTAATGACTTAATCCTTCCTTGTAGGTCTAGATGGTAAGTGACATTCCTTGTTGTACACAGACTACACATGAGTAGCAACCAGTCTGTCCCCATGTCAGATTGCTTCTTTCCTTCAGACACATTCATTTTCCTCTGGACCCTTTGCTTTGACGAAGGGTCTCTTTCTTTCAGAACAAATTCTGGTAGCATCCTCAGTCACACCTCCTAGCCTTCCTAACAGCTGCAACTTCACATTTGCTTGTGCGATCATTTCTGATTTGTAGGACTACCAGTCCCATGTCATGGACTTTCCTGTGCAGGAAATATAACTGTTTTTCCCCTTATGAAAAAATTAATTTCTTTTATAAAGTTTCATGTATTTGTGTATCTGTTTTTGGCTATGCTGGGTCTTCATCGCTGCACAGGCTTTTCTCTAGTTGCCGTGAGTGGAGGGGGGGAGGGCTACTCTTCATTGCAATGCATGGGCTTCTCAATGCAGTGGCTTCTCTTGTTGACGGGCACAGACTCTAGGGCACTCGGGCTCAGTTGGGCATGTGGGCATGTAGTTGTGGTTCCCAGGTTCTAAAGCACAGGTTCAATAATTGTGGCACATTGGCTTAGTTGCTCCATGGCATGTGGGATCTTCCCGGACCAGGGATCAAATCCATATCTCCTGCATTGGCAGGCAGATTCTTTACCAATGAAACACCAGAGAAGCCCTCCTTTCTTCTTCTTTCTTTAAAAAAATATTTATTTAATTTATTTGGTTGCATTGGGTCTTAATTGTAGCATGTGGGATCTTCTGTCTTCATTGTGGCATGCAGGATCTTTAATTGCAACATGTGGGATCTAGTTTCCCAACCAGGGGTCAAATCTGGACCCCCTGCATCGGGAGCACAGAGTCCTAGCCACTGGACCACCAGGAAAGTCCCAAGTTAGCATCTTTTCAACTCTATTTTCCATCTGAGTGGAGGGACACTCTTAGACAGTTCAAGGCTCTTCCCACCATTGTTTTACAGTCTGTATAAACCTTCTGGAAAATTAACAGGGTGAAGGGGGGGAATCCACCTAATCCTTAGTTGTTTGAGGTGCACTGTCCTGCTTAATCCTCTGTCAGTTGTCCACAAGGTTGTAACTTAATCTACCTGGGAGATGGAGCTTCTGGGCTATTGACCTATGTGTACCCTTGCTTCTCAAGCAGCAGCAGCAGTCTTGGTCCAGGGGAGCAGGGCATAGAGTTCCAGTCTTGAGAACCCACTGACAGTTATAGCCATTCCCCCTACCTCTTTGCTTCCCAACCTTAGGTAATCTTTATCTCCTTTGTGCAGAGATTGAGACTGGAGGGAGTGAGGAAGAAACTGAGATCAAATTCTCACCTCTAATAGTTACTCCAAAATCAGTTGCCCTGAATCCTATGTTATGAGGGACTGGCTTTTGAAACTCAAAAGCCTGGAAACAACTCCCTGTTTCCTCCATTCTTCTGTCACAGCCGTAAGCTCCCTACCATAGGGACATGGGCTTCCCTGGTGGCTCAGTTGATAAAGAATCCGCCTGCAATGAGGGAGACCTGAAGTCGATCCCTGGGTTGGGAAGATCCCCTGAAGAAGGCTACCCATTCCAGTATTCTGGCCTGGTGAATGCCATGGATGGTACAGTCCATTGGGTCACATAGAGTCGGACATGACTGAGCGACTTTCACTTTCACTTTCATAGGGACACCTCTGGTTTTGCTCAAAGTGCTATCCCCAATGTCAAGTATAATGTCTGACTGGCACATAGTGGGTACTCAATAAAGATTGGACTTCCCAGGTGGCGCTAGTGGTAAAGAACCTGCCTGACAATACAGGAGAGGTAAAAGATGCAGTTCGATACCTGGGTTGGGAAGACCCCCCTGGAGGAGGGCATGGCAACCCACTCCAGTATTCTTGCCTGGAGAGTCCTGATGGACAGAGGAGCCAGGCTATAGTCAGTCCATAACGTCACACAGAGTCGGTCATAACTAAAGTCACTTAGCATAAAGATTTGTCCAAAAAGTGAATGATTGGGTCTTGCTGCTTCCCTTTGCAACCCATCCAGTAAATGTCTTCCAGAGGAATCTGCTAGAAATGTGGTTATGATGCTATAGCTTATCTGCTATTCATCTGTTGATCCAATCAAGTCTAACCACCTCTGGTTCAAGTTCCCCTCTAAACAGATCGATTTTATTTCCTACCACATACAAATACTTAAGATGCCTGGCTTGTCAGGCAGCCTGTCATTCAACCAACAATAGTTATGACATTCCTGCTATGTATCAGGCACTGTGCTAGACCCTGAGAAAGAGCAGTGACCAGAACAATCATGGTTCCTGCCATTATAGACTACAACCTAGCAGAGAACCCAGACAGCAAACTGATACTTGTACATAATTAAATGATTATAGTGGGACTTCCCTTGTGGTCCAGTGGTTAAGAATCCACCTGCCAATGCAGGGGACACGGGTTCAATCCAGGGTTCCTGAAGATCCCACCTGCCGAGGGGCAACTAAGTCTGTGCCCTATAACTAGAGAAGCCACTGTAATGAGAGCCCACACACCATAACAAAGAGTGACTGCTGCTTACTGCAACTAGAGTAAGCCCGCTCACATCAAATGAAGACCCAGCACAACCAAAAATAAATAATACATTCTTTGAAATAAATTATTATAGTTATCCAGAGTGACTCAGAGGAAAATTACAGGGTGCCGTGGGGACTAAAATTCAGTCAGGGGTCAAGAAGAGACTCCAGAGGAAGTGCTATTTAGGGTGAGACTGGGTTTACTTTGGAGGGGATGGGGGATGGAGAAGAAGGGCAGGGGATGAGGAAAGTGTTCCAGGTGAAGGATCTGGAACCAGTCAGAGTGGATAAGTTTGAGGACTTGAAAGGTCGGTGTGTCCAAGAAGCAGATGACTTGCCCAAAATCACACAGCAAAGGGGTAGTAGGGGCAAGACCAGAAGAGTTTCTTAGCCAGTGTTAGCTTCTCTACCCATCTGTATCTTCGTCTTCTTCACTGGGTCTTCCAAAGCTAGTCCTCTGAGAAACACTTGCCAGAAAACACATGAGGCATGAACTGAAAATGCAGACTCTCTAAATTAGACCCCAGAAAAATGCATTTTTAAAAGTTCCTTAAGAAATTGTTACAGAAACCAACATAACATTGTAAATCAATTATCCTCCAATTAAAAATAAATTAAAAATTTGAAAATAGAATAAAAAATTATGGAGTACTCAAAAATAGACTTATAAAAATACACAAAACCATTATGGACAATAATATAAAACTATACTGAAAAAATATTACAGAAGACGTAAGTAAATAAAAGTATACCATGCTCACGAAATAAAAGACTAATAGCATTTAAAAAAAAAAAATTGTCACATACTCCAATATTTGCAAGACGGTCGTTGCACCGCCCCTGGCTCAAAAGAGTGTAGCTAAATTGATTGGCTTTAAGGTCCCAGTGCATTAAGGGAAATGTAGTTTCCAATCTCCTCTCCCATCCATTGGAGCTTTACGAAACTAGCCGAGAGGGCCCGGAAATAGCCGAGTATTTCCTGGCGCGCCCTTTCCTGCCTGATTGCATTATGGGAAAGGACAGTTTCCGTTAAATTCTGGAGGCTGAAGCGCGCGACTGGCCACACTCCCACGTGAAGCCCTTCGCGAGCATCGCTCCGCGGGGCAGCTCCCCGCTCGCAGCGGAGCGTCTGGAGGCAGCGAGGGAACTGGAAGTGTCCCGCAGGGGCTCAGAAGCTGATCCCGGAGCCCAGTGTGAGGAGCCTCGGAGTGCAGCGAGGGCGCCATGTCTCTGATCTGCTCTAGTAAGTATCGGCTACGGTCGCTCGTGGGGTGCTGGAGGCCGGAGAGCCGAGCTTGAGGATCTGCGCGCCTCTGCGGCGCCGGGGTCGGGGCTGGACCTGAAAAACGGGGCTCTGGGGAGGCAGGGCGGCGGCCTGTCAGCCCGGGGCGGGGGGGAGGGGGGGTCTTCCTCCTCCAGCGTGAGGTCAATTTGCGCAGCGCTTCATAGTTTACATAACGTCTCCAGCGCATTGTCGCAAGCTGCACGGAAGCAACCCACCTCGTTTGCGCAGTGGATCTGAGGCTTGGATAGTGGGGAGCTGGTGGTGCAGGGAAAAGAGCTCTCCTGTAGGAATCAGAAAGCCAGAGGGTTGCGCAGGATCCGCTTCCAGTTGACTTTGTGATCTGGCGTCGGGATGCGGTCCTCAGTTTCCCCAACTGCAAAAATAAAGGCCTTGGCACTGGATGTGTTGTCTGAGGCCCTGCTTGGGTAGGCAGAGCTTCTGCAGTTTGCGAAGGTCGCACAGTGAGTTGGAGGTGGTGACAGGCCTGGGAGCCAGACCAGCCTCACCCTGTAGGGCTGATGAAAAAAGTTGCACATTTGGAAAAGCCTCTGTTGGTTTACAGCATGCTTGCAAGACTGCAAAGTCGTTATGCCCCCACAGGAATTCTCCAAAGCAGAAATAAAGATCTGGTTTTACAGATAAGGATGTAAGGTTCAAGGAGAAATGTGGTTTTTGTAAAACAGTACAGCTAGTTAGTGGCAGAGCTGTGTGACGGAGCCAGGTTCTCTGACCCTGAATCCATGCTTTTTTCAAATGCCTTGTCCGGTCTTTCCTTTGGATGTGTTATTGAGGCAAGTAGGTGTTTTGCATTCTGGTTGTTCATCAGGTTATTAGTTTCCCATCCTTTTCTCTGTCGGCTTCCTAACTCTCAAGCCCTTGACTCTTCTCAGAACCTCCCCATAAACCCAAAACAAAGGAGAGAAAGAGTGAAGGGAAATGTGACTAGAAAAAGAATCCTTAAGTGTTAAAGAAATGACAGTGTGCAGAGTATTTTCACATTCATTGTTTCAGTCCTGAGGAAGGTCTTTTCAGTATCCCTCAACTCCACCTCATTTGCTGGTCTGTTAGATGTTTATTGAGCATTTGCCTAGCACCACGTCAGAGAGCAACTGCAATCCCGATCCTCAGGGTTGTAAATGGACACTTCCATTGGGGTGTGGTGAGGATGATTTCATCAATAGAAAGTGTTTACAGTGGAGCTTGGCACCTAGTAAACACCATGTAAATACTTTATTGTACCACTTGTCACATCGCTTTGTAATTTGTCTGAGACTCCATCGAGGCCCTAGCCTGAGACTTGAATGGTTTCGTGTGTATCTCCCTGTCCTGCTGGTGCCTAAGTGTTCTTCTTCAAAAATGAGATGGGCAGGGATTATTGACAGCTCCCTAGGTGCTTAGCATTTAGTAGTCTTCCAGCAATTATTTGTTGACTACCTGACTGTCAGAGACTGATGGAGAAGCTAGTTAAGTGGCTGGAAAGCATTGTGGGTACAGTCTAGAACTGGCTTGGTGTCATGCTTTTATTCCTGTTAGCTGAGTGTAGGGAGGCAAGGTCTTGTGGAGGCCAGCCAAAGGTGAAGCATAGCCTTGGCCCAGGGTCCCTGTCACCACCCCAGGCTCACCACCTGCCTTTTCTCCACAGTCTCCAATGAAGTGCCAGAACACCCCTGTGTGTCCCCCGTCTCTAATCATGTGTATGAGCGGCGGCTCATTGAGAAGTATATTGCAGAGAATGGCACAGATCCCATCAACAACCAGCCTCTGTCTGAGGAGCAGCTCATTGATATCAAAGGTGCCTGCTGGCCAGCCTCAGTCCAGGGCTGTCCTAGCCTAGAGCCTGGGAAGGTGGGAAGGGTGGTGGGCGCACAGCACATGGGAGTCGGGGGCGGAGACGGTGGTCTGTTAGTGCTGAAGGGGAAAGAGTGTGGGAGGGCCAGCATGCCCTAGGTCATGGGTTTTCACACCCACTTTGTCTGTCTTGGCAGTTGCTCACCCAATCCGGCCCAAGCCTCCCTCAGCCACGAGCATCCCAGCCATTCTGAAAGCCTTGCAGGACGAGTGGGTGAGTCCCTGGAAGAGAATTGATATCTTTCCCACTTGAAAAGAGATCACTGGACTAGGACATGGGTGGGGATGGGAGGCATGGAACCTCATTTTCTGTTTTGAGGGGAGGGTGAGAGCAGAGGAGGAACCTGGTTGTTAATGTCACGAAGATTTGGGCTCCACCCTCTGCTCTGTTGCCCACTTGCCATGTCCCTTGGCAAGTATCCAAGTCCTTGTTTTCCCGACCATATTGCATGGATTCGTACCTGTCTCTCAGCATTTTGAGAGAATCAGAGTAAGATTAGAGTATAAGCTTCATGATGTCTGGGACTTGTATTACTCATTGTTAGAGCCCCAGCAGTGAGAACCAGGTACACAGTAGGTGCTCTATGAATGAATCAAGGACTGCATCTTGAGGACTGTCTGGCTCAGTGCCTGACACAATGAGAGCAATCAATAAACAGCAGCTGTAGTGTTTTTATTCCTTTCTGGTCAGGTGACGGCATGACGCCGGAGATGTGCCGGTAAATTAGAGAAGACGGGTGGGAAGAGCTGGCTCCCGTTCCTGTCTGTGTGCCCAGGGTTTGGCACGATGAGGAGCTTGGGAGCGTCTGCTCGCGAGTTCAGGGTCACCCAGATCTTGCTTGGGTCACTGATACCGGTCTAGGCCACGGGGTTGGAGGCAGCGTCCTCTTATCAAGGGCTGACTCCTCTGCTGGGTGCTCCCCACGCCTCTCCGCCCTCTCACTGTGGCATCTCCCTCTCCTAGGATGCAGTCATGCTCCACAGCTTCACCCTGCGCCAGCAGCTGCAGACCACCCGCCAGGAGCTCTCCCACGCCCTGTACCAGCACGATGCCGCCTGCCGTGTCATTGCCCGTCTCACTAAGGAAGTCACTGCTGCCCGAGAAGGTACAGCCTCCGGCCTACCACCCCCCACTGTGGGGCAGGCCTGTTTTGTAATAGCCCATCCCTAACGTTGTCTTCTCCCTCAGCTCTGGCGACCCTGAAACCTCAGGCCGGTCTCATTGTGCCCCAGGCTGTGCCAAGCTCCCAGCCAAGTGTTGTGGTGAGTGTCCTCTCAGCCCCGCCAGCATGCGTCCTCTCAGCCCCGACTGTGCGTGGTGGCCCATGCGGCCTTCTTTGCAAGGAAGAAGGAGGGCATTCCGTGCTCCTCTGGCATTCCACGCTCCTCTCACCTTCCTCCTTGTTCTCTTCAGGGTGCAGGCGAGCCAATGGATTTGGGCGAACTGGTGGGAATGACTCCTGAGATTATTCAGAAGGTACGTCATGCTCTCGCTTGGTGGGAAAGCTGATGGACTCTCTTTCACTATTTGCCTGGAGTCCAATATTAGTAAAAAAAAAAACTCCATCCATTTGGAGATGGAGTGGAGTCGTACAGAGCACACACTCAACCATGCTGCCTGGCTTTGTGTTTTGATGTCCCCAGTTATCAGCTTTATGACCTTGGGCTGACTTAACTAATCCCATGTCTAATTTTCCTTGCTACTAAAGTGAGGATGATAGTACCTACTCTATGGACCTGTGGGAATTATAAAGATTTTAATTATTAAGTACAGTTTGTTGCTCTTATTAGGGTTCTTTACAGATGTTATAGGATTTTGTTACATGTGTTTTCTTTTCTGGAGGAGACAGTACAAGAATTATCACTTTGATTTTATGGATGAAGAATCTGTAGATTCAGACTCAAAAGCACAGCTCACAGGAGGCATAGCTGACCTCTGATTCTGTGTCCTCTGCTGTGTGACTCAGGGGATCCTTCTTAGTACCAGTTGATAGTTTGTGTCTTTTCCAAGCCATGCAGCTTGTTAGCATCTCAGCTCCCACCTTAGTGGCACAGGCATGGTCTGGGAGCCCTGCCAGCTATTGCCTCTGTGGCCCTGGGCAAGTGACTGCACTGCTCTGAGGCTCAGTTTCCTCCTCTGAGAAATAAAGTCATCAACACCCACCTTATAAGGTTGGAGTGAATGTGAAAAGAGATAATGCATGGAAGCCTTTAGCACAGAGCCTGGTGGTTGATGATTTCTTGGTGATGGCTTGTGAAAGCATAGATGTGACCACCATTCACTGTGCTTTTTTCTGGCAAATAAATTTTTCTCACATTGAGCTTATTCCCCTCTCTCCCCCAGCTTCAAGACAAGGCCACCGTGCTCACCACAGAGCGGAAGAAGGTGAGTCCTCCCAGGGCCAGGGCCCAGAGCTGACCTGGAGGAGCTGGTGGTTCCCTTAGGAGGAGAGGGGATGGCCAGTTAATTCCTGCACCCACTAACTTCTTGGGGGCTTTTTCTTTTTCTCAGAGAGGGAAGACTGTGCCTGAGGAGCTGGTGAAGCCAGAAGAGCTCAGCAAATACCGGCAGGTGGCCTCCCACGTGGTGAGTGGCTCGTTCCCGCAGGCTTGGGAGACAGGGTCCTCCGGGCTACGTCCAGGGTGGGGCAGGCCAGCATGGGGCGCTGTCCAGGGCCTCTCGCCCCCTCTGTTTCTTACCTTGGCCGCTGAGTTGTCAGGGTTTCTCCTCCTGCCCGGCTGTGGCGTTCCCCATCGTCTCTGAGGGAGTTGCTGCATCTGGGCAGAAAGCCAAGCACAGTGGACAAGGAACAGAAGTCACTCTTGTTCCCCAGGGCTGGGGTTGGGGCCGGGGCCATTGAGTGGCTTTGTGGCCTCCCTTGATTCAGCCATGACGGGGTTTGATGTGGCTGCTTCTTCACAGGGGCTGCACAGTGCTAGCATTCCCGGGATCCTGGCCCTGGACCTCTGCCCCTCCGACACCAACAAGATCCTCACTGGTAAGAGCCGGCCCAGCCCAGCAAGCCGAGAGGAGGGTGGGGGAAGGGTGGGAGGAGGACAGCAAGGAGGGTGCCCACTCCTGTCCTCCGTGTGGGTCTGGGGATAAAAGAACCTTTGGCAGAGGGGCCTGGGGACCTGACTCATTTTGGGATCTCATTTTGGTCCCCTCCAGGTGGGGCGGATAAGAATGTCGTCGTCTTTGACAAGAGTTCTGAGCAGATTTTGGCCACCCTCAAAGGCCATACCAAGAAGGTCACCAGCGTGGTCTTTCACCCTTCCCAGGTAAGTGCTCCCCTAGCACCCTCAGCCCTCATTCCTGAGCCCTGTTTCCGTGGTGTAAGGTCCCAGAACCAGGCCCCCGCCCCTGTTGCCTCCTTGGTGAGGTGACACGGGCCTGAGAGTGCCAACTCTTCAGCACTGGCAGTTCAGGGCCAGGTTTGGGGTCATGGGGTTGCCCACTACTCTGTGTCAGAACTGAAACAGTGGCCTTCAAACCAGGGAAGAAAGAAAATGTATAGTTTGAAAAGCATATTGAAAAGTTTTATGTTAGGGAAGGAAGAATCTCTACGCTATTTTAAAATACAAACTGCAGAGGACAAAATTCAACAAAATTCTACCTCATGAGTCTGAGGGGGATGGATAGGTCAATTCCCACAGTCCTCTAGGCCGGGGGTGGAAACTTAATGCTGAGCATGTTAGTGTGTTATTTCTTTCATGCAGTTATGTTGGTGGAAGATGGTAGTTGGTTTTACCTTACAGGTTTTAATGTCCTAACTAACCAAAATAATAGGTTGGTGACACTATGTGAGTTCTCTCCCTGTCACCAGTTTTTCTGAGACTTAACTTGCCCCTGAAATCCTTAAGTGTGGGATGCTTAGGACATGCCTTCACAACCCCTTCCAGGTCTGCTACTGCTCAGACTTGTGCTGCCCTAGACAGGAGCCATTAACTACAAGTGGCTATTTAAATAAAATGGAATTAAACATTCAGTTCCTGAATTGCCCTACGTGTATATCTCTCTGGTCCTGGGAAAGGGATGGACGGTTTCCCTCTGGTTCACTAACCCATTTTACCACTAGATGGCAGGGCCTCCTCCACTTGGCCAAAAGCTTTTTAATTTCCCGTGCTAATAGCGTTTACTCTTTGGCCCACTCAAGCGTTGTTGGGTGGATGGAAGGTTCCAGGCCCAGCAGGGCTGTGGCCATCCCCAGTCCCCTTTTGCAAGATGATTGTGGTCCATCTCTTCTGTCTCTGGTAATCTACCTCTTTGCTCTCCTTTTAGGAGTTGGTGTTTTCTGCCTCCCCCGATGCTACTATCAGGATTTGGTCGGTTCCGAACGCCTCTTGCGTACAGGTTGTTCGTGCCCACGAGAGCGCTGTGACAGGCCTCAGCCTCCATGCCACTGGTGACTATCTCCTGAGCTCCTCTGATGACCAGGTATCATCCCAGCCAGGCCCAAAGAGGCCTCTGGTCCCCAAACTCAAGCATCCTGGGAGGATTAAACATCTTACCCAGCTGGGTCCCCAGACCGCGGAGAGAGAGTATTCCTCTCTACAGAGAGGGGATGACCTTGCCAAGGTCTGCCTGAGCAGGGTCCCTGCCTTCCTGAGGGGCCATCAGAACCTGGGGACCCGTGGTCTCACCGGCTCTGGTGTCACTGTTTTTTCAGTACTGGGCCTTCTCTGACATCCAGACAGGACGTGTGCTCACCAAGGTGACCGATGAGACCTCTGGCTGCTGTAAGTTGTCTCCTGAGTGCTGGGCTCTTCATTCACTGTGTATTGTTTACTTTAGTGTTTTATTTAGTTGTTGCTCGTTTGTTCTGAGAAGTACATGCTGCCAGTGCTTGCTGAGTGCCAGGCACAGTGCTGGCCCAGTGAGCAGGAGCCTACCTTTGCTGTGCTTAGTATCCTGAGGGCAGGCTCTGACCGCCCGTCTGACTCCCCCCTACAGCTCTCACCTGTGCGCAGTTCCACCCTGATGGACTCATTTTCGGGACAGGAACCATGGACTCTCAGATCAAGATCTGGGACTTGAAGGTAGGACATGGCCGTCCCTGTCTGCAGCCCAGGGTTGGAGCTCTTGGCCCTGTGTGGTGTGATGAAGTGCTTATGGCACCTTGCCCTGGGGGTGTCCCGAGAGTGGGGAGACAGGGGCTGTGTGTGTGACACACAGTAGGTGTAGTCTGGGGCCCCTGGGCTGGGCGTCCACCCCTGTTCTTCCTGCTGGTTGTTCTTCCTGAGGGTGGAGGACATCTCAGGAGTGGGAGTTGTCTAAGCTCCATTTTCTCCCTTGTGACCAGTGGGTGACATTTTACTCCCTGCTCCCCAACTGCAGGAGCGCACCAATGTGGCCAACTTCCCCGGCCACTCTGGCCCCATCACCAGCATTGCCTTCTCAGAGAACGGCTACTACCTGGCTACGGCAGCTGATGACTCCTCTGTTAAACTCTGGGATTTGCGCAAACTTAAGAACTTTAAGACGTTGCAACTGGATAACAACTTTGAGGTACACCCCTTTCTCTGTCACCCCTCCTCCTCATTTGTCGATGAATTACTCTAAACTGCCTCTGTTTTTGCCGAATTGCCCATAGTTTCTGCTTCCTCTCATGTGACTTCTTTCCTGATTCTGGCAGGTGAAGTCACTGATCTTTGACCAGAGCGGTACTTACCTGGCCCTTGGTGGCACCGATGTCCAGATCTACATCTGCAAACAGTGGACGGAGATTCTTCACTTTACAGGTAGAGGCTTGCCCTAAGATCCTGAGGTCTCTGGGTTCTCTGGCCCAGAAGAAAGTGGGGGAACTATCACTAGGTTAGGGGTTTCTAGTGGCAGGCATGCATTTGCCAAGGCCGCTTTTAATCACTCTCTGAGGCAGTAGAGTTTAGTGGCTAAGACAAGGAACTCAGGAGTCAGACTGCCTGACTTTAAATGCTAGCTCTGCCACTTGAAGTTTTGTGACAGTGGGCAAGCTACTTAACTTCTCTGGAGAAATAGTACAGTTGATTCTCCACAGACTCAACCAACTGTGGATCAAAAATATTTGTGGGAGGAAAAAAATCCAGAAAGTTCCAAAAAGCAAAACTCGAATTGCTTACACACTGGCAAGTATTCATGTAGCATTTACATTATATTTTAAACTATTTGCATAGAATTTGTGTTGTGTTAGTAATTATAAGTTATTTAGAGATGACTTAAAGTATACAGGAGAATGTGTGTACATTATATGCAAATACCACCTCAACAAAGTTGGCACCTCCTGATAGTTGTGTGGCCTCTGGTACATGACTTTCCCTTTTGGAGTTGTAGTTCCTTCATCTTTAAATGGGTGTATTGAAACTGCTTTGCATATTGTGCCGGCCGGTGCCTTGGAGGTGGCCTGCATGGGGACAGGGTGCCTCTTGCACCCTCAGGAACTGAAGGAATGGCAGCTGCTGCCATCTTTGTTAATGAAGTTCTTGTTCTCATTAGCAGGTGGTGGGCGGGGCGCAAGCACCTTCTCCCACCCTAGATTCTCCTCAGTGTGTGTCCCAGGGGTGGCCAGGCCTCATGGTATGGCCCATGGGTTTTCACCTTCCCTGGGCCCCGGTGCCTTGATTTGGAGCAGAGTCATTGGAGTGGCAGGCTGGAAGCACAGGGCAGCTTTAGAGTGGGGAGCTGGTGGGCTGGCTGTGATCCTAGGAATTTGCCCTGATGTCCATGAACTACCTGAGCCCAGCGAGGAGGGTTGCCTGATGTCTTCTGCCCCTGACCCAGCCCTGCCCTGTGCCAGGAGCCCAGCTTTCCATGTGAGCTAGGACAAGCTGATAAGACTGTTCCAGTTACACACAGGGACTTAGAACTAAGTACCAACAAGTCCAGCTTCCTGTCCGTTCTCAGACTTGGAACTGAGCTAGGCAGAGCCGATCTGTAGCTGCCCCCGAAAGCTTATGTGGTGGGGGACTGGTGTTCCTGTGTTCACTGAGCCTAGCCACACACAGTGCCTGCCACGGGCCCGCCCAGGGAGGCTCTGCAGCTCAGTGCCGTGTGGGTCACCCTAGAGCTCTAGCCTCGGGGGTTTACATACAGGTCACAGGGATGGGTGGGGAGCGTGTCATCAGGGGTTGATGCTGAGACCCCAAAGAAGAAAAGTCTCCTCACTGTTGTCTTGTCTCTCCACAGAGCACAGCGGCCTGACCACGGGGGTGGCCTTCGGGCACCACGCCAAGTTCATTGCTTCCACAGGAATGGACCGGAGCCTCAAATTCTACAGCCTGTAGGCGGCAGCTCTCTGGACCGGAGTGGGGCCTCGTCTCAGTAGTGGGATAGCATTAGGGGTGGGGGTGGGGGGCAGGGGAGAAGAGACTAATGGGGGGTGGGGGGTGTATGGGGTGGAACATTCGCATCATTTCACTCTGGTCCTGGTGGTGGCCTGAGAGCCGCAGTGGCATGGACCACCCTCATCCGTCACCCACTGAGGGCTCAGGGTCGGCCCCAGGGCCTCTCTCCTCAAGGAGTTGATGGAGTTGATGGCTGTTCCACACCCACCGTGTTCCAGTTCCTGTGAGTTGGGGAGAGGCTGAGCCAAGGGAACTGTGAAGGGGCTGGGCCGAGGGCTCAGGCAGGTTTTTGTAAGCAGCGCTCTAGTTTCATTAAAAAAAGAAAACAACAAACATAGCCACCTTCCTGTGTCTGTTTGTAGCGGGGAGAATCAAGGGGAGGAAGCACCAAATAGGACTTAGACCACCAGGATACCCATCGTTCTGTTGTTTCTTTAATTGGACAACAGAAATTTAAAAATAATCTACAAGCCATTTGCCAGAATGATTCTCCCACATCCCTGCAGGCCTTGACTTTGTGATTTATAGGGTTTCATGTCACCTGCCTTGTGGGATGGCTCCCATGTGAGCCTGGAAGTGGAAGGGGAGAGTGCTGAGGATCTTGCTGCCACAGAGCTGCCCATCTCTCAGGACGTCCTCAGTCCTTCAATCCAAGGTGGCAGGAAATCTGTCTCAACTGGCCTTAATCAGAAATGTTTCTGTGACTCTGGTATTTGAAAATTAGAAGTCAAACTGGTCCGGGAGGACCCAGGCCAGCAAACAGTAAATTAGCAGAATGTCAGGGAACTCACACCCCCTGTGATTGGGGAATTAAGGTAGGGTATCTGTGTAGCTGCTTTGGGTGGTCAAGAAGGGCCTCTTCTAGATGATAAGCTGGAGGGTGACTGATGGGAGCTAAAGGGGAGGAGGGTTGCAGTTGAGGGAAGGTTCCGAGGCTGGAAGATCAAGGTCGAGATGCATGCTGCAGGTTCGGGAAGCCAGCATGGCAGTAGTGTGGTGCCACTGGGTATGGCCTTGGGAGGTCATCATACCCTTTCAAAGAGCGGTCCCAGTGGAACGTGGAGGGAAAGAATGTGAGATGACATTTTGTTCATTTTATGCCTGAAACAATCTTGCATTTAGTTGTCCAGCAACTGGGCAGCTTCCTGCACCCCCATGGGGCTTCAGGCACCTTGGCAGTCCAGCCTAGAAGGTGGGCTCTGCAAGCCTGGGGACAGACTCCGGGCTTTGGCGCTTAGTAGAGTAAGGCAACAGACAAATTTGTCTGTTTAGTGTCCGTTAAGACGGGATTAGTGTACTTACTTGGGACGTTGGAAGGCTGAGGTGGGCTTCCCTGGTTGCTCTCTCAGTGGTAAAGAATCCGCCTGCCGATGCAGGAGACTCAGGTTCAATCCCCGGGTTTGGGGAGATCCCCTGGAGAAGGAAATGGCAACCCTCTCCAGTATTCTTGCCTGGGAAACCCCCTGGACAGAGGAGCCTGGCAGGCTAGAGATGGGGTCTCAAAGAGTCAGACACAATTTAGCCACTGAACAACAAGGCTTAAGTAGGTTAGTGTGTGAGCAGTGTTTGGACTGATGAAGACAGTGAATGCTACACATATTTTAACTGCTGCTGCAGCTTTTACTTCTTCCTGCTCTGCTGTTTACTCTCCCTGGGGTCCCTGCCCTGCCAGGAGAGTGTCCTCATGTTACCTTGGAGGTGTTTATTCATTTGTCTTTTAACTATTAAAACTTAGGTTTTAATCTCCTTGAAGGCAGCACCATATACTCTGCTGGTATTCAAATTCATTGCTGCAAAGAGGCAGACAGTTCCAGCTCTGGGGCTTCAAACAAAGCCCAAGTCTGTCTCTCTTCAGAACACAAAAGAAGTGGTGCGGGAGGGGGTGCAGGGTGGGTATGGATGACAGACTTTGTTATTTCAGCCAAAATGGAATGGGAGCTGTCACTCCTGCCATGTCTCCAGATTTCAGCTCATTGCCTTGAAGGTGCATCTTTTGGAATTGGGTCTCAATTGATAGATTGTAAGAGGCTCGTCTTTTCTGGGCCCCTGTCATTAGGCTCATGAATTTTTGTAATTCCTGCTTATTGCATTCTATGTGAACTTTAGCCCTTTGACGATCCATCTGGACCTGTCCGTGCAGGAGGACCCAAGTCCCCACACGCACCCCTGTGCCTCTGCTGTTGAAGGTTGCTCAGCCTTGGGGCGCTGACCAAGACGGCCACCTGGGGGCACTGTAGTTACACTAGTCTCCCCGGTAACAGAGGCACCAGGACCCAGCTCTCAGCACCAGTCAGGCGCTATCATCTGCATTCCACAGACAGAAAACTAAGTATTATGGTAGAGCTGGGATTGTAAACCGGCTTCAGAGACAGCTGGCTGCCCTAGCGTCAGCTGAGACAGGAGCAGGCAGCTCTGTGGTGTTCCAGGAGTGTAGGGCTGTGGTTAGGTGTGGGCCCTGGTGCCTTACCCTTGTGGCTCAGCTGGTAAAGAATCCGCCTGTAATGCGGGAGACATGGGTTTGATCCCTGGGTTGGGAAGATCCTCTGGAGAAGGGAAAGGCTACCCACTCCAGTATTCTGGCCTGGATAATTCCATGGACTGTATTCCATGGGGTCGCAGAGTCGGACACGACTGAGCGACTTTTCACTTTCACCTTTCTGGTGTCAGAAGCCAGGTTTGAATCCCAGTATTACAGCTTTCTACGACTTCGGTCTTCATGTCTGCTTCTGCAGGTGTGGGCTTCCACAATGACTCAAGCAGCAAAGAATCTGCCTGCAACGTAGGAGACACAGGATTCAATCTCTGGGTCGGCAGTATCACCTGGAGCAGGGCATGGCGACCCACTCCAGTATTCTCGCCTGGAGGATCCCATGGACAGAGGAGCCTGGCGGGCTACAGTCCATGGAGTTTCGAGGAGTCGGACATGACAGGGCATGTGATGGATTATTAATACCTTCTGTCTGTAAAACTCAATTAGTGCCTCAAATCAAACAGGGCTGTTGAGCTGATACGTGCCTCCTGGGAAGACCTCCATAGCTGACTGCTTCTCTTCCTTGCTCTTGTCTGCACTAGAGTGACACTGCTGGCCCTGGTGGCCTTGGGATCCACACCTGTGTTATAAAAGTGGGGCCCCACAGGGCCTTCTTCATTTGTAACTCTTCCATTCATTAAGCTCTGGTGACACAAGGTGCAACGTGATGAGGCAGGGAGGTGGGAGCACACAGGTGATATGACCCTGGGCTGTAGACTTTGGATAGAAGTACCAATGCAGAAGATGGGGTGCAGCTGTTTTGAAAGGCAGGTAAATCTGGGGAGAGGTTGACATAGGCACATTTTAGAGAAGTAAAAAGTCCCTAGGTTGTCCCAGGGTAGGGGCGGCTGGTGTAAGGAGAGGCTCTGGCAGCCCCACTGCCTTGCCCTAGTTAGGAGGGAGGAAGGAGTGGGGACGGGGCGGGAGACAGACAGTGTGGGGGGCAGCGGAGGGCAGGATGTGTGGAAATGCCCCGCAGACTGTGTTAAGGCAGGTTGGGAGACAGCCAGTCTCAATCAGCAGCTTGAAGTCTTAAGATCTCATCTGAAGAGTTTCAAAATTTGGAACAGGTCTTTAACCACGTTTTTAAAGTTTTTTTTTTTTTTTTTTTTCTTCTTATTTCAACTGTGAAACATTCATTCAAAAGGGTCTAAAACATATCTTTTCTGTTCAAAGGATAATAAACACCCTCGTACCCACCACCCAGCTTAGGAAAGACAGCATTGGGGGCCCACTGTGCACCCTTCCACAAACACATCCCTCTTTCTACCAGGCAGAGAAAACTGCTACCCTACACTGATATGGGGTTTTATATTTATGCCACTATCTGTCTTTGCTTTTATAATTTTGCCACAATCTATTATTCTTCCCTTTTTTTTTTTTGCTGACTTTTGTACTTTGTATAACTGCAATCATTCAGCTTGCAATCTTTGACTTTATCCACTCAACACTGTTCTTGAGACTTACCAGTACTGACACTCACAGCTATTGTTCAGTCACTAAGTCATGTCTGACTCTTTGCAACCCCATGGACTGCAGCACACCAGGCTTTCCTGTTCTTCACTATCTCCTAGAGTTTGCTCAAATTCATGTCCATTGAATCAGTGATGCCAACCAACCATCTCATCCTCTGTCACCCCCTTCTCCTCCTGCCCTCAATCTTTCCCAGCATCAGGGTCTTTTCCAATGAGTCAGCTCTTCGCATCAGTTGGCCAAAGTATTGGAACTTCAACTTCAGCATCAATCCTTCTAGTGAATATTCAGGGCTGATTTCCTTTAGAACTGACTTTTTTGCTCTCCTTGCTGTCCAAGGGACTCTCAAGAGACTTCTCGTGTAGCTGTAGTTCTTAACTATTTTGCCAACAAGTGCAAGTGGCCAAACAGAACTACCCCCCAGGTTGCTGGAACAGCATTCACTGAGGATGGGGACAGCCAGGTCCCCAGGGCGCATTCATCCTGGGGAGGGTGCTCCAGGGGAGGGACTCCCACTATCCCGCTGAGGTACTCTTGAGTCAGGTGATTGGGAAGCATAGCTTCTCCTTTGTTGTTCCCAGGAGAAGGGATACAGTAACACTATGATGTGGCAGAATCTTTCTTCTGGCCCTAATCTGCCAGCTCCTTGTTTGTGCTGGGTTCAGGCAGTGGTGGGGGTGGTTGTCCCAGCTCTTTCCCCTGAAATGACCATGAATCTAGGGTCGAAAGCATGCTGTTGCAGCTGTTTGATGTGGCTAGCAGGCAGCAAGATGCACTCACTGCATTCATAGCTGGAGAAGCACCAGCGCCCTCCTCTGACATAATTAAGGGGCTGGGGTCCAAGCTTTGTAATGATCAGCACCTTAGGCTCTTGGCAGTGGCTGGATTCCATGGAGATAAGAGGCCAACTCCTTTCCTGGGAGGCCAGCCTGTAAGGGATAAACTTGCACAGGTTATCCTTTACATGTAAGGTTAAACTTACACTGTAAAGTCCCAATATAGGAATACCCTACACTGCTCTCATATGTCCTAATGTTGATAATGGACATGTGTGTGCTTAGCCACTCAGTTGTGCCTAATTCTTTGCGACCCCTTGGACTGTAGCCCGCCAGGCTCCTCTGTCCATGGGGATTCTCCAGGCAAGAATACTGGAGTGGGTGGCCATGCCCTCCTCCAGGGGATCTTCCTGACCCAGGGATCAAACCCAGGTCTCGTGTATTACAGGCAGATTCTTTACAGTCTGTGCCTCCAGGGAAGCCCAATAATGGACGTAGAGATTTCCAGTTATTTTGCGATTATAAATAGTGTTTCTGTGAGCATTCTGGTGCAAGGGTTTTCCCTAGGATATTAACCTAGGAGAGGATTTATTATATAGGTCATATATATCTATATCATATATATTATGTAGATCATATGTATATCATATATGATATGTAATGACAATTTTTAAAATTTATTATTCAAGTGTGGTTAATTTACAATGTGTTGATTTCTGCTGTACAGCAAAGTGATTCAGTTATACATATATTTATATATTCTTTTTTATATTTTTTTCCATTGTGGTTTATCATGGGCTTTGCTGGTGGCTCAGATGGATCTGAGGGGTGTATATGTAATAGCATCACTGCTCTATTTATATATTTTTGGCAGTGCTGGGTCTTCATTGCTGGACGTGGGCTTCCTCTAGTTGCAGAGAGTGGGGGCAACTCTCTAGTTTCACTGTCCAGGCTTCTCATTTCTGAGGCTTATCTTATTGGAGAGCACAGGTTCTAGGTACATGGGCTTGAGTAGTTGTGACTCACAGGTTTAGTTGCTCTGCAACATGTGGAATATTCCTGGACTGGGATTGAACCTGTGTACCTTAAACTGGCAAGCAGATTCTTATCCACTGTGGCACCAGGGAAGTCCTGTAATAGCATCTTGAAGTTTATTTTCACATCCATGATTGCTAATAAGGTTGAGCATCTTTTTATCCACTTGTAGGCCATTTGAGTTTATCTTTTGCGAAAGATCTTTGCCTGTTTTCCTATTTGGATTCTCTTTTTCCTGTTGATTTGTAGCAGTTTAAATATATATATATATTTTATATACATTTATATTTATATATATTATATGTAAATATATATTATATATTTATATATATTGATCTATTTATAAATATATATTATAAATATATATTTAATATATACAATAATGTATTATATTGTATTATAATAATATTATATATGATCATATATTATATGTATATTATTGTAATATTATATTATTATAATATATTATATATTACAATTATTAAATATATTATTATGATATATATTATATGTTATATTATATCATAAATTATATAATATATAATTATTATAATATACATATGTAATATAATATAATTATTATAATATATTATGTTATTGTATTATAATCATATACAATATAATATATAACCATATACAATATAATATATAATCATATATAATATATAATATATAATCATATATAACATAATATGATCATATATAATATATAATTTTATATTACATATATTATACATATTTATAAATATATACACAAATATATTATTTATATTTATATTTAATATATTTATATATATTTAAATATATGATATATTTAAATATCTATAAAATATATATTATGTATATGATATAATATAATATGTATTATAAATATTTAAATATACTTTTATATTTATATTTGTATATTTATAAATACATAAATATATTTATATTTATGTATTATACATTTATATATTATATATAATATATTTATAATATATAATAAATAATATACAAAGGATCATAAGAGACTACTACCAGCAGCTCTATGCCAATAAAATGGACAACTTGGAAGAAATGGACAAGTTCTTAGAGAAGTATAATTTTCCAAAACTGAATCAGGAAGAAATAGAAGATCTTAACAAACCCATCACAAGCAAGGAAATCGAAACTGTAATCAGAAATCTTCCAGCAAACAAAAGCCCAGGACCAGATGGCTTCACAGCTGAATTCTACCAAAAATTTAGGGAAGAGCTAACACCTATCTTACTCAAACTCTTCCAGAAAATTGCAGAAGAAGGTAAACTTCCAAACTCATTCTATGAGGCCACCATCACCCTAATTCCAAAACCAGACAAAGATGCCACAAAAAAAGAGAACTACAGGCCAATATCACTGATGAACATAGATGCAAAAATCCTTAACAAAATTCTAGCAAACAGAATCCAACAACATATTAAAAAAATCATACAGCATGACCAAGTGGGCTTTATCCCAGGAATGCAAGGATTCTTTAATATCCGCAAGTCAATCAATGTAATACACCACATTAACAAATTGAAAGATAAAAACCATATGATTATCTCAATAGATGCAGAAAAAGCCTTTGACAAAATTCAACATCCATTTATGATTAAAACTCTCCAGAAAGCAGGAATAGAAGGAACATACCTCAACATAATAAAAGCTATATATGACAAACCCACAGCAAGCATCACCCTCAGTGGTGAAAAATTGAAAGCATTTCCCCTGAAATCAGGAACAAGACAAGGGTGCCCACTCTCACCACTACTATTCAACATAGTTTTGGAAGTGTTGGCCACAGCAATCAGGGCAGAAGAAGAAGTAAAAGGAATCCAGATAGGAAAAGAAGAAGTGAAACTCTCTCTGTTTGCAGATGACATGATCCTCTACATAGAAAACCCTAAAGACTCCACCAGAAAATTACTAGAGCTAATCAATGAATACAGTAAAGTGGCAGGATATAAAATTAACACACAGAAATCTCTTGCATTCCTATACACTAACAATGAGAAAACAGAAAGAGAAATTAAGGAAATGATACCATTCACCATTGCAACAAAAAGAATAAAATACTTAGGAGTATATCTACCTAAAGAAACAAAAGACCTATACATAGAAAACTATAAAACACTGATGAAAGAAATCAAAGAGGACAAAAACAGATGGAGAAATATACCGTGTTCATGGATTGGAAGAATCAATATTGTCAAAATGGCTATACTACCCAAAGCAATCTATAGATTCAATGCAATCCCTATCAAACTACCAACGGTATTTTTCACAGAACTAGAATAAATAATTTCACAATTTGTATGGAAATACAAAAAACCTTGAATAGCCAAAGTAACCTTGAGAAAGAAGAATGGAACTGGAGGAATCAACCTGCCTAACTTCAGACTCTACTACAAAGCCACAGTCATCAAGACAGTATGGTACTGGCACAAAGACAGAAATATAGATCAATGGAACAGAATAGAAAGCCCAGAGATAAATCCATGAACCTATGGTCACCTTATCTTCGACAAAGGAGGCAAGGATATACAATGGAAGAAAGACAACCTCTTTAACAAGTGGTGCTGGGAAAACTGGTCAACCACCTGTAAAAGAATGAAACTAGAACACTTTCTAACACCATACACAAAAATAAATTCAAAATGGATTAAAGATCTAAATGTAAGACCAGAAACTATAAAACTCCTAGAGGAGAACATAGGCAAAACACTCTCCGACATAAATCACAGCAGGATCCTCTATGATCCACATCCCAGAATTTTAGAAACAAAAGCAAAAATAAACAAATGGGACCTAATGAAACTTAAAAGCTTTTGCACAACAAAAGAAACTATAAGCAAGGTGAAAAGACAGCCCTCAGATTGGGAGAAAATAATAGCAAACGAAGCAACAGACAAAGGATTAATCTCAAAAATATACAAGCAACTCCTGCAGCTCAATTCCAGAAAAATAAATGACCCAGTCAAAAAATGGGCCAAAGAACTAAACAGACATTTCTCCAAGGAAGACATACGGATGGCAAAAAAACACATGAAAAGATGCTCAACATCACTCATTATCAGAGAAATGCAAATCAAAACCACAATGAGGTACCATTATATGCCAGTCAGGATGGCTGCTATCCAAAAGTCTACAAGCAATAAATGCTGGAGAGGGTGTGGAGAAAAGGGAACCCTCTTACACTGTTGGTGGGAATGCAAATTAGTACAGCCACTATGGAAAACAGTGTGGAGATTCCTTAAAAAGCTGGAAATAGATCTGCCATATGACCCAGCAATACTACTTCTAGGCATACACACTGAGGAAACCAGATATGAAAGAGACACGTGCATCCCAATGTTCATCGCAGCACTGTTTATAATAGCCAGGACATGGAAGCAACCTAGATGCCCATCAGCAGATGAATGGATGAGGAAGCTGTGGTACATATACACCATGGAATATTACTCAGCCATTAAAAAGAATTCATTTGAATCAGTTCTAATGAGATGGGTGAAACTGGAGCCCATTATACAGAGCGAAGTAAGCCAGAAAGATAAAGACCATTACAGTATACTAACACATATATATGGAATTTAGAAAGATGGTAACGATAACCCTATATGCAAAAAAAGAAAAAGAGACTCAGATGTATAGAACAGACTTGTGGACTCTGTGGGAGAAGGCGAGGGTGGGATGTTTCAAGAGAACAGCATCGAAACATGTATATCTAGGGTGAAACAGATCACCAGCCCAGGCTGGATGCATGAGACAAGTGCTCGGGCCTGGTGCACTGGGAAGAACCAGAGGGATGGGGTGGAGAGGGAGGTGGGAGGGGGGACCGGGATGGGGAATACATGTAAATCCATGGCTAATTCATTTCAATGTATGACAAAAACCACTGCAATGTTGTAAAGTAATTAGCCTCCAACTAATAAAAATAAATGGAAAAAATAAAAAATAAAATAAAATATACTTTATATTTACTTAAAAATAATATATTTAAATATATAATAAATATATATTATGTATATAATATGTATATAATATATAATATGTATTATAAATATTTAAATATACTTTTATATTTATATTTGTATATTTATAAATACATAAATATATTTATATTTATGTATTATACATTTATATATTATATATAATATATTTTATATATTTAAATATAAACATATGTTTATATTTAGCAGTTTATATGTATATATAAACATTAGTAATCCCTTATCAATGTGTTGCAATTACATTCCCCGTCAGCCTTGCCTTCTCACTCTTTTTTATGGTGTCTTGTGAATTTTGGCTTGTGAAATTCTAGTTTCCTTTGTGACTCAGAATTCTTTCAGAGAGACTTTGGCTGAAATCATTTTTTTTTTTTCAGTCAAAATTTCCATCTGCTTCTCCTTGAGCCCAGGGATTACCTTAATTATTACCCTGGGATCACTTTAAGTTAAATTCAGCTCTTGAATTTTCTCCAGATTGAATTTTTGAGAGACTTCACCCCTGCCCTAGGCTAAGAATCTGGACCAGAGAAGAGGGAATTGTACTCTTAATTCTCAGTGGAGATTTTTTTCTTATCCATCCATCCCTTCATCACCATGATCAAGATATGCAAGATCCCATGTGGTCCTCTTCCATGCAGTGGGTTTGTTTCTCCTGCTCTCTGGCCTGAGAATGTGGCCCCCTGAGTCCCAGCTTGGATGAAAAGTCTGCCTTGAAGCTCCCTGCCTCTGGCAGCCCCAGGGCTGATCTGTGGTCCGTGTGCTCATCAAAGCAGAACGCCAGGACCTCCAGGCTTCTGCAGAAATCCCCAGAATAGAAGCTGGTTTCACTTCCCAGAGGTTTTGCTTTTACTTTATTTTTGGCCTCTGTGCATAGCCTTTAAACAAAAATTAGTTGAGCAATGATTTCAACGTTTTTAAATACACATGTATAAATATAGTTGTTTACTTCAAAGACTGATCTGGCTATCTGGTCTTCCTACTGCTGCAACACAGTAGCACTTTTAGGTAAAAGCTCTTACGGAAATGTCTGGGCATGGAGTCACACTTGACAGAATTGAATTTTTCTTAGGTTGAAGAAACAGGCTGTGAGGTGTTCTTTCTATTTAAGGCAAAGTGTGGGCTTCCAGGTAGCTCAGTGGTAAAAGAACCCATTTGCCAATGCAGGAGATGCAGGAGACTTGGGTTCGACCCCTGGGTTGGGAAGATCCCCTGGAAAAGGGAATGGCTACCCACTGAGTATTCTTGCCTGGAGAATCCCGTGGACAGAGGCGCCTGGTGGGCTCAGTCCACGGGGTCCCAAAGCGTCGGACACGACTGAGTGACTAAGTACATATACACACCACAGTCTCAGTGTCAGGATGAGGGAGCCTGGTGTAGATGGACAGATATGGGATCCTCTTTGGTCTCACCTAGCTGGCACAGCCCATGGCCCTCTCCCCAAGGGGCAGGAAGAGAGAAACTGACAGGCTTCCAAGCAGCTCTGCTTCCTGCCACAGGTCAGCAAAAATAGGTTATCATTGACCCCATCAGGTCTGACTCAACTGTTCCTGAGGCTCAGGTGCTTTCTCATATCAGGAGGTGGTTTGAGGGAAGGAAGACGTTTTAAATTGGGTAAATCTGAACTGGATTTAGACAGCCAGGAAAGTCAAAGCTTAGACTGCTACCTTCCAGGGAAAGCACAGGAAACTTAGCACTGCAGGGGCCTTCACTGTTCACATTCTTTGTACATTTGCTTCTTCAAACAGAACCCTTTGATGTGGGAGTGTTGACAGAAGTCTGTAACCATGGAAATTGCACTTGACAAAGCTACCATTAAAATCCTGAGCCTGTAAACATGCAACCGTGGGAGGAAAACTCCTGTATTTTGATATAGGAGCATGACAAAACAGTAAATGGATATTTTTCTGACTGTATAGGATAGCAAAGGTCGTTGCCAAGTTCAAAGAGGAAAAATAAGAGGGAAACATTGTATCCATTGTTACAGAATCCCTTCAAACACCAAGGTGGAAGGACCTTAAGAAGAACAATTCATGACCAACTCAGTGGGAAACTTAAAAGATGAGGATATCCACCCCTTGATTCGCGAAAGCGCTTAACACACAAGGGAACAAACTTGGGAGAGTAGATGAGACAAAGAGGCAATTTATTAGATATTAGAGACTATAAAAGATTCTTGGCATGGGACTTCCTTGGTGGTCCAGTGGTTTAAGGCACCTTGTGCCTATGGCTTATTCATGTTGATGTATGGCAGAAGCCAACACATATGTAAAGCAATTATCCTCCAATTAAAAGTAAATAAATTAAAAGAATCCGTCTTGCAATGCAGGAGATGTGGGTTCGATCCCTGGCCTGGAAACTGAGATCCCATATGCCTTGGAGCAACTAAAGCCCGAGTGGGGCAACTACTGAGACCATGAGCTCCAGAGGTTGCACACCGCAACTAGAGAACTCACACACCAATGAAAGATCCTGCATGAAACAACTGCAACTAAGACCCAATGCAGTCAATTTAAAACAATAGCAAATAAAATTTTTAAAAAAGAAAAAAATGCTTAGCCTCTAATCAAAGAAACCTGTTTTAAATCAGTGATGCTGTTTACCTAGTGATGCTCAGATAGACAAAGCTTTAGAACGATATGATCTGTGGTGGCAAGGCTGTGAGGGAGCAGGTACCCATACATCGCCAGAGCCCGACAGTCAGAAGGGGTGTAGTTCCCAACAATTCTAAGAATTTCTTCCAAGAGAATGGTGTACAAAGGATTACAAACATTGGCAGGCATATTCAGGCTTCCCAGGTGGCGCTAGTGGTACAGAACCCACCTGCCAATGCAGGAGACTTGACAAGGGACCCAGGTTTTGTCCCTGGGTCGGGAAGATCCACTCCCCAAGTAAAGTGGCAACCCACTCCAGTATTCTTACCTGGAGAATCCCATGGACCGAGGAGCCTGGCGGGCTATAGTCCATGAGGTCGACTGAAGCGAGGTAGCATGCACGCGTGCAGTTGTATTTAACACCTGTTATCCTTAAAAATAGACTTGATTTCCATTAAAAGGAGATCAGGGAGTTCCTCACGGGTCTAGTGCTTAGGATTTGGTGCTCTCGCTGCCATGGCTCAAGTTCAGTCCCTGGTCAGGGAACTAAAATCACACTAGCTGCCTTGCCAAAACTTTTTTTTTATTAAAAAGTTTTTAAAAAATAAGATCAAATATATAGTTCAACCATGATATGGAGGAGAATGCAGCTTTTAAAAATGGTAAACAATGACACAAGATGTTTACCTTTGCATGAAAAAAGTTAAAGAGAAAAGTCAGTTATACATTGTGATTCCAGTTGGAATCTGTAGATTCACACTTGGTTTAAACACAGCATTGGTGTCATTCTCAGAACCACCCTCCCGGGCTGTTTAAATGCTCACGATGAGCTTGAGTGATGAGGGTGGTGGTAGGAAGAGTTGGCCCTGGATGGAACTGAATCCCTGACTCCTCAGAGTGCGTCAGCCTGGCTCCTCCAAGCAGCAACAAAGCTGAGAATTGTTACTTCACACTCACCCTGAAGAGCATAGCCCACAGGCCCTGTGCAAGCCAGCAGGTTGGACAGGACAGGTCATTCCTAGTCACAGATGGTAAACAGTCTAGCTAAGGGGAGCTCCTTAACTAACTTCCACTGCAAGGGTCTGTGTCTTCCTGCCTGAGGGCTCTGTTCTGCTGGAAAAGTCTGAGGCAGCCACTTATCTCAGCCCCTCCTTATCTTGGGCTATGGGCTTGTCCTCATATAGGGGAGGAAAAAAATATTAGGTAAGCATTAGGTTTGGGGCAGCAGGAGGAGAAATTCTAGCAGTTAATAGCACTCAGTAAATGTTGCCATTTTGGCTTCCCAGGTGATGCTAGTGGTTAAGAACCCACCTGCCAATGCAGCAGACATAAAGAAACGCAGGTTCGATCCCTGAGTTGGGAAGATCCCTTGGAGGAGGGCATGACAACCCACTCCAGTATTTTTGTCTGGAGAATTCCACAGACAGAAAAGCCTGGTAGGCTACAGTTCATAGGGTCGCACAGAGTCGGACACGACTGAAGCGACCTAGCATACACACAATATTCTAAGGATTCTTATTTATTAATTCATTTTATCCAACACCCCCAGGGGGATAGGTATTCTTCCCATTTTATAGATAAGGAAACTGAGGCCCTGAAGCATTCAATAACTCAACATCACCCAGCTAATAAGAGGCAGAGTCACACAACTCAAACATCCTGGCTTGTATTCAGCCAGCATCCTGACCACAGAAAAGATGGAGTAGGTCAGGGCTGGAGAGCGCCAGCATAGCATCAAGGCCATGGGCCTGATTCCAGCACTGTGGTGTCTGGAGCCAAGTTTGGCTTCCCTACCAGACCTTCCTCCCAGATTGTCCAGCTGCCAGAGCCGGAACCCTACCCACTCTGCCTAGGTTGGGTTAGGTACTCAGCCCTACCTTTCCCATTTTAGAACCTCTACATGGCAGCAAAGGCCTTTCTACACTGACAAATCAGCGATGAAGGCCCGCATCATATATGAGCAGATGAAGGTCAGCACCACACCAGCACCCATGCTGACCTGTCCGATAGCTGTGGCCACTGAGGTACCAGGAAGCATCAGGGTCAGTGGACTGCCATTTAGCCTGTGACAACCATCCCTGTGTGGACCAGTCTTGGGGACCAAGGGAGGGGGAAGGGGAGCAGGCGATAGAAGAAGTAGCCAGCGTCTATTCAGGCTGTTCACCCGCTTTTGCGTTTTTCAAGCTTCTGGACTTGACCTGGCTTAGGCCCACGAAGACATCAATCCCTCAGACCAGGGCAACAGCAAGAGAACTATGCAGAGGAGAGGGCTTGGGTTATAGTTCCTGGTGGAACCTGCCAGACAGAAGAGTCTGAAGGATGGAAGGCTGGGTGAGGACCCCTCGCATCCTCTCCCCAACCCCAGACCTTTGTAATCACAGTAGGCAGAGCTGAAGCTGAGATGCAAATGAGGTGGACCATGACTACCTTTGCTTAGTTCCCCAGTGAATGCAGTTACACCATCTCCTGCCCTCACTACAGCCAGAACTTCCCTGTTTTGTTGGCACACCCCGGGGGCCCAAGGCCTGAAGGGCTGGCCCGAAGGCCTGGTCCCTGAGGGCCCCTGCATGGAGTCCTGCCTGGAGGAATCCTCAAAGCCCAGGGACCCTGCAGAGCTCCCCATGCTCTGGACTTGGCAGTATCACTGTGATAACCTGAGGATCACGGCCGTCCTGCTCCCATGTGACTCAGAAGCCAGGAACAGGCCTGCAGATGGGAAAACAAAGAACCCCCCATCCTGTCCCCACCCCAGACTCACCTGCAATCCCTGATCTACATGCACTCGTGGTCTCCAGGGGCGGCAGGCAGAGATGCTACAGTGGACGTAAACCTGGTGGGACGAGAATAAGGTCCAGGCACGGGCTGGCTCGGAGCCGCAGGCAGGAAGCAGTGAGGTAGGGACCTGGGATCTGCGGCCCAGCCCACGTCCACAGTGCTGCTGGCTGGGCAGGCGGGGAGAGATCTGGGCACACCGACCAGCCCCAATCCCAGGAGGTACAGAGCCGCGTGTGCTGCTTACACGTTTGGAGTCCGGACCTTCCTGCTTCTGGATGGCTCATCTCTACAGTAGAGGATCGGGTGGGCAGGAACCACTACACCTGGTAGCACCCTGGCTCAACCTGCAGGGTCCCTCTGGGAGGGCTGATTTTCTTTCTTTCTTTGGCGTGGACCAGCAGCAGAAGAGCCGGTGTTTGGTGCCCTCTTTTCCTGGCTCTCGATGACCAATGACTGAAGGTGAGGTGAGAGTTAGGATACCGCTGCTTCCAGAAACACAAGGCCATAGGCAGCTCCCATAAGGAGTAGAAGCAGGAGAAATTGACCTGAACCAACCTTCAGCTTCCTAAGCTTCCCACATGGCTCAGGTGGTAAAGAATCTGCCTGCAATGAGGGATACCTGGTTTCCATCCTTGGGTCAGGAAGATCCCCTGGAGGAGGGCATGGCTATCCACTCCAGTATTCTTGCCTGGAGAATTCCACTGACAGAGGAGCCTATAGGGCTACAGTCCATGGGGTCTCAGAGTCAGAAGTAACTTAGCAATTAACAACACAGCCCTCAGCAGCCCATCCAGCAGGTACCCCTTCATCCAGCAGGTTAGGATTTCTTGGCTCAGGAAGAAATACACAGCAGAGCTGATTATTAAGCCACCCTCCCAGGTGCTAACCAGTGATGAAATGGCTTCCCTGATGGAATGGGCTTCCCTAATGGTCCAGTGATTAAGAATCCATCTGCCAATGCAGAAGACACAAGTTCGACGCCTGGTCCGTGAAAATCCCAGCACACCAGTCATCCACCACAACCACTGAAGCCCACATGCCTAAAACCCGTGCTCCACAAGAGAAGTCATCGCAATGAGAAGCCTGCACACCACAACTAGAGAGGAGCCCCCATTTGCGGCAACTAGAGAAAACCTACGTGAATCAGTGAAGACCCATCACAGCCAAAAATAAATACATAACTCTTAATAAAATAAAATATACAGAGATCAGTTTATATTAATGTGAAAGATGTATCTTGTTTGGTAGAACAAATGTTAAACAGTAGTATGTGTCCTATGGTGCCATTTGTGGATTATGTAGAAAAACGTAAACATACCCTTGTTGTTGTTCAGTTGCTAAGTCATGCCCAACTCTTTGCGACCCCATGGACTGCAGCATGCCAGGTTTCCCTGTCCTTCACCATCTCCTGGAGTTTGCTCAAACTCATGTCCATTGAGTCAGTGATGCCATCCAACCATTTAATCCTCTGTCGCCCCCTTCTCCTCTTGCCCTCAATCTTTCCCAGCATCAGGGGCTTTTCCAATGAGTTGGTTCTTTGCATCAGGTGGCCAAAATATTGGAACTTTCAGCTTCAGCAACAGTCTTTCCAATGAATATTCAGGGTTGATTTCCTTTCGAATTGACTGGTTTGATCTCCTTGCTATCCAAGGGACTCTCAAGAGTCTTCTCCAACACCACATTTCAAAAGCATCAATTCTTTGGCACACAATAAAACTGTCGTTGGTGGTGACACCTAAAACCATTGCCGAAACCCGGGATTGAACCAGGGACCTTTAGATCTTCAGTCTAATGCTCTCCCAACTGAGCTATTTCGGCTACTTCTAAATATACCCTTAATGTATTCTGCTCAACTCATCATTTCTAGAGTCAGAAATGAGGTCACTCTAGGGCACCATGCCTGGCTCAGATTGGGTTGATTTGGCATTTCCCTCCCTCCCTCTGGAGTGGTTTGCAGGTCAGGGCTCACTGCCCTCCACAGCACTCAGGAAGATCAAGCCCCATCTGGGGACCTTTGTCTGCGTTGGCTCTCTGTGGACTGGAGGGATTTGGTGACCAGGTATCCCCACTTAGCAGAAGAGGCGCAGACAGGAGGGAGACATGCTTCTGGCTGGTGGGTACCAGCGGGTGCAGGAGGGCTCTCCGGGAGCCAGGGTCCAGGAGAGCAAAGGTGGTAAAGGGCAGCACTGCCCTCCCATCACCACCATTTGAATCCTGAGCTGTCACTGAAAGGACACTTGGGAAAGAGAAGTCAAGGGGGTGGAAGGGTGGGGAGGCAGCCTGAGGCTCTCCAGCATCATCACCACACCCCTGCCAAAATGGCCACTGAGGCTGCTGGAAGGCGTTGGTGCTGGGAATGGCCCAGCACTGGTGCCCAGGACTGCCCCATGGGAGGGCGTTGCCCAGCTGTCCCTTCCTACAGGTGGGTGGCACCCAGCTCATCCAGCAGAACCAGCTAGTGTCCCACATCAGCGTCTGGATGGGACCATAGGGTTCCATCACATGGGATGGTACCCTCCTTGAGCAGGCTAGGCTGCAGGTGTCCTGCAGTACCAGGACCAGACCGGACTCTGCAGGAACCGGAGCTCCATGGGATCAGACTCCAGGAGCAGCCAGAGTCGTAACCCAGAGATCAGGCAATGGCAATGGCCTTGGCTCCTCCTGGGCCTGGAAGGGGACACTTTCCGCTTCTTAATGCTTCATTTCTGAGCTTAGTTCCTGGAGAGACAAAGGGGTGTTCTCTTGAGGACTCTGGCCCCCTCGGGCACTATGGTGGCTTCTGCTTGCAGGCCCAGTTTAATGCTCACATCAGCTCTGGTTGAGAGGCATCGCCATGGCCTAGGAGAGGGGCTGGGAAGACATAAGTAGCTCATCTGGGTTCACACAGCAGGTGATAGCAGAGCTTGGGTATGAACCCAGATGGCTCCAAAGCCTGTCGTAAGCTCACCTGTGCTCCCTTCACATCCACACCCGCAGCCTAGCCTGCTCAAGGAGGGTAGCAACCCACAGGATGGAACCCTGTGGCCCCATCCATACACTGATATTGGACACCAGCTGGTTCTGCTGGATGAGCTGGGTGCCACCCACCTGTAGGAAGAGACAGCTGGGCAACGCCCTTCCATGGGGCGGTCCTGGGCACCAGCATGGCCCCCACTCTACCTGGACTGAAGTGTCACAGCAGGTGAGGGGGACAAGCATGGATCAAGGCCATTTCTTGGGACACTGTGAGGAAGGAGTGGCCATTTTTAAAGCTCTGGCCAGTTGCTGGGATGAAGACAGATAAAAAATGCCGTCCAGAGCCTTGGGGTTCAGTGTCCATCACAGACAGAGTGGTGGGGGGGCAGGCTGGGTGACCATCAACTCTTGAGGGCCAGCCTCAGAAGGGACACCTGGCTTCTCTCGCTCCCCATTCATGTCTTGGTAACCTCAGAAAGCCTTCAAAGACTTTCTCATGCAGGCAGAAAAGGGGTAAACTACACTCTAAAAGTAGGGTCACCATTTAATTTATCATCCATCCTGGGATGTTCTAGATCTCCGGGTAGGGGTACATGTAAAGACAGATTAACTATTATAAGGCAAGCTGGGACAGGTGGTTGCTGCATCTACAGATCACCCCTGCAGTCCATTCTGGGGACCAGGATCTCTTAGGAACCAGGTGTGGAGCAGTTGCATCAGTGGGAGGTAGAGTGGGGTAGGAACCTCTCCTATCGCTTCAGCATTCGGGAGATCAGGGTCTCGCTTGGTGTGGAAAGTGGCACCTATGTTGCCACAGTGACAGGGATCCTCTCTGGTGTTGTCATGGCAGCAACCAGCTGACAGGCTTCCTTTGAACTCCTCACTCTGCAGAGGATGTGCCAGAGGCCACCCAGTGCCGTTCATGGGTCAGAAGGTAACTGGGTCTGAGGACAAGAGTGTTGAAGACAGGAGAAGGAGCCAAGTGGGCAGGAGACCTCCAGGGAAATGGAGGGCAGTAGGCTGGTAGGGCCCAGCAAAGGGCTGCCAGGCTGCCCAATCCTCTGGAAGGCCTCTGACTGAGTGAGTGCACAAGGAGTCCTGTGTACCTCTGGTGTAAGCTGGCTTGTCAGTCGTTCCCCATGGTATGTCAGGGTGCCCTGTTGGGGTCGGGCCAGGGTGGGGTGGGTGGGGGGGGTGGAGGGACAGTGAGGCAGGGGTAAGATGGGTGAAGCTGAGCTCTGGGGTGTGGTGGAGGGGATGGGGATGAGGGGAAGGAAGTGAGAATGTGGTGGGTGCTGCCACGTGGGAGTCTGCAGTCCAGGTGTGATCGGGTTTGGGATGGATCAGAGTGACCATCATGCAACACAGCTTCTAGGACTTCCCTGGTGGTCCAGAGGCTAAGACTCCACGTTTGCAGCTCAGGGGGCCTGGGTTTGATCCCTGGTCAGGGAACTAGATCCCACATGCCACATCCAAGAGTTAGCATGCTGTTTTACACATTGAGTTATACCAACCATACACATTTTATTAATTTGTGGAAATGTCAGATTGCTTTCAGTTTCACACTGAAGTTCTGTCCTCCAATAAATGGGTTCATTTCCTCCCCCAAAAATAAAAGATTCAGAGTGTTGCAGTGAAGATTGAAGATCCTGTGTACTGCAACTAAGACCTGGTGCAGCCAAATAAGAAGAGAAAACCTCACAGCTTCCATGAACACCCTCAGGTGGGGGCACCCATCTTGCAGGAGCAGGGGGGACAGGAGGGGAGCAGCATCCAGGCAGAGGAGGAGTCAGTGCCCAGGACTTAGTCCCCTTCACCCCCCAGCTCTCTAAGGGGTCTTGGGCTCCAATGTGTCCCTGGTCCCCTGAGGGTCCTCTGAACCCGGACACTGGTTCCCAGCTGTGGGGGTCTCCCCCAGCACAGGGCAGCCTTTGTAATCAATAGAGAAGACTGTGGGGCCCCTGGAGCTTGGCAGTCACCCAGAGCAGGCAGAGCAGTTGTTCACCCCAAACTGGTTCCCAACTTCATCTGGAATGGGGGGAGGGGAAAGAGGGATGGAGGGATGAGTCATGGATGAAGGGTGAAGCCAGAGGCCGTAAGAAGATTCCACTCTTAGGAGAAGTACCTCGTAGAGGTCTCCTGGGGCTTAAGGTCATTAATACTGCTGATGACAAACACAAACGGACAACTGAATAATGTGGCCTCCTGCCTGGGAGCCTGACACAGAAAAAGACCTTTGGTAAAAGCTAAGGAAATGGACTTTAGTTATAACAATGTGTCAACATTGGTTCATTAATTGTAATAAATGTGCCATCATAATGTGAGATGTTAATTACAGAGGAAGCCAAGAGTGGGATATACAGAAACTCTCTGTGCTGTCCTTTCTGGTTTTCTGAAAATCTAGGACAGTTCTAAGAAAGTCCAGTAACAACAACAAGCCCGGTTCACAGACTAGGCTGCTTCCCATTCACTAGACACAGTCCCAGGGCCCCTTGAATTAGCTCATTACCGGTCATCTGCCCCATCCTCCAAGGGAGGGGCTGTCACCCTCCTCATCACCTGGAAGCCTTAGTGAAGGGCTTAGAGGAGTCCAGCTCAGCGAGCATTAGTCCACATCGGTCCATCATATTAATAATTCATAGCAGCAGGAAGGACGCATGGCTGGGCAGTTAGAGTCTCGTTGCAATCCAGCTCCAGCACCTTTGTGCTGTGACTGGGGACACATCATCTTTCTGAGCTTCTACTTCCTGTTTGTGAATTGGGGCTGGTGGGTTTCCCAGGTGGCTCAGCGGTAAAGAATCCACTTGCCAATGCAGAAGACACAAGAGACTAGGGTTTGAACCCAGGGTCAGGAAGATCGCCTGGAGGAGGAAATGGCAACTCACTCCAGTATTCTTGCCTGGAAAGCTCCAGGGACAGAGGAGCCTGGCAGGCTACAGTCCTGGCGGGCTACAGTCCAGGGGGTCACAAAGATTCAGACACGACTGAGCAAACACACACACACTACACACACACACACACACACACACAAAACGCTTACCTTGCAGGGTGGACAACAGACTGAGAGAGACAAATACAGGGGGTGATAAGTCATTTGTAGTAATGACTGAATGCTTGGCAATGATTAACTTTTCCCGCAACCTGTGCTTGGGGGAAGCTTGGGGGCTTAAGGGCCCTGGCAGCAGAGAAGGTGGAGGCTATGAACCCTGAGGTGGGGTGTTGGTTGGGGTGGGGCTGAAGGAATGTTTCTGGAGGACAGGTTGCCTGAGCAGTGGCCGGGGAGCCGGTGGATGCCGAGGGTGCTGTGGGGTCTAGTGTGTTGAGGCAGAGGGAATTTGGGGGGGCGGGCATAGAAAACTGGGAGAACAGTGGGATCTAGCTGGCTGGGAATGGGGGGAGAGGTGGCTGGAGTGCTGGTGGGAAGGGGTTACTAAGCTGAATTTTTCCTGGGACAATGGGGTTTTTCAACTTCCTATTTTGGAATATCTTCACCCTGTTTGGGAAAAACATCTTTGGAACTTGTTTGGAAATCAGCCATTTTTAGAAGATGGCCACTCACATCTACCAATCCTGGACTGCACCTGTAATATTTGCAGTCTCCTTCCAGCCCTGCTTGCTTCAGACAGGCCCCCACAGTCTGAACAGGCTCTGGCCATTAAAACAGGCCCCTACAGTCCAACGGGCTCTGGTCATTCAGACAGGCCCCCAGTCTGAACGGACTCTGGCCAGTCTATCCAGTGGACATTTTTCTGATGGCTCAGTGGTAAAGAATCTGCTTGCTAATACAGGAGACATAGGAGACATGGGTTAGATCCTTAGGTTGGAAGATCCCCTGGAGGAAGGCATGGCAACATACTCCAGCATTCTTGCCTGGGAAATCCCGTGGACAGAGGAGCCTGGTGGGCTGCAATCCATGGGGTCGCAGAGTTGGACATAATTTAGTGACTAAAAACAACAATAAATCTATCCTGCTACTGTTTATTCAGAATTCAGTGGTTTTTGCATACTGACAAATTTTCTGGGTTTGTCTCAAGTCTGGAGTCAAGGGGAGGCTCTATCAGCAAGCAAGGACCTCTATTCAGTGCTGAATGGAAGGTCTTTCCTTCAGTTCCAGGGCTTGTCCCTATACTTGTATTCCAAAGTGTGTATTACACCATCCCTACACTGTCTAGTTGGTGAATATATTGTGCAATGTTAAAATATGTTGCAGCTTTAAAGCTGTTTGTCCATTTTATCTTCATCTCAAAATCTGAACATCTGGCTAGCATATACTTGAAACCTTGGTGAAATTTAAATGTTAATAAAATAATATACTCAGAAAAAATAAAAGAAATACTTCCAGACTTACTGAAAAGTTCTATACATCCTTCATCCAGATTCCTCAAACATTGCTAACTTCTTTCTACGTTTGTTTTAGCACTCACTTTCAGGTTGTACGTACACACACACATGTGCACACACACGCACTTTCTTCCATACAGCATGAGAGAGGTGGTCGCACACATGACTGATCCCTCACCCTTTACCCACAAATACTGCAGTGTGTATTTCTTAAAAAAAACAAGTAACCACAGTCAAAAGATCAAAATCAGGAAATCAACAGTGGTACGACACAACTGTCTAATCTACAAACCTTATTCAATTCACCAATTGTCCTCACAGTTTTATAGCAAAGGAGAAAGTTTTTGTTTTTTTTCGCCAAACTAGGATCCAATCCAGGGTTAGGATCATGTTCCTTTGGCCTCTTCCAATCTGGGACAGTCCTTCTGTCTGTGTCTTTCATGCCATGGATGTTTTTGAGGCATTCAGGCCAGTTCTTTTGCAGCATGGCCCTCATTTGGGTTTGTCTGGGTTCTCCTCCTGCTTAGTGGAAGGTTATGCATTTTTGGCGGTGTACAGGTTTGCTGTGGTCCTTTGGACCAGTCAATCCTAAAGGAAATCAATCCTGAATATTCACTGGAAGGACTGATGCTGAAGCTGAAACTCCAATACTTTGGCCACCTGATGCGAAGAACTGACTCATTGGAAAAGACTCTGATGCCGGGTAGGATTGAAGGCAAGAGGAGAAGGGGACGACAGAGGATGGGATAGTTGGATGGTATCACCGATTCAATGGACATGAGTTTGAGCAAGCTCGGTGAGTTGGTGATGGACAGGGAAACCTGGCATGCTGCAGTCTACGGGGTCACATAGAGTTGGACACGACTGAGTGACTGAACTGAACTTAATGCTTTGCTAGGGCTGCCAAAACACAGAACAGCACAGACTCAGTGGAAGTGCATGGTGTCAGGAAGTCTGGTTTTTCTGAGGCATCGTCCCTTGACTTGCAAGTGTCTGCCTTCATGCTAAGTCCTCACATGTGCACATACACCCCTGGCGTCTCTTTGTGGGTTCAAAATTCTTCTTCTGAGAAATATCATATGATGTCCCTTGTATGTGGAATCTAAAAAGAAATGATACAAATGAACTTAATTACAAAACAGAAAGAAACTCAAAGAACAAACTTATGGTTGCCAGGGGGAAAGATGGAGGGAGCGGGAAGGGATAGTTAGGGAATTTGGGGTGGATGTGTACACGCTGATATATTTAAAATGGATAGCCAACTGACAAGGACCTCCTATAGAGCACATGGAACTCTATTTAATATTATGTGGCAGCCTGGGTGGAAGGGGGTTTGGGGGAGAATGGATACATGTATATGCATGCCTGAGTCCCTTCACTGTTCATCTGAAACTATCACAACACTGTTAATTGGCCATACCCCAATACAAAATAAAAATTTCAAAGGCATAATAAAGAGATTTTTTCCTAAAGATATCAGTCTGATTGGATTAAGACCCACCCTAATGGTCCCACTTTAACTTCATCACTTCTTAAAGATCCCATCTGAAAATATTCTGAAGTACTCTTTGGGCTTCAATATATGAATCGAGGCACAGTTCAGCCCATAACAGGCAGGAAGATCCCAGAGGTGATGCTGTGTCCTCAGAGCCTTCTAACCAGAGGCTCCCGGAACTGGCTTGCCCGATTACTGTCGATAGAACATTTTTTTAAATTGGGTATAATTACTTCACAATGTTGTATTGATCTCTGCTGTACAATGAAGTGAATCAGCCATGTGTATACACATATCCCCTCCCTCTTGGACCTCCTTCCTCTCCCCATCCCATCTCTCTAGGTCACCGCAGAGCACTGAATGAGCTCCTTGTGTTATACAGTAGCTTCCCACTAGGTATCTACTTTACATGTGGTAGTATATATATGTCAATCCTAATCTCCCAATTCATCTCCCTTCCCCTCCTCACCCTGTGTCCACATGTCTGGCTATCTATGTCTGCCTCTCTATTCCTGCCCTGCAAATAGGTTCATCTACTTGTATCATCTTTCTAGATTCCACAGTGTGCATTAATATATGGTTTTTGTTTTTCTCTTTCTGACTTATTTCACTCTGTGTGACAGACTCTCGGTGCATCCACATTTCTACAAATGACCCAGTTTCGTTATTTTTTATGGCTGAGTAATGCTCCATTGAATATATGTACCACATCTTTATCCATTCATCTGATCATTGAGTATGATGGGGTTGGCCACTTTCCTCCATTCTATTGCTACTGTGTTTGTATTTGTAAATATGAATCATCTTATGGGGAGATACTTTGAGACTATGCAATTATCCTGTCCCTCAGGAAACATCCACCCACTGATGTGCTGATTCTCCAATCCACCATTCCTTCTAACACATTGTTCTGCTTCCTACTGTTGTTGTTGTTCAGTCACTAAGTTGTGTCCAACTCTGTGACCCCATGGACTGCAGCAAGCCAGGCTTCCCTGTCCTTCACTATCTCCCTGAGTTTGCTCAAACTCATGTCCATAGAGTCAGTAATGCTATCCAACCATCTCATCTTCTGCCGCCCCCTTCTCCTCCTGCCCTCAATTTTTCCCAGCATCAGGGTCTTTTCCAATGAATAGGCTCTTCGAATCAGGTGGCCAAAGTATTAGAGCTCCCACTTCAGCATCAATCCTTCCAGTGAATAGTCAAGGTTGATTTCCTTTAGGACTGATTAGTTCATAACAAAGAGCTTTCCCTGATGGAGGGTTTAGGTGCCAGGAAGAGCACCAGACAGAAGAGTTGAGAGACTGGGATTTGATCCTGCGTTCACTTCTCAAAAGCCAAAGGCCCTTTCCTATCTGTAAAATAGGCATGGAATTAGATAACACCCAGAGAGGTATTTTCTAACTGATCACCAACCTTTGTTGTTGAGGAAGGCATCTCTCCCAGGTCCCTGGAAAGACAGTGAAAGAGCAGGAGGGCTTCCTCATGGCCAAGGGCAGAAGGATAACTTTGAGAAAAGTGCTGCTGAGCTGTCCTGAGCCCTCGACCATGACTCTAGACTCTCGGAAGACTCAGCACCAGAGCTCATCAGTCTGATCTTGGATGACCTTGGCCCGCAGCAGCTTCAGCAGGGCTTTGGTTCCCAGCCAGAGATTGAAGTCAGGTCGGGGTAGTGAGAACGCTGAATCCTAGCCACTAGACCACAAGGGACCAGTGGCCAGTGACAAGGCCCTGGCCTGTCAGCTGTGTAGAAATAAATTTCTACACAGAGAGGGAAAGTAGTGAAACAAGTATTTATTAGGAGGAAAAAGAGTATGTATGGATAGACACAGGTGGTCTCAGAGAGAGTCCTGCCCTTGTGGTGGTTTGAATCACTTATGTGGGGAATTCCCTCTGGGTTTCCTTTGACCAATCATCTTGCTTTGCCTGGTTCTGAGTCCGGATTTGGTTTATCTCAGGGTCCTCCCATGTGTGTGTGTGTGTGCACTTTCTTAGCCAAGGTGGTTTCTTTGGGTAGTTGACATTACTTACTATGAGGTGACCTCCTCACCCTTCTTTGACCTCCGAGGAGCCTTTCTACCTTGTGTAGTTGGGAAGGTCTCCTTGACTTCAAGAATGAGGAATATGTGGTCTTTTATCTCTTATCAGGGCAGGACCCAGCTCTCCTCTCACTCCTCATCTTAGAGTATCTGTCCACAGGGGACAAACTCTGACTGCTCACCTGGGGGCCCATCTGCCTCCTGCCTCAAGCCTGTAGCTCCGATGCTCACCCTCTGGAGACCTCAGAAAAGTCACCTACCTGCTTGGTGATTCCATTTCCTTGTGTATATAATAGAGCTAATAGAAGGGTACCCAATGTGTCGGTTTGCTCTGAGGATAAAATAAATAATCCATGTAAGGCACCAAGAGCAATCTGCATGTGGTAATCTTTCAAACTCAATAGGGATGAAAACCATCATCATTCTTTATGGGTGAGGACAGGGTCAGATCAGAGTGACCTGACTTGGAAATCTTGGCTTCCCCCTTGGTCTCTTTCTAAACTTCACTTTATCTCTTTCGTATCTTTTTTTTCTTGTAATTACTTATTTTTTGGCTGTGCCAAAAACTATAATTATAATTTGGCTCTGTCTGGTCTTAGTTGTGACACAGGAGATCTTTGATCTTTAGTTGTGGCACGTGAACTCTTAGTTGTGGCATGTGGGATCTAGTTCCCTGACCAGGGATTGAACACAGCCCCCTGCATTGGAAGTGTGGAGTCTTAGACACTGGACCACCAGGGAAGTCCCATATTTCTTACCTTTTTAAACTTTGTTACTGTTCAGTCACTAAGTCGGGTCCGACTCTTTGTGACCCCACAAAGTACAGCATACCAGGCTTCCCTGTTCTTCACTATCTCCCAGAGTTTGCTCAAACTCATGTCCATTGAGGCAGTGATGCCATCCAACCATCTCATCTTCTGTCACTCCCTTCTCCTCTTGCCCTCAATCTTGCCCATCATCAGAATACTTTTCAATGACTTGGCTCTTTGCATTAGCTGGCCAAAGTATTGGAGTTTCAAACATCAGTCCTTCCAATGGGTATTCAGTTAATTTCCTTTAGGATTGACTGACTTGATCTCCTTGGTGTCCAAGGGACTCTCAAGAGTCTTCTCCAGGTAACTTTTAACTTAATCTTTTTATTTTTAAAAATTGGACTTCAGTTTCTGTAAAATGGGATTAAAAATAAGGTCAACCTCACTGGGGTGCTGAGAATAACATGGTAATTCTCCACCCTATCTGTTCTGTTAATTAAAGCCAGGGATGGAAGGAGGGTGCCAGTGAAGGAAGGGGTCTTTCCAGGCTGGAAAGAAAAAGGCTGACGGGAACTGGGATACTGTGATTTATGGTAAGAGATATACATTTGGGGAATTCACTGGTGGCCCAGTAGTTAGGACTCTTGTGCTTTCACTGCCAAGAGGGTGGGTTCCATACCTGGTTGGGGAACTAAGATCCCACAAGCCATGAAGCATGGCCAAAAAAAGAGAGAGAGAGAAATATATATTTGGTCTTTGTTCCCATCCTAGCAGACCTCCTAAAACCCTTGGAATTTCCTTTGGGGAGAGCAAAACAAAGATGTCTTTTGTTATGTTGATGAGGTTCCTTTTGGAAGGAACTTAGGGATGGAGGCTGGTGCCAAGGGAGACAACCACGTGGTTAGAGAGCTGGAACTTTCAATCACACATGCCTTCTCCTCACCTCCTGCAAGGAGAGAGGGGCTGGAGACTGAGGTCCATCACCAAGAGTCAATGAGTCAATCAGTCCTGTCTGTGTACAGTGAAACGACCCTAAAACCCTCAAAGGATGGTTTCAGAGCTCTCAGGTTGGTGGGCACATGGAGATTTGGTGAGAGGCACCCAGACAGCCCCTCCCACACACCTTACCCTGTCCATCTCTTCCATCTGGCTGTTTCTCTGAGTTTTGTGAGTCATTCTGACAAGTTAATTGAATCCCAGGAGGGGGTTGTTGGAACCTCAGATCAATAACCAGTTGACACCTGGACTTGGGCTTGATGTCTGAAGTAGGCGGAGGGGATGGTCTTGTAGGACTGAGCCCTTGACTTAAGGGATCTGATGCTATATCTCCATGGAGATAGTGTCAGGCCTGAATTATAGGACACTCAGCTGGTGCTGGGGCTCCCCTGGTAGCTCAGACAATAAAGAGTCTGCTTATAATACGGGAGACCTGGGTTCAACCCCTGGGTCAGGAAGATCCTCTGGAGAAGGGAAAGGCTACTCACTCCAGTATTCTTGCCTGGAGAATCCCATGGACAGAGGAGCCTGGTGGATTACAGTCCATGGGGTTGCAAAGAGTCAGACATGACTGAGTGACTAACACCTCAACTGGTGTTGTGGTGTGGTGGGGAACCCACACATCCTCATAGGGACGACAGCATGTATGAGAACTAGCAGGAAGAAGGTCACCTCACCTAGAAGCCCACAGACCATGGTCCCTGTGTCACAGGGAAGAACAAATGCGACTCCATATAGGATCTGCTTCTTTTACTTTAACCTTTGTACTCTGTTTCTTTGGCTACAAGTTAATCACTAAAGGGATCTTGCCTGAGCTTAAATTATACATAATGACCTTGCTAAAATACCTTTGTTTAGCTCACAGGAAACATCAGTGACCAGACACAAGTGTGAATGGTTGTAGGAAAGAAGAAATTAACACATCCCCTCTGGAGTCTGACTGGAACCAGGAAATGTTTAACGTTTACCCCCTACCCCACCATACACATACACACACTTTTAGTATAAAAGAAGACTGAATTCTAACTTGGGCAAGTTGATTCTTCGAGACACAAGGTCTACCATTTTCTCAGTCTCCTGGTTTTCTGAAAAAAGTCTTGCCCCAACAACTCCTCTCTGGATTTATTGACCTGTTGTAGGGCAAGTAGTATGAACTTGGACTCAAACTTGGTAACACCTATGGACACTGGGGACTGCAGAGATGCTTCCCGAAGCTTGTGGAGCACGTTTAACAGCTGGAAGGCAGTCCTACTTCTCCTGCAGGCAACAATGAACCTCTGAGAATCCAGTCATCTGCGAAGAACTGTGTCCTAGTTGTAAGAAAGGTATGGTCTTTTCTATCAAAGGAGAAGTTATAAGAAATGAAGAAGTGATTCATTCTCAGGATAGTTGAACAGAAAGGTATACAGCCGGCTTGTGAACAAGATTCCTAAAATGGTGGCTAGTTAATTCTTTGTTCTTTTCACTTCCTGATTCTCTTTCCTCATATAACATTTCGGCAGGCTAAGTTCACGGACTTTATCCTGAACATGTGCAAAGAACTAAAAAGGTGGGGAAAATAGTTACCAATAGTCCAATGAAAAGTTAGGCCATATCTGGGAAACATTTTAACTCTGTGGTCCTCAGCCTGTAAGGAGCCAGGGGAGGGAAACTGCGTCTTAGGGATAAAAACCGAGTTGACTTCCCACTGGGTGTCCTTGCTCCCAGACCTTTGTCTGTAGCACACCCTTCTGCAGAAGTGAAGAGCTTTTTTTACCTTTTTTTTTACCTTAACGAGCCATTTTTGATTGTCTGTTTTATTCCTGCAACACCATTTGAGAGCATTTCCAACACGGTGCTGGAGCATCTGCTTCTTTTTTTTCTTCTTGTTTTATTTATTTATTTAGGCTGCACTGCAGGATATGTGGAATCTTAGTTCCCCCGCCAGGGATCGAACCTGTGATTCCTGCAGTGGAAGCACAGAGTCCTGATGACTGGACCACCAGGGAATCTCCTGAAGCATCTGCTTCTGAGTTCCGGCTCTTCTGTTCACTGGTTGAGCAGCCTTGGCTGGGCCACTCAACTTCTCTGTTTTCTCCTCTGGGTGTGAGGAAGATAATGGTCCCTAAGCCTTCCTCAGCAATCAATGCAAAGAAATAGAGGAAAACAACAGAATCGGAAAGACTAGAGATCTCTTCAAGAAAATTAGACATACGAAGGGAACATTTCATGCAAAGATGGGTTCGATAAAGGACAGAAATGGTATGGACCTAACAGAAGCAGAAGATATTAAGAAGAGGTCGCAGGAATACACAGAAGAACTGTACAAAAAAGATCTTCACGACCCAGACAATCACAATGGTGTGATCACTCACCTAGAGCCAGACATCCTGCAATGTGAAGTCAGGTGGGCCTTAGAAAGCATCACTACGAACAAAGCTAGTGGAGGTGATGGAATTCCAGTAGAGCTATTTCAAATCCTGAAAGATGATGCTGTGAAAGTGCTGCACTCAAATGCCAGCAAATTTGGAAAACTCAGCAGTGGCCACAGGACTGGAAAAGGTCAGTTTTCATTCCAATCTCTAAGAAAGGCAATGCCAAAGAACACTCGAACTACCGCACAATTACACTCATCTCACATGCTAGTAAAGTGATGCTCCAAATTCTCCAAGCCAGGCTTCAGCAATACGTGAACTGTGAACTTCCAGATGTTCAAACTGGTTTTAGAAAAGGCAGAGGAACCAAAGATCAAATCGCCAATATCCGCTGGATCATCGAAAAAGCAAGAGAGTTCCAGAAAAACATCTATTTCTGCTTTCTTGCCTATACCAAAGCCTTTCACTGTGTGGATCACAATAAACTGTGGAAAATTCTGAAAGAGAAGGGAATACCAGACCACCTGACCTGCCTCTTGAGAAACCTATATGCAGGTCAGGAAGCAACGGTTAGAACTGGACATGGAACAACAGACTGGTTCCAAATAGGAAAAGGAGTATGTCAAGGCTGTATATTGTCACCCTGCCTATTTAACTTATATGCAGAGTACATCATGAGAAACCTGGGCTGGAAGAAGCACAAGCTGGAATCAAGATTGCCGGGAGAAATATCAATAACCTCAGATATGCAGATGACACCACCCTTATGGCAGAAAGTGAAGAAGAACTAAAGAGCCTCTTGATGAAAGTGAAAGAGGAGAGTGAAAAAGTTGGCTTAAAGCTCAACATTCACAAAACTAAGATCATGGCATCTGGTCCCATCACTTCATGGGAAATAGATGGGGAAACAGTAGAAGCAGTGTCAGACTTTATTTTTTTGGGCTCCAAAATCACTGCAGATGGTGATTGCAGCCATGAAATTAAAAGACGCTTACTCCTTGGAAGGAAAGTTATGACCAACCTAGATAGCATATTAAAAAGCAGAGACATTACCTTGCCAACAAAGGTCCTTCTAGTCAAGGTTATGGTTTTTCCAGTGGTCGTGTATGGATGTGAGAGTTGGACTGTGAAGAAAGCTGAACGCCAAAAAATTGATGCTTTTGAACTGTGGTGTTGGAGAAGACTCTTGAGAGTCTCTTGGACTGCAAGGAGATCCAACCAGTCCATCCTAAAGGAGATCAGTCCTGGGTGTTCACTGGAAGGACTGATGCTGAAGCTGAAACTCCAATACTTTGGCCACCTCATGCGAAGAGTTGACTCATTGGAAAAGACCCTGATGCTGGGACGGATTGGGCGCAGGAGGAGAAGGGGATGACAGAGGATGAGATGGCTGGATAGCATCACTGACTTGATGGATATGAGTTTGAGTAAACTCTGGGAGTTGGTGATGGACAGGGAGGCCTGGTGTGCTGTGATTCATGGGGTCACAAAGAGTTGGACACGACTGAGCGACTGAACTGAACTGAACCTCAGTTTCAGAGGGTGCTTGTGAGAATCAAACCAGCTAACAAACATAAAGTGCCTAGCCTGCTGAATGGCACATAGGAAGCACCTGGTAAATGTAGCTGATACTATTTGAAATAGGTTGAGTGGTTGCTCCTCAACAAATATATCCACATCCTAACGCCTGAAACTGAATGTAAAGCTTGTTTGGAAAACGGGGCTTTGCAGATGTAGCTGAGTTAAGGATCTCAAAACCACACCATTCTGGATTATCTGGGTGGGGCATAATTCATATATATACACACATATATACATATATACAAACACTTAAAATATATACATATACATTTTTTTGGTGAGGAGTAACTGGCATACACATGGGTCTGAGAAAGTTATTAGTTAATAATGCTGCCAAGTCCAAGCTCACTCTGTTCACTGCATGATGAACCAATGAATCTGAGAAATGAAAGGTTGAGGCAAGGAAGAGACTTAAATTGAGAGCTGGCAGACCAAGAAGATGGCAGGCTAGCACCTCAAGGTAACCATCTTATCGGGGTCTGGATGCCAGGTTCTTTTATAGATCAGAGATTGGGGGTGTAGGTGAGGAAGCAAAGTAAAAAGGCCATAAATCTTGCAGACATCTAGAATGGCAAGCCTCAGGCAGGGGATGTGTTCATTTCTTCCTTTCTGCCATCTCCAGATGGACAGGGTTCTGAACAAATGCACTGAGGCAGTCAGGCAGAGGGGCAGGATGCTCTGAGGCAGGCCATTCTGTATGATTATAATAACAAAAGCAACTAAAAGCAAGTCAAAGAAACAGTTCCAACATGGAGTCAGAATTGGCTCCTTCTCTGCAACAATAGTAACAGGAAGTGACTAGTCCTCAAGATTGTACCCATGAGTAACAGTGGGTCCAGACAGGTTGCCATGAGGAGCCGGGGGGCCTTTTCAGGTCTAAGCTCCAGTACTAGAGATGAATTTTTTGCACACATTCATTGAGACCCCTCCCACCTGTCAGATCCTCTGCTTGGCTTTTGTGATGAGACAAAATACAAACCATCTCTGGTTCTTCAGTTGCTGATGAAGGTGATGAGGGTAGGGAGCAGGCCTGTGAAAGTGACTGTGGAGGGCAAAGCTACACTATATGAAGTGAGGCAAGGATGTGGGAGGTAGAGTCTGAGAGGTTCAGCAAAGGCTTCTCAGAGGAGGTAACCTCTGGCCAGGGTTTTGAAGGATGAATAGGAGTTCACAAAGAGGCCAAGGGAGAAAACGGCATTCTACAGCAGGTAGCAAACAGCATAAGCGAGGGCACAGTAATATGCACAGGGTGTGGCGAGGTGGTGTTAAATGCTGACTGATGTTAGGAAGTGATTAGGGAGAAGCAGAAATGAAGGCGGAGGTACAGGCAGGGCTAGGTCACCCAGGGGCTTACTGGCCATACGAGGAGCTAAGCCTCCACTGTGTATGATGATGGCATTAGGGAGCTCCACCCCGGCCTCCGCAAGGTGTCAGGTGGGGTCCTATTCTGCTGCGTGGTCAACTCCACGGCCTTCTGAGTACAGGGGGCTGGAGGGTTCTAGGGTAGGCCTCACCTGCTTCCTGTCATGCATCTCACTTCCTGTTTGATTACTTCTTTAAAGAGGTCAGAAAGGAACATGAAAACCTACTTCCTATGGCAGGGTCAGAAGGAGAAAGTCTTTCTGGGCCGGGCCCCACAGCTGAGGGGCAGTCGGCCCATTCCCTTGACTGTACGTTAAATACACTTGATGCCAAGAGCATCCTCTTGGGAGCTCAGAGACACTGATGGTCTCAGAAAGGGGCCCTGCAGGATGAGTGGAGGAGGGGGGAAGGTACTCCAGGCAGCAGGAACAGCATAGGCAAAGGCACAGAGGTGCGCAAAGGAGATGGGGTAGCTGGGGACACAGGGAAGTGGGTGGAGATGGGTGGGTGCCGCAATGGATCCCAAGAAGACTTGAGGATGGCATTGGGAGTCTAGACCGTTTCCACAGTTGGCAGAGCCCCCACAGAGATCTGTTAGGCTCCAGCTTTTCTCCTCCAGGGCGGTACACGTGTTTCATGTGGAGATGGACCTGACTTTGGCTCTATCTGGCTCTGATATCAGGTTGTAAGCCACGGAAAAGGTTGTGCTTCAGGGACTAGGGTCTGTGGCCTGGAGGTGGCTGCATCTGTCTCTAGGTCTTGGGGGGGCGGGGTGTCAGTGAACAGCCCCCTCCCTTCCATTGCTACCAGGACCCTGCTGCTCCTGGCTTTGAGGGATGTAGTTTTATTGTTGAGCTTTAACGCTCAAGGACCAGATTCAAGGACCCCGAGCTCTCCACCCTAGCAGAATCAGCAGTGTCAGCATCTCCCAGGGAACTTGACATGAATGGAAACACCCAGGAAGCTCCCCAGACATGCTGGATCTGACACTCTAGGGGTGGAGGACCCAGCAATCTGGGTTTTACAAGCCCCCCAGGAGGTTCTGATGCACACTGAACATGTGGTGGGCTGGTGTATTTGCCAAGTGAAGTGAAAGTCGCTCAGTCATGTAGACTCTTTGAGACCCCATGGATTATACAGTCCATGGATTTTCTAGGCCACAGTATTGGAATGGGTAGCCTTTCCCTTCTCCGGGGCATCTTCCCAACCCAGGGATCGAACCCACGTCTCCCACATTCAGATTCTTTACCAGCTGAGCCACAAGGGAAGCCCAAGAATACTGGAGTGGGTACCTATCCCTTTTCCAGGGGATCTTTCCGACCCAGGAATTGAACTGGGGTCTCTCTCCTGCATGCAGGAGGATTCTTTACCAGCTGAAGGCCCTGGTCATTTCACTCTCCTCTGGACTCTGGGCTCTACGAGGGCCCCTCTGCCAGCCTGGGTGTCCCCCTGCCTGCAGCACTGGCCTGACACTGCGGAGGCTGCCACAAGGTTTTCTGATTGCATCTTCTCCTGGGAGTGCCTGTCTTCTGCTCTCAGCCAGAGAGCCCCCTCTTTGAGCCCCTACCGCTCGTGAGACTCCTCTTCAGTGCCTAGTGCTGAAACCTAGCACTCGAGATTCCTGAAGTCCGGAGAGAAGGCACATTCTCCCCACGCTCCCCGCCCTAACTCTATCCTGCCCAGGCAACCTCCACATGGAGCCTGTGGGACTCACGCAGGAGGCTGGTTTCCACCGTGGGAGCATAGCCCCGTGGAACAAATAGCCCTGCCTCCTTGTTTAGGAAATGCCTCAGGGCCCTGCTCATCTGGAGCACTGTCTTGTTTGTTTTAGTAACTTTTCTTAAAATGTCCATCCCCAGATGGTTGGGAGACGAGTCACCACAGTGATTACGGGATTGGAAACGAGGGTTGGGGAAGGGAGGGTCAGAGTAGTGAGGGTTTCGGTCTGGAAAAGGCTTCAACTGGAGAGATGGGGGAAGGATCAGAGAAGCGAGGGTTTCAGGTGAGAAGCACCTTGGCAGGGCCGCCAGGAGAGGTTGTACAGGGTGTTCACTGCACAAGGGTAGGTGCTGGTGGAGGGGGTGAGGAAGGGCTGAGAGCCAGGAGGAGGGCAAGGCCCTGTCCCAAGCTTGATGCCCTGGAGCTAAGATGTGCCTTTAGGAGGAAAGGGGGGATTCTTTTTCATGTTTGCCTCACGGCATGTAGGATCTTAGTTTCCTGACCAGGGATCGAACCCAGGACCCCTGCATTGTGAGCATGTAGTCCTAACCATTGGATCGCCAGGGAAGCCCCAAGGGGGAATTCTTTCTAAGTCCAAAGAGCAGTTTGTGCACCACTTTGGGGCAGGAGCTGTGCAGAAGGAACACCTGAAAAAAAAAAATTCCTATTTTACTGCTGTGATGTTATTTGCCCAAGGCCACCGGCCACACCCCGCTGCCTGCGAGGACATCTGTGCTCAGCAGGTCAGGTGGTGGTGGGATGAGGATGAAGGTACTTTCCCCAAAGTGGAACGGAAGCACTGCTGAGGGAGGGCTGTAGGCACTTGTCTTCAGAGGACAGGGCCCCTCTGTCACTAAGAGGAGAGGGGACATTGCCCCAATGCTAGTCATTTGTTTAATCAAGGCTCTTACTAATCTCCAACTTGGATGAGACTGAGCAAGTTTCACCATCACATTCCTCACTCAGGACTGCAGTCTCTCAGCAAATTTATCAAGTGCCAGGCACTACATTAAGCCTGTACCAAAAATGGAAGAGTTTTAGAGTCAATCCTATGGCGGGGGTGGTTTTCTGAGTTCCTAATGAGTTTTGTGTATTTCCTGGGTGCTAGATGCTGAGGTTGAAGAGTCCCCTACCTCAGGAAGCTTGGTCAGCAAAAGGAGTTCAATCATTTCATCTGTGGGGTCCGAGCCCAGCCCTTTTTATTATTATTTTGGCCTCCCCCGCATGGCTTGTAGGGTTTTTAGTTTCCGACCAGGGATTGAATCTGGCTGGGGCCTTGGCAATGAGAACTGGACCACTAAGGAATTCCCACCCCATTTGAAATAAAAGCTGTACTGCCTTTGCCCAACAGCCTATACCCATTTTTCCCCCAGAGGGAAGAAACCTGATTTTTATGAGCACCTACTGTGTGCTGGGTCTGCTGTGAATGAGGGCACCTGGTCAGCATGGGAGGTGACACTGTTGCTCTTGGTGACAGATGGCCAAGCAGGGGCAGGCAGGGGGAAGTGGCTTACCTCCCAGCTAGGACTGTGGGCAGCCTGGACAGCCAGACCCATCCTCTTACCACAGCCCCACCCTGCCTTCCTGGCCATACAGCCCTCGGGGCCACTGCACAGACCGCCCCTACCCCTGGCCCTGCGCTGCCTGGGCACACGGGAGGAGCCACATGAGGTCTCTTTCCTGAGGGCGATGGGGTCAGGGGAGGGCAGTCCAGGATGGCACAGATGGACAGGACACCCTTCTCCTCAAGCACTTCTCCTACACACCTGCCACTCTCAAAATGAACACAGGCTCACACTTTCTGCCCTACGCCTAATTCTCCATGTACATGTACACTTGACCCCGGGCTTTTGCAAAATCGCCTTTGTAAAGAGAGACAGGACAAGCTGGCAGTTTCGTCCAATCCCCATCAATGGAGATGGATGTTACTTGAACACCAGTGTAATACTTCACTCTCTAGCTGTCCCCGCCTCCCCCCACACCCCTCCCCTAAATACACACACACTGACTCTGGGGCTGACAGCTATTTCCTCCTCAGCCTTCCTCCCCTGTCTCTCTCTGCCTGCCCGCTGCCTCCTGTCTGTCTCGAGGAGCTGACTGCCTCCGGGGCTGGAATCCTGTGTGCCCTCTGTATCAGGTAAGGAGATGGTGGCCCTGGGGCTGGGCAGCCTCAGTGCCTCCTCTGGACCCAGGATAGAGGGCATAATTTTATCAGGGGAGAGGGCTCTTACCAGCTAGGATGGCAGAGACTAGACTGGAGGGGACATACTGCTCTGAAGAGGGAAGCACCACAGTTTCTCAGGTAATTACTAGACAGCAGTCACAGTGAAAGACCGTTAAAGCTTCTCTTTCAAGACTCAGGAGCCATCTGGGTGGGAGGGTCCCATGAGCGGGTCCTAAGGTAACTGACCCCAAGTTCACCCAGCCAGGAAGTCAAGGGGCTGGGATTCAAAGCCAGGTCTCTGACACTAAAAACTGAGTGTTCTTTGCCCCCAGCCCTCTGTCAAAACAGGACTCTCATTGCTGGGCTCCCTGAAAATCCTGGGAGGCTGGGGGCCAGACTCCATCAGCCAGAAGGTCCATCCTGGCTCAGGTCCCAGGGCACAGCAGGACATGCTTTCACAGCATCCTCGGGGGACTTAGATGGGGCTAAAAGGGATGTTTCAGCACAGGGAGGGGCTGGCATGTATGTGTTTGCTGGGAGTGGAGTTCCTGCAGCGCCCCTTCCCCGGCAGCTGAGGGACACTGGATAAGATCTTGTGCTCCTCTGAACCTCTGTTTCCTCTTCTGGAAAATGCGGTCTCATTGTGAATATAATTGCTCTGCAGACTCTAGAACTTGGGAAATTTGAGCGTTCTAGGGAGCACACGGGGACAACAGCACCCCTCCCCCATACCTGCAGGTCCCCAGCTCCAAGTGCCTCACCTGTCAAGGAAATTCTAGTTTGATATCCTGGGCCCTCATCCTATGAAGGACCATGGTCTCCAGAGAAGGGTGTAGATTTTCACATCCTGGCCAAAAGTGTCTCCTGTGGAAAGATGGATACTGAAGACCAATCCCCCTGACCCTGCCTTGCCTTTCCTTCTTTTTTTCCTCCATCACCTCATGCTTAGAGCTCAGAGGAAGAGGAATGATAGCAGGCTGAATGCTAAACTCTCGTTTCTCCACCTGCCTGTATTATTCGGGAAATTCTGGGCAAGTGATGGAAACACTTGAGTCTCAGTGTCCTCATCTGCAAAATGGGATGGAGAGAAGTACCAGCCCCTTTCTTCTAGAGCCGTGAGCACGAGAACACCTAGATAAAGGACCTACCACGGCTCCTAGCATGTTGTGGGGGGCCCAGGACGATCCCCAGTTCCCTCCCCCTGCTACCCTGCTGACTTCCTGCAGGCAGCCTCCCATCCAGACCTCCTCTGCCCTCACTGATCTCCACTGGCTCCACTTTGGGTGGTCCTGGATTCTTGATGAGGCTGTGGGTCTGCACTTCTGGGATGTCTGCACACCTGGCCAGAGATTGGCTTCTCCAGTGCTTACCTAAGTAGTTGCTCCATAAAGGGCTGTTGAATGAATGTGTGGGTGAGTGAATAAATGAATGAACAAGGCTGGGTTTCCTGGAACTGGCAGAGCGCCTGTGGCCGCCTCTGGGCAGGGGTCTTTTGACCGTAATGGGCCTCCAGAGCCCAAATCTGGTAGTTCCTCCTGCCCAGCTCTCTCTCTGCTCTTATCTTATTTCCTCTTCAACTATCAAAGGGGGGGTTGCTTCCACTGTTGGCAGCCACACATCCAACCAGCCACCACTGTGGGAGTGAAGGGCCGCAGGAAGGCAAGGTCTGGGGGCTGCTGGGGGTGGGTGGGGGGAGGGCACCCCTTAAGGCCACGGACTCCTTCCCGTCCCATCCCCCAGTCCAGTTGAATCCTCCTGCCCTTTAGGGGAGCCTCACTCACGCCCCAGTGCTCTGGAGATTGGGAAAAGGGAGTCCTGCATGGCCTGACCTTGGTACCTATTTCTCCAATTGATCTTAGGCTATCTACTTAATTACAATGCCATTGATATACTGCTTACTTCGTGCTTACTCTTGCTTGAAATGCTTATATGGTTGTTGTTGTTTAGTCGCTAAGTCATGTCCAACTCTTTTGCAACCCCATGGACTGTAGCCCACCAGGCTCCTCTGTCCATGGGATTTCCCAGGCAAGAATACTGGAGTGGGTTGCCATTTCCTTCTCCAGGGAATCTTCCCAGCCCAGGGATTGAAACCATGTCTCCCACTGGCAGGTGGGTTCTTTACCACTGAGCCACCAGGGCAGCCCCTGAAATTCTTATATATTTGTTCATTCATTTAATTCTCCCAACAACCCTATAACCTAGACACAGTCCCATATCCTGGCCAGGGTTCCCCATTGCCCAGAACTGCCCCCCACAGCGCCTCTTCCTCTCTGCCACAGAGCCCACCATGTTGGCCAACATCACAACGAAGCCGCTCTGTCCCCTCCTGGAGCAGATGAGCCGCCTCCAAAGCCACAGCAACTCCAGCATCCGCTACATGGACCATGTGTCGGTGCTGCTGCACGGGCTGGCCTCGCTGCTGGGCCTGGTGGAGAATGGACTCATTCTCTTCGTGGTGGGCTGCCGCATGCGCCAGACCGTGGTCACCACCTGGGTGCTGCACCTGGCCCTGTCCGACTTTCTGGCCACCGCCTCCCTGCCCTTCTTCACCTACTTCCTGGCCGTGGGCCACTCCTGGAAGCTGGGCACCACCTTCTGCAAGCTACACTCCTCCATCTTCTTCCTCAACATGTTTGCCAGCGGCTTCCTGCTCAGCGCCATCAGCCTGGACCGCTGCCTGCAGGTGGTGCGGCCCGTGTGGGCACAGAACCACCGCACGGTGGCCGCTGCCCACAAGGTCTGCCTGGCGCTCTGGGTCCTGGCCGTGATCAACACCGTGCCCTACTTCGTGTTCCGGGACACCATCCCGCGGCTGGACGGGCGCATCATGTGCTACTACAACGTGCTGCTCCTGAGCCCCGGGCCGGACCGCAACGCCACGTGCGACTCGCGCCAGACGGCCCTGGCCGTCAGCAAGTTCCTGCTGGCCTTCGCTGTGCCGCTGGCTATCATCGCCTCGAGCCACTTGGCTGTGAGCGCGCAGCTGCGCCACCGCGGCCGCCGGCGGTCCAGCCGCTTCGTGCGCCTGGTGGCGGCCGTGGTGGCGGCCTTCGCGCTCTGCTGGGGCCCCTACCACGTGTTCAGCGTGATGGAGGCGCGGGCGCACGCGAACCCGTCGCTGCGGCCGCTCGTGTGGCGCGGGCTGCCCTTCGTCACCAGCCTGGCCTTCATCAACAGCGTGATCAACCCGCTGCTCTACGTGTTTACCTGCCCCGACGTGCTGCGCAAGCTGCGGCGCTCGCTGCGGAGCGTGCTGGAGAGCGTGCTGGTGGACGACAGCGATCTGACCGCCGGGGGCAGTAGCCGCCGCCGGCGCCGCGCCTCTTCCACCAACACCTCGGCCTCCTCCTTCTCCGAGAGCAGCGGCCGCCGCCTGCCTGCGCTCTGGCCCGCGCGCCTGCTCGACTGGCTACTGGGCGACCGCTCGGCACCGCCGCAGAGGGACCGCGCCCCATCCCAGGACGAGCGGGGCCCCCTGAACCGGGCGCTGAGCACCACCTCGGGGTAGGAGGCACGGACCCGAATCGCCCGGCTCAGAACCATTCCATTCTCCCCGGGAGGCAAGGGCTGGAAGCGATCGCCCCCCCCACGTGACTCAGTGAATTCTTCAGAAAAGAAGTTAGAGTGCTTCTCAAACATCATTGCGCGGGAGTCATCCAGGGATTGTCTGGTTGAGCTGGCCCAGCCGAGGGCTGGCGCGGAGGGGCAGGGGAGGGGGGTGGGATTGAAATTCTGTGTTTCCAACAAGCTCCCAAGAGTAATGCAAGGCTAAAACCCTAAGACGTCTCAAGCTAGGGTAGTGGATACACAGGACACATCTCCCTGGAGCTATTTTAGCAGGTGATGGGTGGGGTCGAGTTTTACATTAAACCAGTCAAGTAGTTTTGGAGCTGAAAGTGAGAGGAAAGGTTTGGGAAGCACTGTTGGGGGCTAACCTTTTCACTGTGGTCGTTTAGTTGTCATTTACTGACCTATATAGGTTTTATCTGAGTCTGGGGAAGAGGGTCAAGTTCTATTAGCCCCACTTTTTATTGATACCATGTGCAAGTTGCAGTGCAGGAAGGTTAAATAACCTGCCCAACATACAGGGTCTGCATACTAACCACTGGCATTTACCTGTTCAATTACTGTTAGTATGTGAAAGAGCCCCCCTACCCCCCACCCCATACTCAAGGTCCTTATGATAGCTGCGTGGGAGCCCCCATCTGTCTGCCCCAGCACTGCCCAAATGGCAAAAGCAAGGGGTGCTATGGTCAAATGTTTGGGAAACCTGGGCTAGTTAAAGTACAATGCACATCTGTACTGAGGTCTGGAGTGTTTGAATGTGCCTGGCAACCTCCGAGACCACAGCCCTTTTGCTGAGCTCACCTGATATGCCGGCCTTCAGTTCCGTGGGATGCTCTCCGGGCAATGCTGGTAACCCCTAGATCTGTGCGTCCCTCACCTCCTGACCTCAAAGGGGCTGCAGCTCTGACCCTCAGCTGGCAGGTGTGAGGGGTAACTTACTATAGCACCTCCACTATCCTGTCTGTTTAGCTCAGCATCCCAGGCCTGGTGCAATACACATCTGGCTGATGGAACACCCATGGAAGAGCCGGGTGAGAAACTTCTGGGACATGGTTCAGGGCTCCCTGTGCCACCACCTGCAGCTGGGCTCCCAGTGTTTACTCACTTATTCCCACGCTAGGCAAACGGAGCAGTTGATGGACAGCTGACTGAACAGACATCCCATCCTGATGCTTCACCCACGTTCCCTCCTGCCTGCTCCCTTGCTTCTCTCAGCACTTGGCGCCATCTGACACACAATACACTTGACTTGTTTGTTATGTTTTATCCATCAGAATGAAAGCTCCTTGAAGCTTTCAAGGAGCTTTTTTTACAGACTTTTGTCTGTATTCCCTGCCACCTAGAATTGTGCCGGTACACAGCAGGCGTTCAATAAAGATTTTTGCTGGAGACTGGATGGCATGAATTAATCAGATTTCTGGGGGCTTCTGCAGAGTCTGGGACAGGAAAGGGGGAGATAGAGAGACACTATCCCCCCCCCCGCCCCCAAATGCCTCTCCCACCCCATCTTAACCTTAAGTGTTGCAAAGTGTGGTGGAGTGAGATTTAGTCTGCTGGGTGACAGGGTCAGTGGGCTGCAGACGGATCCAAAACAGCCTTTGGAAAGGTTCAGGGGGGAGCTGGATTCCTGACTTCTGGTCTCCTGGCCTGGGTTGGACCCAAGACCCTGAGACAGAGCCCACACATTCTGGGGAGTCACCCTCTAGTCTTCAGCTCCCTGAGGCAAGCAGAAATTACTCTTCTCAGTTTGAAGGCACTTGGAGAGAAGAGGGCAATGGTCGGGAGTAAGGGGGAGGAGAGGGCTGACCCTTTTCCACCTTCCAGTCTCTGTTCCAGGAAGGAAGTTCCAGGCTCTGTCTGCTCCACAAAGACCTGCCCAATGGCCCTCGAAGGCTCAGAGCCCCAGCTCGGATGGAGCCCGTTTGGGAGCCACAGAGCCGGAGTGCCGGATCAGCGGAGGCGGGTGGCCAGTGGCCCGGGGGCTGCCGTGTGTGACACGGTGGTTGGCCACCGAAGGCCTCGGCTGTCCTAAGCTCAGACTTTGGTGGCCGGCCGCTGTGGCGGCTGCTTCTGCAGCTGGGCCAGTGTGTCCCGCTTCTCGATGGATCGCAGCTGCTTCTTCTTCGCCCGCTTGAGCTTGGCGGGGTTTCGGATCTGGGGATGGTTGAGGGGAGGGCATCAGTGTGGCCGGGCTCTCCACCCCATTCCCCGAGGAAAGGGAGGTCACTGCGGGGACCTGGGATTGTGGCACGAGCAGGGGGCCGTGAGGGAGGGGCGCCAGGGTGTCTGGAACCCGACATCCAGCCCGTCCCCCATGTAGGGTGACACTCACCACTTGGACAATTTCCGCCTTCCGCTCATTCTCCAGGCGGCGTCTCAGGTTCTCTGCACGGCGCTCCTTCTTCTCCTGGACACAAAGGGGAAGCAGGTATGTATGGGTCTGGGCGCTGAGGCGGCCCTGGTCTCTCAGGCAGTCAGAGCTGAGAGAATTCCCAGCGAGGAGGGCCAAAGGGCCACTTATCCCAGCTCCCAGTTGCTCCTAGTGCTGTGGAGGTAGCGAGCCAGTGAGGACACTGTCCCTGTGCCCGTGGGACCACCACCCAGAGGCCTGCTGTAGCAGGAAGTTCCTGACTCCACCTGAGAAGGTGGGCACCTGATCAGGTGTAAGACATGGGTGGTGCCCCACCTGGAAGCTCAGGCTCACGTGGACAATGGTCCTTTGCACCACGCCCCTCATCAACTGCCGCCCAGGGAGAAGGGATCGCTGGCCCTTCCCCTCATTTCCATCCTCTCAGCATCTCCCTCCTCCTTGAAGTCCACGAGCCCCTAGAATGCAAGGGCAAGGATGAGGGCTAGCTTTCCAAGGGTCACCCCAGTGCAGGGCTAGGAAGGGCGAAGGCTGCAAAGAAGAGACCCCAGAGCGATGTGGGTCAGTCTGAATCCTGACTCTGCTACTTCCTAAATGGGTGACTTTGGTAAAGTGGTTTCAGCTCTGGGCCTCTACCTCCTATCTTTAAAGTGAAGATGTGATTACATGAGGTTGCTTTGAGGACTAAATGAACGAATACATACACAGGGCTTGGAAAAGGACCGGCCCACTGGGGACACTTAGAAGGTGAATCTAGATGCAGACTTCCTCTGGAATGGCTATGCTGACTACTGTGCCTGGTGGGCCCGGGGCAGGGATGGCGGCCTTGAGGCTGTGTGTGGTCAGGGGCCTCTCGGCTTTGGCAACTCAAGGCTGAAGGGGCAGCCTGGGCCCGTGGAGAGAAAGGAGAAGTGATACTTGAGCTCCCGGAGGCTGGGGAAGGTCTGGGCTGGGGGCTGGGCAGGGGCACCTCTGAAGGGGATGGTGACAAGAAGGTTCTGTCTTGCCCAAGAGGCAGCCAGGGCCGCACAGGAAGCGAGATAAGGCCCGGGTACACGGTGGCAGCCACACCATCTGCAGGGTCTCTGCCACAGGAGCTGAGCTGGGGCGACTCAAGGCGGGGGACGGATGACTGAGTGACTGGCCCACCTCTCCCCTTGAGGGCGGGCAGGGACCGCAAGCTGGAGGCAAGGTGTCTGACTCTTTGGGGGCCCCTGGGTGAGTGAAGTCCCACTGATCACTCTGCTTCTGGTGAACCAACACCAGCACCTCCCTCTCTCTGGGTGCTGCCTGCTGGCGCTTCCTGGAGACTAAAGAGGTTGGGCATGAACCTCTAACGGGACATTTGTGGCCTTGGGTTGAGCGTCAGGGAGGAGCTGGAGGATTCTGCAGGCAGCCCTCTCTGCTGATGTGTGGGAGCTGTGTCTCAGAGTACACTGGCAACAACACCCAGGATAGAGCCTCCGATTCATCAGCCCTTCCCATCAGAGCAGGTCCAGGGCAGGGACCCCTGAGCCCATCTCACTGAATGCTCTGATCACCAGTGAGGGCCCAGGGGGCTGCATCCTGGGCCTCCTCCCATCCCTGGGGCTCACATAAGGCCCCTGGCTAAATCTGATGTTCCACTGGGCTTCCCTACCCTGGGGTCCTGGACTGCGCTTCTGCTTCTGGCCAGGCTCCCTGTCTTCCCAAGGTCTCTGGGTTAGAGGACAGCTCCTCTTCCCACCTGCCCCTGTTACGGCCAACACCGGCTCAGCCCCTGCCTGGCCCGCCCCTCACCTGCCGGTGCCGCTCCTTCTCCTCCTCCAGGTGCCGGGCGAAGTCCTTAGCCAGCTTCCTCTCCTGCCGGTCCTTCATCTTCCGCTGCCAGGATGTGCGCAGGGACTTGTCCTGAACCATCTGGGAGAACCTGGATGTGGGAAGTGGGCGTTCAAGGAGCCGGTGTGATGCCCCCGTGCCCTCCCTCCTCTCAGTTCCGGGCCTTCTCCCCCAGATCCCAGTCAGAATCACCTCCCCCACCTGCCAGCTCCCCAGGCAGTCGACCGTCCAGGCCTGGGGCAGGACGGGGCCCCTGATCACACCCGAGGCCATTTTTGAAGCGCTGGTTATGTGCTTGAGGTGGGTACTCCCTTTCTCTCCATTTTACAGAGGTGCTGACCAAGGCTCAGAGAGGTTAAATAATTGCTCTGGGTCACCCTGATCCTGAGGAGCAGTCTGTGATCAAGAGTCCATGCCAAATGGCCTCTGCTAGCAAGCTCCACTGCTCTGGCCAAGTGCAGGGGGCCTGGGTGTGGACGCCTCTGGAATGGGGTTCACTCTCTACCAAGGTGCTCATTTCATCTCAGAACATGCAAATGCTCACAGTCCCCTGCAGTGATTCAGAGTCTCTCTTCCCATCAGGGGAAATGTGAATATGGAGTGGGAGCTAGGCAACATCAGGGAAGTCTGGATATTCTAGAGAGTGACAGTGACAAGGTCACAGGAGGAGCGAGATCACCTCTGTAAGAACACCACCAGGATCTAGCGGTTGGATGACCTATGTAGGATACGCTGTAAAATCTTCCAGGAAAAAGGAGAAACATTTTGAGGATCAAGAAGGAATGAGGAGCATGACCAGGAAAATGCTGAGGGCTGCCTAGACTGATGATGTGGGCCTGGGGGTTTCTGCAACCATGCCCCTCCCTTTTCTTTTTCTCTGAACGATTTGAAGCCTGGGGTGCAGGTGTCCCACGGGCCTTCTTTCCTTCTCAGCAGATCCTTTTGTAGTGGCCTTTCCACCTCCCTCAATAATTTCTTGACTTTCCAGAGCTCCTGTTTATCCACGTCCACTATATCACAACCCATGTGGTCACAGGAAGCAGGGATCTGAAGGCTGCAGCGGGCACCACGCAGAGGCCTCACCCCCACTCCCCAGAAGGCTCAAAACTGCTCTTCCAGTTCATCTCTCCCCCTTCCTGCTCCCTACAGCCTGGACCCTGACCCCAGGCCTGTCCGTCCTCAGCCTGATTTCCCCCCTCCCCAGTTCTGACTGCCCCACCCCAGCACACCCCCCGCTGCTCCCTCTCCCCCTTCCCAAGGGCCTGCTGCATGGACTCCCTCCCTGCCCGTACAGCCAGGCATCTCAGCCTGGGGCATGAGGCCCCCGAAGGGACAAGGCCAAGGGGAGCTGGACACACAGAGCCTCAGGCAGGACTCTGCTGCATCCTCCCGGGGCAGCGGTCAGGGGACCCTTCTGTAGCAGTGGGGACGCCCTTTACCTATGCTGGCCAATCAGGGAGAGCATCTGAAATGTGGCTGATGACCAGGGAACTGATTTTTGAACTTGAACTGTAAGCTATTTAAACAGCCACAGGTGGCTGGTGGCTAAGACACTGGGGCAGTGCAGTTTCAGAGCACTGCTTTTACCTGGAGATTGAAGGAAGGCAGGCCTGGATCCACCACTTACTACCTGTGTAACATTGGACCAGGCAGCCTCTCTGAGTCTGTGTTACCTGGAGACAACAGCCATTGCCATTGCAAAGGGTGGTGGGAGGGTTAGTGGCTCTCGGCCTGAGAAGCACTTAGCCCAGTGCTCTGCACATGGTAGGTGCTCAGTGAATCCACCCTTTAGAGATGGGAGCTGGCTCACTCAGGGAGGACTGGGCAGAAGGGGGCATTGGGCCTGGACATGGGAGGTGGGCCTTCCCAGCCTTGGCTGCCTCCCTTGAACCCCCCACCCCCACCCCCCACAGCTGGGACACCTCCTGTAGCAGGTGCTGGCCTCCCTACCCCGCCACAGTTTAGTCTTGGGGCTCACTCACCAATCGCCAGAGCTGCTTCCTCAAAGATCCCAAACACCCACCCCACTGCCCTTTTGGCCCTTATCCGCAGGCCTGGTGCAGCTTCTGAAGGTGCTTTAATTCTAGCGCAGCAGCTTCCTCACTGGTCTCCCCGCTCTCGCCCCTGCCCTCGGAATGGTCTGTCCTCCACAGGCCACACCGGTCCTCCCAGAGGTCAGGCTGCATCACTCTTTTGCTCAATACTTCCCATGGCTCTGTTGCGCTCTTAGGTCCCTACAAGGACCCGTGTGACCTGGCCCTATGACCCCTCTGACCACTCTCCTCCTACGGCACCCCCATTGCCCACTGATGAGGCCTCTGGACTGTTTCTCAATCATGGGAGCACAGGCTTGCCTCTGGACTTCCTGTTCCCCTTGCCTGGATACTCTTTTCTGATATGTTCATTCAAGCCTCTGCTCACATCCCCGGGGCAGTGAAGTTATCCCTGATCATTGTGACAACGGCCCACACTCTTTTACTTGTTACTGACATACTATGTGTTGGTTACCTGTTTCTCACAACCAGAATGTTTCATTTACAGCCATGCTTACCCCCAGACCCTAGCTCGATGCTATGTAAATTGGTTAAATGAATGAACTACCTTTGTTTTCATTCATCTGTTTGTTCAACTCAGTGTCTAGCATGTGCTGGGCTCTGGGGGAATCCAACCATTAAAGGTAAATCCCCACTTTCCTGAAGCCTCTGGTCTAGAGGGGAAGCTGGCAGCTCACAAGAATCACAGAACTAAACAAGCATTTATGCAAGTGGGGGTGTTAACAAGAGAGAAGTATAAGGTACAATGACAACACATAGCTTGAGGATTTGACCCTTGTTGGGTTGGAAAAAGAGGGCTTTTCCCAAGGAGCGATGTTTAAGCTGAGCCCTGAGAGATGAGCAGGGATTGGCCAGTGGGACAGCCTTTCGATAGAAGAACAGTATGTGCAAAGGCCCTGAGCTGGGAGGAAGCATCACCCACAGGGGAACACAGAGGGGAGGTCAGTGTGAGAGACGCTCAGTGATGACGGAGGAGAAAAAGAAGTCTGGAGCACGTCTCCAGGCAAACAACAGGAAGTCAGGAAGGGTTTTATGCAGTGAGCTGGGACAAAATACCCTGTTTCTCTCCCTTCTTGGTATCCTCTGCTGAGCCTGTTCATGGGTGCAGGCAGTCCCCTCTTGCTCAGCGAGCTCATTTTCCCCCTCCACCTCCCAAGTACCAGGCTCCTACACTCAACTTGCTCATCACCCTCTTCCCACCAGAACCAGCCTTTTCATCTGGTCCTGCCTGGCCATCACTGGTCCCAGCATTCTCTGGGACCTGCTGCCATTGATGTGGAGGGGCAGTGCCACCACCCACTTCTCCAACAGCCCAAAGTCTCTGATTGGTGACTTGTAGGAAATTACTCCCTGTTTTAGAGTCTTCTCTATTTAATGGGGGAGGGGAATAATTCCCACTGCCTTGGGCTTCAGGGGATTCAGCAGTATGACATCTGCAAAAGGCCTAGCACACAAAGCATGATATACAGTCAATTCTTAGTAAATTTCTGCTTCTTCCTTAAAATCACTGCCTTCCCCGTGGTTCCTCACGGTCACAAGTTCCTGCCTGCCAGGTGATTTTATTGTTGTTTAGTTGCTAAGTCTTGTCTGACTCTTGTGTGACTTCATGGACTGAAGCCCGCCAGGCTCCTCTGTCCACGGGATTTCCCAGGACCTCTCCTTACTGGCAGCATAAACACTTCCTTAATCAGCTGAGCCTCTTTGTTCCTTCATTCAACAAGCATTTAACAGAGTACTTACTGCCTGCGGCACAGAAAGACGTGACGTCACGCCTACCCTTTAGAAGGGATAGTTAGGGAGTCTGGGATTGACATGTACACACTGCAGTATTTAAAATGGACAGCCCCAAGGACCTACTATATAGCACAGGGAACTCTGCTCAATATTATGTCACAACCTAAATGGGGAAAGAATTTGGAAAAGAATGGATACAGGTATATGTATAATTGAATCACTTTGCTGTACACGTGAGACTAACACAACACTGTTAATCAACTATACTCCAACAAAAAATTAAAAGAAAAAAAGAAGGTTGCAATCCAGTGCAAGGTGGATCTACAGAGCATACGTAAAAGGCTTTCATGCAGGCTTCGGAGTCAGATCTGAGTTCAGGTCCTGCCTCTAGCACTCATTTAGCCTCCCTGAGCCAAGGGGTCCTCATATGTAAAATGAGGATAATCTTAATGCCTGCTGTTTGCAGAGAGCTGATTAAATGGCAAGATGCATGCTGGTCCCTGTTTGAAAGGCCCCTTCCCTGGACAACAGGTACTAGAATGCTTAGTAGCGTCCTTTATACTAGGTGCTTATTAACACCTTTATAAAAAAGGCAAATAACTGTAATGGATGTTGGTCCATGAAGACCTCCCTTGCTGGTACACTTGCTTCTGCCCCATTTCTAGAGAGGGCGGAGACAAGGATAAAATTGTGTTGAATGAACACAGACATGAGGGTGCTATCCAGGGGTCCTTTGAGGGCACCCCTGCCTGAGATCTCGGTGCATTTTACCACATTCGGGTTATAATGACCTGTTTGTGTGACTCCCCGCTGATGTGAGCTCTCTTTAACCCATGACCTATCTCCAGACTGCACCCAGGCCCCAGCACCACACAAAACCCCAATACTGCCCAGCTGTCCCCCACTTCACCTCTTCTTTGAGCGGTCCTTCCACACCCGCCCAGACTTGGGCTTCCCTTTCGGGATTACAGGAACCTCCTCCTTTGGCTTCTTGGACGTTGGGGCCTGGGCCGAAGAACCTTCTCGCTTCTTTGGCGCGGGGCCTTCTCTCGCCGGCTCCCCAGCTGCAGGTGACTTGCTCGGCTCACGCTGATCCCGTGGGGAGCCGGGCGACCGCGGTGTCAGCTCCTGCACTGCCTTCGAGGGCTCAGGACCCGGTGCTTTCTGACCGGGGAAAGGCTCTAGTGATCCTGAGTCCTGCTGCAACTGACGTCGAGGGGACCCCGGGGTCGGCTCTTCCTTACTCTTGGGCAACTCCGAGTCCGCTTCTCCTCGGTCCTGGGAGAACTTTGGTGATTCCTCACCTGGCTTTGGCTGAAGTAGGTGGGATTCAGGACTCGATTCCGGCTGACTTTGGGGAAAATTCAGGCCTGGATCTCGCTGACCCTGGGGGGACCCTGAGTCCAGCTCTGGCTGCTTTCGAGGGGACCCTAAGGCTGGCCCCTTCCGCAGACTGGATGATCCTGGGCTTGTCTCCGGCTGACTACTGGGAGATCCCAGGCCCGGGGGAGACCTAGGCTCCCTCGTTTCTTCTGGGTTCGACTCGAACTCCACAAGGGCCCGTCTCACCTGCAAAATTGAGGTGGGGTTGTCCGGAGATTCAGGCTTTAGTCCTTCCAGCCGGCGGCTGCGTCTCAGCGGCGTATCCATGGTTCTGGGACCAACTCCGAGCCCACGTGCAGCCTCCGGGACTACCGGCGCCGTCCTATGACGTCAGAAGTCGCCACGTCTGTGCCTGGCAAGAGAGGCTGTTGCCGCAGAGGCCATGTTGGTAATGGGTTAAGAGGAGTGGGTGGAGGCCGGGGGGTGGTGCCTAGGCTCACTAGGCGCATGCGCAAAGCGCTTTGGCGCATTTACTTGTGATTGACTAGCTCCAGATTGAGACCCGCAGTTGCTTTTCCTAAGGACCCGGTCTCCTGGGAAAGAAAATGTGCAGGCGGAAAAAGGAAGAGAGGGACCCATTTTTGTAAGACAAGAGGATTGGGAAAACATTCAGGGAACCTGAAGGCAAGGCTGGATGGAAACTTTACCGCTAACTCACTCCTGTGCAATTAGACAGGAGTCCTCGATTTTCTCATTTGTAATGTGGGTGCTTTTGCACTAGTTTGGTCCTGTCGGGGTACCCCTGACCGCCAGAGTGAGTGGTAGCTGGCGGATCCTGGAAGTGGGAACTTTCTTAAGTCCTGAATTGTGTGTTAAATATAACACCTAACTTCCCTGGGTCCAGTGGTTAAGACTCAGAGTTTCCACTGCAGAGGGCGTGAGTTCCATCCCTCATCCCTGAAGGGGAACTAAGATCCCTCATGCTGCGTGGTGCTCCCCCCAAAAAAGAAAGTGTAATCCTTGCTTTCTCTTCTCCCATTCTGTGCTCAAGCATAAAATCTACGGCTCTCCCTTTGCCACACTGTCAGCTTTACACATAATGTTAAGGGACTGGTGAGAAATGTACCACCTTTTTTGTCCTGTGGCACCCCTGGGTGCTCAGCCATGCTGCACATCCTCTCCATTCTAGAAACAGAGGTTGGATCATCTCTGAGCTTTCTTTCAGCCTACATAGTTGTCCCCGCCCCAATGTGTGAGGCTGCCTCCTCCCCTCCTCTGTGTGAGACCCAGATGAAGGCTTTGAGTTACTCACAGCACTTGCCTTTCTTAGGAAGAACATCTTGGAACTTGCCCAACCACATGCCTTCCAGCTCTTTTCCAGTGTATTTTTGGAATTGCCTGGGGATGGCCTTCAGGCGTCCTATGGGCCCTGCCCTTCTGTCCCAGCGACTTCTTTTAGAAACCATTAGTTTTGAACCCAAGGAGTTATGAACAGGCCTGGGAAGTTGTCCAGAGTAGGCCTCTGCCTGCTCAGAGGCCAGGCAGACATCCAAGGGCTTCAGTGCTGAGCACAGCCCGCACCTGCTGTATCCCTGTGGACCTGACACTAGAGCAGGAGTGAGAGTGTCAGACTGGGCCCTGGGTGTCTTGATGGCGAATGGAGAGGAGGTAAGGAGGATCAAAACCCAGCAAGGTTCCTGGATGACCAAAAAGAGGACTGAGGAGCCCTTAAGACCTGTCCCCCCCTTGGCTGGTGCCACACAGCTTTCAAAGTGCCTCCCAGTGAGGTTAGCTTGTTGAAATTACCTCCCATAAGGGTAGTGTTAGGTAGTTAGAATAGGGAAAAGGAGTCCACAATGGCTGTGGCTAAAAGACAAGGAAGGGAAAAGCCCACGAAAATAGAACAAAAGAAGGTCAAAGGAAGGTCCGAGGACCAGAGTGAGGACTTCAGGTAGAACAGCACTCCTGACTAAGCCCATTTTTCGTAGGGCAGGCTCAGGGGGAAGAAAAAAAGATTTAAAAAGAGGAGCCATTCATGTCAGTGTATGACAAAAACCACTACAATATTGTAAAGTAATTAGCCTCCAACTAATAAAAATAAATGGGGGGGGGAAGAGGAGCCAAAGGTCGCGCTCTCTCTCTCTCTCTCTCTCTCTCTCCCTCCCCCACTCCCACTCCCATGCGTGCATGCACTTTCTCTCTCTCTCTCTCTCTCTCCCCCTCTCCCACCCCGCGTGATGGGATGCTCTTCTCTTCGCATCTTTGAATCGACATGCCCTCACGCCTCGAAGATGGATTTTTCCTGCTATCTTCTAAATAAAGTGGAGCTGTAACACAGCTGTAACACTGATTTGTCTAAGAGCTATAACACGGTCTGTCCAAGACCTGAGAGCTCTGACACCCCAAGGGGGCTTTAATGTCCGCCACTCCAAATCTTTGTTGTGACGAGACAAAGAACCGAGGAGCATAAACTCGCTTGACAGTAGGATGATGGCATGGCTTCACCAGTATTCTTCCAAGTCGTCAGAAATAGTTGCACCCTTGCACTGAAATCCTGTGTCAGTCCCTGCCTTCTTGGCCACTCTCAGAGGCTCCACCCACAGGCTCAGCATCCCCAGTCCCCTTGCTGCTGGACTGAGGAAGTCTGTGCAGCAAGGCTTTTCCCCAGGCCAACAGTGCAGCTCCCCACTGCAGAAGCAGCCCAGTCCCTTCTTTGCCCAGCTCTTCCAACCCCCAATTCTCAGTTCCTTAAATTCCCTGCCCCAGCCTGGAGGCCGTAATGGCTAGCCACTGGGCTCCACACCAGGGCTGTGTAGGAGACTACATATCACCCGCCCTACCCCAGGGGCCCTTCTGTTCTCCCTGCTTCCCGAGTTCCCATCCTGAGCTGCAGAGCCCACTCTCAAATGCCAGTTGGATCATATCCTGGGTCTGCTTAAACTACTTCAGAGGGTGATCTCAGATCCCTGCCAGGGGGTGTAAGAGACATCTTTCAGAGCAGGTAAGGAGGCCCCTAAACGATGGAGGCATCAAGTGAACTAAGGGCCCAGAACCCTCTCTTCCACCGGGGTTCAGTTTGTCGTTGTCATTATAAATGGTGTGCAGGGGTCCTGGGGACACTCCTGAATTTTTCAGAAAAGCTTGGTATGCCAGTCACTGTTGGGACTGTGTTCTCTTGTGCTCCCTGTCTTTCTACTGCAGACAGACCAACCTCTTGATCTTGGGGGAAAGGATGCTGAGAGGGGTGGGTCTTCTACAGTCTCCCAGAGGCCCAGCAGGATTGAGCCCCGTTTCTTATGAAGAAACCTGGATCATTTATCCACCGTCTTTTGGTTTCTTCTGTGTCCCCACCTCAGTTTCCCACTCCCTTGTAGGTGCTTGCTGGGGTCATTTTCTGAATAGACTGTTTGCATTTAAATCCTTGTCCCTGAGTTGGCTATGGAGAAACTCAACCAAAAACCCTGGGGCAAGCAATTATTGAGTCAGGCATTCTTTCTGGCACACTGTATATACAAACCCATTTAGTCCTTGGAACCACCCTGTGAGGCAGGTGCTGTTGTTATTACTCCCATTTCACAGATAAAGAAGCTGAGGCACAGAGAGGCTGGAACACTTGTAAAGGTCACACAGCAGAGAAATGGTGGAGGTGGGATCTACATGTGGGCTTCTGACTGCAGAGCCACAACTCTTAAGAGTAAATCTCCCTTATCCAGGTAAGGGAACCAAGGCACAGAAAAGCTAAGGTGTTTGCCGAAAGTCACATAACTCTACATCAAGGAGCAAAGACTTCCAGAACTGGCGAGCTTCACTGCCTTGCAACTGCCCTTCCCATGGGCCTCCCTCACTGGTTCCTCACACTGATCCTGGTCGGCTTACTGGGAGATGCTGGGTGTCAGGTCGCCCCACCTGCCAGCTGAGGCCCTGTGCATACATGGGCAGGACAGAGTGTGCTGAGTTGGCAGTACCCTGGTTTTTTATGTACCCTAAGATCTGCTGACTGAAGGAAACCGTGTACCCACAGATGATGGAAGATACGGCTGTTCGTCTGGGAGCATCCATCCTCCACCCAGCCATGGGGCTGTGGTTGGGGGGTTTGACAAGTCAGGTTTGAGATGTCAGGGACCTGAACCAAGATTGGAGATGGTGGGGGAATGGGTCCTGGCAGTCACATCACCTAACGCACTAACAGAGCACTTAGTGCAGATCCTCCCCTGGGTGCTCATTTAATCCCCTGGGGCATTGGTGCGGGAGGCAGGTTGCAGCACTGGCTGGATGAGGGAAGGGGCAGGGAGGAACCTCCCCAGCTTACCCACAGGGAAATCCAAGACTGGGAGAGGCTGTGACTTGGTACAAGGTGACCCAAAGATTCACTGCAAGGTGCGGGGTCAGGGCTGGAACTTGGGGCTTCTTGATTCTAAACCCAAGCCCCTGCTGTCACATCCACTGTGCTCAGGATGGGGAAATGGGCTGAGGATTTGTAAGGAATTTCTTGGTCTGGGAGGGTGGATCTGGGGACTGGGACATGGCTGAGCATTGCCGGAGTGAAGACAGGACCTGGCTGAGGAGGAGGCATCTCCAGAGTTGGGCTGCCCCCGCTTGACCTTCACTGGGTCACATGGGTCCAGGCTGCTTTCTCTTCCACTCAGAGTTCTCAAGTATTTGAAGACAGTTATCCTGTAGCTTCCTTAGACTTGCCTTGCTCCTCTATCTGTCTCTCCCACAACAGAGTCAATCCTTGAGGAAGACACTGGTTGTCTACAACCTTCCAGAATGTGATGTCCAGGGCTCCCACAGGTACCCAAGGTTGACCGCCCCACAGAGAGCTGAATGGCTTTGTCCCCTCCCTGCTCCATGGTTCCTGTCACTACAGCCAGGCAGCCATCCCCTTTCTCAACAGGGATCTGCCAACTGAACCCCTCCATCTGGTTCCAGGATCCTGGACGTGAACTGCTGGCCTTTCTGGACAAGCACAGGACTTGCCGTTTGGCCTTGTGTTTTGCTTTGCTCTTTTGGGAGATCCATCTCTCCTCCTTCAGTGTTTGCCACCCCTCCTCCTTTGCGTGTGTGAACAGCTGCTCTGGGCACTGTGAATCAGGCTCTGCTGAGAACCTGCAACGAGAGTGGGGTTATCACATCAGTTCTTATCACAGGCTCTTATCTTGGAGGTTCATCTTTTTTATGTGTTCCCAGCAGCTTGTAGGGAGTTTCCAATCCTCAACAGAAGGGGGGCAGAGACTTCAACAGAGGGGCCAGGGGGGAAGGAAGGGCAGGAGTGGCACCTGGGACCCTTGGATATTGCTAGGGTGCAGAGAGGCTGGCTGGATTGGGAAGGGACTCCTCTGCAAAGCTCTCATGTACCGGCAAAGCTTATCTCCTGATCCCCTCCCAGCATCTGCAGGTTTTGCTGAAACAGGAAGGGGTGGACATGCTACCACGGGTATGACAAGACCTCCTCTTGCTCCCCCTGCTCCGCGCACCCGCCGCCCACCAGGACAGCTTCCACAGCCTGTTCCCCTGCTCTGGGCAGACCAAGCAAGGGTGGGGGTGGGCTGGGGAATGAACACCTGTGCCAGGTGGGAAGAAGGCACTCCAAGAAGAGGGGCATGGAAGCTCATGTCCCATCTTGCCCTCACCCCACTGTGTCCAATAGCAATGCTTCTCAAATTCGGGTGAGCTTCAGAATCACCTGGAGGACATGCTGAAACCCAGATTTCTGGGCCCCGACCCCAGATGTGATGATTCAGTAGGTCTGAAGCAGGCCTGGGATTCTGCATTTCTGCAAATCCCAGGTGATTCGGCTGTTGGTTTGTGGACCACACTTGGAGGAGCTGTGTCCTGCAGGAGGAGTGCAAGCTTTCCTGCTTTGCCTGGCTGGATAACACAGAGCCTGAGTTCCCATCATCCTCACATTTACTCACTCACCAAGTATTGACTGAATGTTTACTCTGAGGGGCACTAAGAGTACAGCAGGGAGCAGGGCAGTCATGGTGCCTGCCTCAGTGGCACTTACAGTGTCTTGGGGACACAGATATTAAACACTTGAATCTCAAAACTGCCCTTTGAAGAAGGCTGAGCAGGAATTGTCATCCCTGTTTCACACCCATGCCAGGTGGGAGGAAGATACCTCAAGAAGTGAGACACGGAAGCTCATGCCCCATCACAGGTGAGGAAATAGCATCACAGAGAGGTTATATGTCTTGCTGAAAGTCATGTGAATATTAAGTGGCAGGACCTAAACTCAGAACTTCTCAACTCAAAATCTGACTGCCATCCCCTGGCTGTGAGCCATCTCAGCTTCATGGGGCTGGATTTAGATGGCTGAGCTACAGACCCTGGACACGTGACAGCTGGGGGCTTCATCCTTATGGATGGAAGGCAAGCTTGACAGACAGGCAGGCCCCCCTCCCTCATGCTCACACCCAACTCAGTTCCTGAGACCAGGATAACTACAGTTTCACAGTGAGTCACTTCCCCTCCCTTCCTCACTGTTCATTTATCCCTCTCCTCTCATTTCCTCTAATATTTGGTTTCTCTGCAGCTCTGGTCCCTCCTCTATGCCATATCTTCTCCAGCAAGGGTTGTCTCCCCCATCCAATATAGCAGCCTCGTCTCCAAGGCAACCCCTAGAGAACTTGCCTTGGTGACCAAGGAACAAATTATGAGGCCGCTTTTCTGAAGCACTGGCCAATGAGGTCCCAACTTGAGGATGGGCATCTGCTCGCCCTTTGGCAGGAGAATCTTTACCCTCTCTCCACCTCTGCACACTCTAGCGGTGAACAAAAACCAGCCCTGTATCAGACTGAGCAGAATTGAGGTTTCCCCTTAATTGCTAATCTTGCTTCTCTGCTCCTCTCACTCTGCGTCCAGAAGTTCATGCTCGCAGAGCTTAGTGGACCAACCAGACTCATCCTTTCGGACTTCACACCCCCAAGGCTTCCTCTACCGAAGGATCGTTGTAGAAACATATAGATCATTTCACCCTAAAGGCCCATTCCTATGCTTACAGATTTAAAGGCATAGTGTTTATGGTAAATTTTTTCCTTTCAAAATTTTACTTATTTACTTAGCTGTATGGTTCTTAGTTCCTACACTTGGGATCTTTAGTTGCGGCATGTGAACTCTTAGTTGCAGCATGTGGGATCTACTTCCCTGATCAGGGATTGAATCTGCAGCCCCCTGCATTGGGAGCTCAGAGTCTTAGCCCCTGGACCACCAGCTAAGTCCCTATGGCAAATTTTAAGGATGTAAAAATTATAGCAACATTGATAAGAAGATGTTTATTTTATTGCTGTAGATTAAAATATACAAAAATACACCTGTTCCATTGGTAGTTTAAAAGATAAAGATTCTGTCCAGAGTGGCCACCCAGCATGGAGGGGGTTTGCAGGTATTATCTCATTTAATCTCAGGCAGCCTCTTGAGGGAATTAACCCTACCACCCTGGTTTTCAGAGGTGAAAGAACGTGTCCAAGGACAGGCAGTTGGGAAAAGGCAGAGAATGTATTGGAACCCATGACTCTGCCTCCCAAGGTGCCTTTGCCCACACCTCTTTGCCTCTATGTTTTAAGCACTTGACCCAAATAAAAAATAAATTCTTTCTTTAGCCTAGGCCTAATTTTTCATTCTTTAAAAATAAGTCCCCAGGCAGAAATTTCAGGTCATTAAGAAATCGTAAGCCTTCCACACAGAGCAGGGCTGAACAACTAAAGGGTTGTTCCACAGCTCTTTTGTTTTCTGTTCAAAATAAAATATTACATAACCCTCAGATATTATCACTCTCTGCTTGAGTTTCAGTTCTCTGCCTGCAGGATGACTCTGGGTATATCTACCCCCACATTTTTGGTTATTGAAATTAGAACAGAAGGTGTTTTAGAAGATTGCAGTTTTAGAAGTTGGCTGCAATGGTATCTCCCATCCATGGACTGTTCTTCCAATGTGACCTTAACACCTTTTCCCTTGAGTAGTAGGGTCTGTGACCGCCCTCCCCCCCCCCCAAATCCCTGAACCTGGATAGACCTTTGTGATTGCCTTGGCAAAAAGATTATGGCAGAACTGTTGCTTTGTGACTTCTGAGCTTAGATCATAAGAATCCCATGTGCTTCTGCCTGACTTTTATGGGGTGCTTGCTCTTGAAACTTAGTCACCATGCAGTGAGGAAGCCAAAATCACCCCCCATGAAGAGACCACATGGAGAGTCCGGCAAAGGTGATCCAGCTGACAGCCCAGCTGAGGTCCCAGCTGACAACCCACATTGTCTGACAGGCATGAGCAAAGGTGCTTCCAGAGGATTCTAGCCACCACCTGTCAGGTCACTGCCCACTTTGAGTCTTCCCAGCAGAAGTCCCAGAAATCATGGAACAGAGACAACCTCTCCCCACTATGCCATGTCCAAGTTCTGTGCCACAGAATCTGTGGGCATGATAAAATGGTTGCTTTACACCTCTGAGTTTTGGGGATGTTTGTTACACAGTAGTACTAGCTGGAACAGGAGGTATTTTCTCACAAATAGGAGTCTGTCTCAAGAGAGAATGTCTTTTGGCCTTTTTTGCACCTTCTCCCAGGGCATGTATGATTGGCAAGGATGACACCCAATCAGAGCCCCATGACTTCATTAGAGGCAGATTGAATAGCAAGCCTTTCCTTGTTCTCTAGTCACAATATATTAATATATTTGACTTGCTTACTTGTTTACTTTTTATTTTCCACTGACTGGAATGTCAGTTTCCCTTGGATTGGATTTTTTTTTTTCTATTTTGTATGTTACTATATGCTTAGAGCCCAGACTAGTAAATGCTTGGCAGTTAGCAGTTGCTCAATAAGTAGTTGTTGAATGAATGAGTGAATGCAGATGAAACATCAAGTGGACACATTGATGGACACAATCATTCTGATAATGATTTCTCAAGACAGTTTCATTAACATTACCAGGTTCTAGTTATTATAATGGGAAATTATTTTTTGGCTAATGGAAGGCTCATATTGTAGTGGGAATTTCCTGAGAATCATAGCAGAGAACAGGCTAGAGAAGAGGTGAGGATAATAGGGAAATTCGCCTGCTGGCTCAGATGGTAAAGAATCTGCCTGCAATGTGGGAGACCCAGGTTTGATACCTGGCTCTGGAAAATTCCCTGGAGAAGGGAATGGTAACCCACTCCAGTATTCTTACCTGGAGAATCCCATGGACAGAGGAACTTGGTGGGCTATATAGTCCATCCGGTTGCAAAGAGTCAGACACAACTGAGTGACTAACACACTCAAAAGAGTTAGGAGCTAATAGTTCATAGTTGAGAGTCCCAACCTTTTCTTAAAGGGAAAAAAAAAAAAGAATCATTAACTGTATGATGAGCAGTTGAGGGATTTCAGGTCTATGCTAAGAAGTTTGTGTGACTAATTTTTTCCTGGACACTCTGTAAAGGAATTTAGAATCAATAATAAGAATTGATTCAGGGGGTTCCCTGGAGGTCCAGTTAGGACTCTGCGTTTTCACTGCCAAGGGTGCAGGTTCAATCCCTGGTTGAAGAACTAAGATCCTGAAAGTTGCATGGTACAGCCAAAAGAAAAGAAAAAGAATCAATTCAGGCAATCTCTTTGTGCCTTCTGTGTGTTGAGTATCGTGGGAACCACAAATAAATGTGAGATGGGGATGCTGTTGTCAAACTATGTTGAGTCTTGCTGGAGAGGTGAGACAACCAGCCCAGAGAGGCAATCAAGGCCCAGGGATAAACCTGTAGGGTTTCACCCACTGAGGCTCCTGAGGGTGAGGGGATATCTAGGAGGACTTCCTGAGGGAGGCAGTTCCGGGGGATTGAGAGACTGTCCAGGTGGGCAGCTTCCCCAGCTGACTCCGAGGAACACTGAAACATTACAGGGATTCATCAGAGATCTGCTTCCAGTTAACTCCGATTTCCACCTGTAAATCCTCACATAGCTGGTGGAAAGGAAATTAGTGTCCCTTTTGCCCTAATATCCCTAGGTAGATAATTAAGTACTTAAGTAGATAATACCTTAAATAAGAAGAACTTCTCCTCCCTAGCACCAGCCCACCTCCGTGGGGGTATTTTTATGACGCACATAGCAAGATGCTGTATCCATTGGCCTGTTAGAGCCTGAGACCTGTCAGCGGACAGACCCTGGAGTGGGCATTACTGGGAAGCCCAGATTCTGAAACTAAATAGTGCAAAGCAACAGGCTTTTTACCAAGAACGTATCTACAAGCCTTTAAAATGACTCCTAAAAAGCTGCTTGGTTGCAAAAGAAAACTCCAGGGAGAATTACAGTTTCAGAACAATAAACCATGGACAACTGAAAACACCTGGCTGCTATATTTGGAAAAAGATTTGTTATTATCCCCCAGCAAGTCACCTCTGCAGTCTGGAATTGAGTGAGGAATGCTCCCAGTTTGAGTGGTGGAAGAACCAGAAGAAAGACAATTCCAAATAACTAGAGTTCTATTTGGTGCACAGAATACAACTCTATTTTGAACATAAAGAAAGAAGGGTTATGGTTTTCGCTAATGGAAAAATGATTTCTTCATCTTAAACAAATATTGGAAGGTTATTAGTTCCAAGGGTACCAACCTTTTAACCTACCCTGGGTCTGTTCTTCCTAACCCAGGGATTGAACCCATGTCTCCTGCATTTCAAGCAGATTCTCTTTTTTTTGCCCATTTATTTTTATTAGTTAGAGGCTAATTACTTTACAAAGCAGACTCTTTACTGCTGAGCCATTTGGGAATCCCATTTACCAATGAGAGATCTTGGGTTTTCCAGAAACTATTACTATTCTAAGGTACTGCTGCAAATAAATACATTAGGGCTTCCCAGGTGGTGCCGTGGTAAAGAATCCTCCTGCTGAGCAGGAGACATGGGTTCAATTCCTTGGTCAGAAGATCCCCTGGAGAAGGAAATGGCAACCCACTCCAGTATTATTGCCTGGGAAATCCCATGCACAGAGGAGCCTGGTGGGCTACAGTCCGTGGGGTTGCTAGAGTCAGACACAACTTAATGACTAAACAACAACAAATATATATATGCATATATATATATAATGGACTTATTTATTCCTTAGCACACCCTATGAGTTGGGAACTATCATTATCCCATTTTGTAGATGAGGAAATGGCGGGGCCAGAGAGGTTAAGTAACTTTAAGTAACTTGCCAAAGTTCACACAGTTAGCTGGAGTTAAACCTGGAAAGTTTGGTCCCTGGATGTGTGCTCTGAACCACCATATTGTCAGTACATTATCTCCTGGGTGTCAGTTTCTTTATCTGTGCTGTTGATGTAATAATAAACGAACTTGTGGGGACATGGTAAGGATTTGAGGTAATGTTCATTCTGGGCCTTGCAGAGTGCCTGGCACACCAGAATGGTTTGATCATGACCATCATTATCGCTACAACCAATACACGACTGCCCTGGGCAATCGTATGTTCACACAGATAAATCAGCAAGGAAACAGTCACCCATTAGGAAGTAAGATTGGGGAAGGGCTCTGGCAGCCTCTGAAAGAGCCAGGTGTAAATTCAAACCTCCCTGTTTAATAATTGGGAGTCCTTGGGCAAATCACTTAACCTTAGTTTCCAAAAGGGTCAAATGGGAGAAACAATACTTACATCCTAGGATTATTGAGAAGGTTAAATGTTGAAATGTACTTAGCACTGTGCCAGGCACAGCAAAAGCTCAGGGAGGCAGGGCTGTTGATGTTATTATCCTTCCCAGGGAGACGATGCTTGGCTTTGCAGGGAAAGGAGGTTAGCCTCACCCCAGGGGACTATTGGGACTCAGCAGTGACACGAGGATGACCTCCTGAGGAATTAAGGCCCTGCAACCCCCACTCTCCACCGTCGCTAAACCACTTCCTCCACCCCCTCTCCAAGTTTCTACCCTCCCACTCCCTCCCACTCATGTTTTCCGGAGAGTTTCCTGCAGCAGTCACCAGTGGTTCATATTTGTTTGTGGGACTCTCAGGGGTTGGGGTGGAATGGTGATTCCAGGGGGTGCCATTTACATTATTTGTCTATGGGCATGATGACATCTGAGTTGTACAGTGTACAGCCTGTGCCTTCACACATGGCAGTCGTGGGATGGAGGGCTCCCACGGAGTGCTTTCTCTTACGGGTTTCATTCTGCACGAGCAGGTGTAAAAAGATCCCAAGAGTGGTGGGAGAATGTTCACCAGGAGGCTTGCATTCCAGGCCATTCTGGGAGTTATAGGGAGGTTTGGTATCAATCCTCCATCAGCTAGTTTGCACAGATACAATTGTACAGAACTGCTGTATCAACAGATATAAAGTACGTAAAGCTCAGTCCTTAGACACTCAGTTAATATTTGCTGATTTAAAGCAATGTTTCTCCAAGTGTGGTCCCTGGAGACCACAGCAGCATCACCTGGGAATTTGTTAAAAATGTACATTTTCAGGTCTCATCCCCGCCCTGCTAAATTAGAACATTTTGGAAATGGGGCCAGACAATCTGTGTTTTAACAACCCCTCTAGGTGATTCTGATGCATATTCAAGTTTGAAAACCACTGACTTAAAGACATATCTGTGTCTCCTCTCAGTTTATCATAGTATTGGGCACATAGGAGATAATCAACAGGTCAACAGTGAACTAGTGAGGGGTTAGATGGATGCTCATTGAGTGTGTGAAGTGAATGATGTCTTCTGAGCTTGTCATACCTGGCACCCGAGTATGCACCCAACGATACAGCCAGCCGTCTACTCGCAACTAACGTTCACATAGCTCCTTGTAAATTACAAAATAATTTTAGTTTTTTTCCCTCTCAGTTTATTCTTTCAATCACGGATACGTTCATTCTTTCAGCAGTTTTTATGTAGTCTTATTGACAATCCTGTGAAATGAACTACTTCTCAAGTTTAGGGGAACAGAGCAGCTAAGGGAACCACTGAAGGCCACACAGCTTGCAAGTACCAGAGCTGGTATAGACTTGAGCATTAGATGAGCTGGCTCTGAAGTCTGGCAGTCTCATTACTCGGCTGTGTGTTGGTGTGGGGGGTGAGGGCAGTCACTTTACCTCTCCAAGCCTTAGTTCATTCTCATGTGAAGTGGGGAAAAGTCAGCACCTATGTCAGCAAACTCTGTATTTAAAGGATGGACTAAGATACGGGTGTAAAGACCTGTGATGGGGCCGGGCACACAGTTGGCAGTGGCACATGTGCCTCTGGCTTTATCAATGACATCATCAAATCCTTGGGCCCATCAGAAGTTCCTGACATCAAACACACACTCATTCACTCACTCAGGTGTGCTTTTTAGACACAGAAGAGGAGAACTGAAAGAACTTTTGCTGTTGTTGTTGTTTGGTCACCAAGTGGTATCTGACTGTGACCCCATGGACTGCAGCATACCAGGCCTTCCTGTCCCTCAGCATCTCCCAGAGACGGTGAAAGAACTTTGGGTCTGTTTTGTTGGACGATTTGGGGTGTGGATATTTAAAACAAGAGCTAGCCTCTACCTTTGGCAGAGATAGGGCTTTAGGGGTGTCTGCAGCTTCCCTTGGGGGTCTGGTTAGAGGTAGGGGGACCCTGTGTCCTGGACGCCTCCCATGTCATCCCTGGGTGTGCAACGGTGCCCCAGTGTGTCTTTCCTAAGTGGCCAGGAGCCTGGCATTCGGAATTAGGCAGACTGGGCCTGAAACCCAGGTCTGCCCTTTAGTAGCTGTGTGTTCTTGGGACATTTAATTTCTGTGATTCTCTGTGTCCTCAGTGAAGAGGACACTGAAAGTGTTCAACATAGGGTTATTGTGATCACTAAATGATTTAATATGTGTAAAGTGCTTAACACATTCTAGAAGACATTGTCGTTGTTCAGTTGCCTAGTTGTGTCCAACCATTTGCAACCCCATGGACTGCAGTATACCAGGCTCTCTGTCCCTCACCATCTCCTAAAGTTTGCCCAAGTTCATGTCCATCACATCAGTGATGCCATCTAGTCATCTCATCCTCTGTCACCCTCTTCTCCTTCTGCTGTCCATCTTCCCCAGCATCAGGGACTTTTCCACTGAGTCAGCTGTTCATATTAAATGACCAAAATAACTGGAGTTTCATCTTCAGCATCAGTCCTTCCAATGAGTATTCAGGGTTGACTTCCCTTAAGATTAACTGGTTTGATCTTCTCCTCCTGCCTTCAGTCTTTCACAGCATCAGGGTCTTAAGTCAGTTCCTCATAGCCTTGACTATATGGACTTTGTTTGGCCGAGCAATGTCTCTGCTTTTCAACACACTGTCTAGGTTTGTCATTGCTTTCCTGCCAAGAGGCAAACATCTTCTGATTTCATGGCTGCAGTCACTATCTGCAGTGATTTTAGAGCCCAAGAAGAGGAAATCTGTCACTACTTCCACCTCTCCCCCCTCTATTTGCCATTTGGTAAAGGGACTGGATGCCATGATCTTAGTTTTTTTAATATTTGGCTTTAAGCCATCTCTTTTCACTCTGTTAGTCACTTGGTTGTATTTGACTCTTTGTGACCCCATGGACCGTAGCCTGCTAGGCTCCTCTGTCCATGGAATTCTTCAGGCCAGAATACTGGAGTAGGTAGCCATTCCCTTCTCCAGGGGATCTTCCCAACCCAGGGGTCAAACTCAGGTCTCCTGCATTCAGGCAGACTCTTTATCCTCTAAGCCGCCAAGGAAGCCCCTGTGAAAGAACTGGGACTAGCCCTCAGGCTGCACACACGTCACCAAAGACATCTGTGGGTGCATGGTAAACGAAAAGCACTGTAGCCACGTCGGTGCCTGGGGAGGCAGGAACACAGGCAAGAATCTTCAGTGTTTTAGCAGCAGAACCCTTTAAAAGCAAAGTCTTCTGTAGACAAGACACATAAAGGACAAAACAGATACAGGTGGTATTTTATTACCATAAACGTACTTTTATCTGTTTTGTCCTTTATCTTTCTCATCTAGAGATGACTTTCAAAAAAGTTCCGCTGCTAACACATTTAAGATTCTTGGCTATGTTTTCCTGCCTTTCCAGGCGCTGACGTGGCTGCAGTGCTTCTCATTCAATGTGCATCCACAGAGGTCTGTGGTGGCATGTGCGCAGCCTGAAGGCTAGTCCCTGTTCTTCCTCTAGTCACCTTCTCATCCTCAGACTGGTCATTTCCCCCAGCCTCAGTTTCCTCTGCTGCTTAAAGGGGAGGGGGGAAGTAGACCATTTGATGTCTGAGGTCCCTGCTACTGTGGACATTGAGATTCTTTGAGCCGAAGCTGGAGGGTTAAGGCAGGGGCTGACATTAGATCTGTTCAGGCACCTGATGACAAGAGAGAACCAAACGGAGCAGGAGCTTGGAGACAAAGGGAAGAACTTGCAGATGATTTGGGGCACCACTGTGCGAACATCCCAGCGCTGTGTTAGAGTCTCCACGTGTGCCTCTCCGGGATCACTCTCCCATCGTCTCCCTCCTGTTCTACACCCAGGATCCCAGGTGGAGGATGACTGTAACAGCAGGCCCCCTATCGGCCAGCTTCCTGTTGGTTTCAGCCAATGAGAGATGCTGGAAGGAAATCTCAGAGAGAGGGGAGAGTGAAGCTGGGGTATTTATTCCCTCCCTCCCCGCTTCCCTCCCAGGTCACCAAGGATTGGCTATATCCTCTGTTAAGGACAACAGACCGCTAGCATTTATGGCCTAGGATATCACCTTTATCCCTTTTCCTAAACCCTGCTCTTGTCTTTGTAACAGTCCTTTCTTTAAACTCTGTCCCATTATCCATGTTGAGTGTGCCTTCTGTTCCTTTTGGGGCCTACTGATGCAGGCTGTCCAGCAGCCTCACTTTTTGGATTTCCTCTCTCCCAGCCTCATTCATTGCTCACCAAAGCTTACTTTTATTGAATTTATGTATTTATTTTACTGTGTCCCCTGCTCTCTTAATTTCTATAAATTCTGTGCACATTGCTATAGAGTGGGGCACCGCTCTGGCTTACTTTACAGTGGAAGCAGAGAAGAATGAAAATTCTACTCTATGTCCAATTTGAGTGCCTCGTGCACATTCAGATGGAGTTGCCCAGCAAACAGAGATGCCAGCAAGATGACTGGAATGTTCTGAAGGGACTAGTACAGAGGATGACCAGGGAAAACAATTTCCAGGAGAGTGAAGACATCATTCTACAAATAATGCTCCCAACAATACCTTGCACCCTCTAAGGCACACTTTTTAAATTTTTTAATACAGAATTTTAAAAGTTGTTGTCCAGTCACTGAGTCATGTACGACAACTCTTTGAGACCCCACGGACTACAGCACTCCAGGCTTCCCTGTCCCTGACCATCTCCTGGAGTTGGCTCAGATTCATGTCTATTGAGTTGGTGAGGCTATCTAACCATCTCCTCCTCTGCCATCCTCTTCTCCTTTTGCCTTCAATCTTTCCCAACCATTAGGGTCTTTTCCAATGAGCCGACTCTTCACATCAGTTGTACTTATTTATTTATTGGGATCATTGATCTTCCTCGTGGCACGTGAACTGTTAGTTGTGGCATGTGGAATCTAGTTCCCTGACCAGGGATCACATGCATTTGGGCCCCCTGCATTAGGAACATGGAGTCTTAGCCACTGGACAACCAGGAGATCTCCCTTCTGGGGCTCCCGATTTATATCCAGACGAGATTTGGTGAGAGTTGTGTTGCCATTGCTGGTTGAACCCTATTGTCTTTATTGTCTGGTTTATTTTACAAACAGCAATAAAAGATGCCTGCAGGCTGAAGGAACATGTGGTCTAGTGGGGAAGATGCACAGAGATGAGAGGACAAGCATCCATGACCCTTGGAAGTAACTTCCTGTTTCACGGGCCTTGTCTGACCAGCAGGGTACTCATTTCAATTTTTTGGAAGTTACATGACTTTGGAAGGGAGAAGCCCTCTCCAGTTGGAGCCATTTATGTTGACTTATACCCACTTTCTTCACTCATTTATACAGTGTATCTGACCCCTGAAAGGCTCTGAGTTTGAGATCCTTAAAATGAAGAGCAGGAATTTCCCTGGTGCTTCAGGGGCTAAGAATCCGTGCTTCAGCTGCAGAGGGCACAGGTGTGATCCCTGGTTGGGCAACTAAGATCCTGCGAAGTGAGGAAAAAAATAAATAAAAATAAAATAACAGAAAAAACCAACAACATGTATTTATATCAGTTAATTAAAAAGGGGGGGCACACCCTGAGAGCCAGTGTACTATGGGGGAGAGTAGTGTGGGTAATGGGGCTCCACGGAGGTGTATGAAGGGGTGTGCTCTGGAGCTGGGGGCTTTCCAGGCAGAAGAACCAGACAGACAGTGGAATGGAGACACAGGATACTGTGTGTCGGGTGTGTACGCCCGCCTTGTGTGAGCACGTGCGTGGCGGAGGGTGCCTGGCTAGGGTTGACCCGGGAACTCGGCCAGGTGCACTGTCCCGTCCTCCCGGAAGGCGTGAGCTCCCTGAAGCCTGTAAATAAAGTGTGTTATTTATTGCACGTCACTGCAGCCTGTGAGGATGCTCTGCCGGGTGCAGGCGGGCTCTCTGCCTGAGGCTGCTCTGGCTCCAAAACCTGCCATCCTGTCGGGCGCGGGCAGGCCTTCCGTGCTCGCTGAGGAGGCAGTCTGCACGAATCAAGCAATAGAACACGCCTGAGACTCCCCAAGGAGTAGGGCTTACGACCGGGCCCCCCACCCCACCCCACACCGAGTCCAGATGGCCAGGGCCTGGAGGAGGGGGCCTGGGGTCCAGCCGGCTCACGGGACCTGCTCCTGCGCCCCGCTGTTCTGAAGAGGTCGTTTGTAAAGTGAGATGAACTCGTAGAGGACAAGCATCATGTCTTTAAAAGCCCAAAGCCCAGCCCCTGAATCAGGGGCGTCTTGAAAATGCCCGCATGGTATCAGACGTGACTGTGGCCTGCGCCTCTGTCTGCATCGGCCGGACGCCCCTGAGCTGGAGCAGCTGGTCTGGACGCCTGGTCCCGCCCTCAGCCTCCTGCGCTCCCGGGGGTGTCCGGGCCTTGACCACCGTGAGGACGCCTGACCTTGTAACGGGAACTGCCGGCTTCCTGTGCTCAGCGTTTTGTTTTCTTCGTTGCTGGTGGGGCTGGAAACGACGGCCTTGCAGTGTTTGGTGAGCCCTGTTTTCACAGCAGGCCCATAGGTGACCCGTGAGACCTCGCAGTGGGAAACAATCCAATCCGTGCACTGAAATTTGCAGTCTCGAGCAAATTCTAACTCAGGAACTAGTCATCGCCTGACTCTCCAGCACTTTGTGGCGGGCGGTCTTGCCGCCCACACCCTGACGGGGCGCTCGCAGAACCTGCCTTAACTGTTGACTTGAGCATCGAGGGGGCGCACATCCTGTCTTCTCACCGCGCCTCCTCCCCAGGGGTGGCCGTCGACATGCTTGCGTGACGTGTCCTTCCCTGGTCCCAGGGTTTTTACTAAGTTTTCCCGGGAGCAGAGACGATGCATCTGAGTGGTTCTTCCTACAGACCCGCCCTGGTGTCAGTGGACTGCCCCCGTGTCTCTGGGGGACTTTCGAGGGGCTCGGGCTCCCAGGGGACGTCAGGAAGGGGCCGTCTGCCTGCTGGAGTCGCCTCTGCCCCACCTTCCACAGACAGGAGACAGAGCGACGTCCTGGCCCGGGTGGGAGGGGACGTACCGGAGCTATCCGCGGCCGGGAGGTGTGCTCTGCGGCAGGTTGAACCATTGTCGGGGACTCCCTGCGGGCTCCCGTGGGAAGCGCAGGCCCCCGTTCACAGCCGTGGGGGTCCTCCATGAACGCCCCCCACCCACCCCCCCGCACCCCGGTGTCCTGGTCTTGACTACTCACGCTCTGTGGTTGTAATTATTAAACTGACTATTTTTCTTATGTTATAAACAAAAAAAAAAAGATACTGTGTGTCGGGAGGGGGACACCAGATGTCCTGTGGTTGCAGTGAGGCAATTCTGGAAAGGAGAGGAGAAGAATGGTGGGGTCCTCTAGTGCCTGCAGAGACCATCCTGGAGGGATGTGTGTGTAACAGACATTTCCCCAGGCTTCCTTCTCGCCCCCAGGAACCAGCTGCGCCCTTAGGGCCAGGGGCGTGCTCTCTGGAATCACAGGTAAATGGGCCCCCAGTGAGTCAGGCTGCCTGGGGACCCCTGCTCCCTTCTTTCTTCCTTCCTTCCCCTTCCTCAGAGCCTTCTAAGCCAAGTTCTCCCAGACAAGAGGGAAGGTCTGGCCCCTGGGAACTCCTCCAGAGGGATTTCTAAGGGATTTGGGGTAGAAGGACAGTTAATCTTCACTTTCAGGGTCTGTTTGTTCCCATTTCCTTGAACCCAGCTCTTGGATTTGTGGCAGCTTCTGTCATGGCCGCAGCCTGGTTATCATGTAGTTAACGTCTTCCACCTGGTGGGGGTTTCAGTATTTACAAGACAGGTCAAAGCATATGGCTCAGAATATTATCTATAGCCCTTAAGAAAGAACTAAAGCTCTTTGACTATGCTTAATGACTCAACTATTATTATTTAGTCTTGATGGACTGTTTTCCTTTGTTTCTGCATATTCTCACTTCTCGGACTAAACTTATTCTTTGGCTAAAGGTTTTCCTTTTCATTCCATTCATACTGTTCAAGGGGGCTCTCAAGGCAAGGGCCCTAGGGTGGTTTGCTATTCCCTCCTCCAGTGGACTATGTTTTGTCAGAATGCTTCACTATGACCAGTCCACCCTGGGTGGCCCTGGACAGCATGGCTTGTAGCTTCATTGAGTTACACAAGCCCCTTCGCCATGGCAAGGCAGTGATCCATGATGGACATGAATTTGAGCAAACTCCGAGAGATAGTGAAGGACAGGGAAGGCTGGCATGCTGCCATCTGTGGGGTTGCCGAGTCGAACATGACACAGTGACTGGACACCAACAACAAAGGCTGTCACAGGCAAAAAGCAGCCTGAGAACGCATGGGGCAAGAACCACAGGGTCCCGCTCTGTTTCCCCATAGCCTCGTCTGCAAGCTGAAGCCCCAGAGTGAGCCCTGATGGAAGTGAGGTGCTGCTCCCTGGTTGGTCTGGTTTGTCTTACCTGGACTTCAGGGTAATTGATGGCATTTGAGGACAAGTCCCTACTTGACTTGAACCCTACATGATTGTCTTAGCCTGCTCAGGCTGCTATAATAGAGAACCATAGACTGGGTGACTCAACCTGCATATGTTTATTTCTCCAGTTACTGCAACCTGGAAATCTGACTTCAGGGTGTTAACAAGTCAGGTTCTAGTGAGGGCCCCCTTCCTGGTCTACAGCCAGCTGCCTTCTCGATGCATCTTCACATAGTCAAGAACAGAGAAAGAATGGGACTTCCCTGATGGTCCAGTGGTTAAGAATCTGCCTTCCAATGCAGGGGATGCAAGTTCAATCTCTAGTCTGGGAACTAAGATTCCACATGGCTCAAGGAAAATAAGCCTGCTTGCCACAACTAAAGAACCTGTGTGTGCCAACAAAGACTCAGTGCAGACTGCCCAAAAAGGAACAGAGAGAGTTGCAAGGTCTTTCCTGTCTCTTCTAAAGGCACTAATCCCATTGTGAGGACACCACCCTCATGACCTAAGGATCCCCCAGAAACCCCATCTCCAACATGATCACATGAGGGATTAGAGTTTCAAATGTGAATTTGGGTGGGGACACAAACATTCAGTCCCTGTGCGTGTTACTCGCTCAGTCATGTCTGACTCTTTCTGACCCCATGAACTGTAGCCCGCCAGGTTTCCTTTGTCCATGGAATTCTTCAGGCAAGAATACTCAAGTGGGTTGCCAAGCCCTTCTCCAGGGGATCTTCCTGACTCAGGAACTGAACCCAGGTCTCCCGCACTGCAGGCATATTCTTTACCATTTGAGCTACCCACAAAGCTTTTATCTGACCCTCACTGACTTTTGGCACTAACCTCTTTGTAAAGGGGGCTTCCTACATGTGGAGGCCAGAATTCCCTCTCCCCTCCCTCTGGGGCCTTTGCCCACACCATTTCCCTCTGCCAGGACACCATTCCCCCCTCTGGGGCTCAGCAAGTTCTCCAGTCCTCCTGCAGCATGATCCTGGCTGCCCTGTCCCCTCTTGTGTTCCCACCACACTCTGCCCTGCGTGTCCTAATTTCACTATGTTGTCCTGTGTTTATTTCCCACTCCCCAGAGCCATTCAAGAAGGGCTTTTCCATCTCTATTTCAAGGAGGTGAAGGGGCTGGACTTGGCAGTCAATCAAACAAAGACTTGAGTCCCACTTCTGCCACCGAGGAGTTGCATTACACAACCTCTTTAGGCTGCAGTGATCTGTAAAATTGGGGCAACCCCAGACCTTTCCTTATAAGATCCTGGAGGACTAAGAGATGGTGCTAACAAATTGGTCAGTCACCTCTGACATATTAAACCAACAAACAGAGGGAGCACTGCAGAGTGGTCATCAGTTCAGGGTCTGGCATCTGACTGAGGATAATTCCTGGTTCTACCACTCCCTTGCTGTGTGACTTCAGTAAATTAGGTAACCTCTCTGTGTTTGAGTTTCTTCAACCGTAAACTCATTTTTGTGAGGATTTCTTATAAAAGACCTAGGATGGTGGCTGGCGCTGTGAAAACACTCAATCAAGGTTAGTTGCTGGAGTGGAATAAAATTCGTTAATGTGTGGTTGTTCGCAGGTGATCTCTCTTCACACCGGCCAAAGATAATTCTACAATGTCTACCCATCTCTGCAACTTTTTTGTGTCTGTATGTCTGGGATAGCCTTAAAAGGTGTCAGTTTGGTGAGTCTACTGTTGCCGGTTATTCAATCCAACACTAATCTGGGTTTGGCTGTGAAGGTAGTGTGTAGCTGTGATTGAATCCACAGTTAGTTGACTGTTAGGTAAAGGAGATTTTCCTGGATAACCTGAATGGGATCTGATTCCATCAGTCGGAAGGATTAAAGAGTGGAACTGAGGATTCCCTGGTGAAGAAGAAACTCTTCTGTGCATGGCAGATCCATGCCCGGAAAATCCAGTATGTCCTTCCTGACTGTCCGCCCAGCCCCACAACCCCAGGAGCCAATTCTCTGCAACAAATCTCAATGTGTGTCTCCCACCGGCTCTGTTTCTCCTAGCAGGGACCTGGCACTGAGCAGGCAGTTTGCTACCGGATGAATTCAGGGCAGCAGGATGCTAGGAAGGGAGCGGGGAGGCAGGAGGGAGTGATGGCGGCCCTCTGGAGGTGGTGGGGATGCGAGGGTGAGGGCGTGGGCTGAAGGCTGAGGCAGCATGGACCCTATGCCCGGGAAAGCCCTACCCCTGTCAGCACTGGGCAGTCTTCAGTTCTTCATTAACACAACCTCCAGAGAAAAGGCTGAGCTGCACCCTGTCCCTGCCCACCCTGTGTTCCATATCAGGTCCCTGTTACACTCTTCCTAACCCCTCTTGGTTTCCCTTTCAGCAGTTTCATGTCTATTGGTGTGATTGTTTGATTACTGCCTGTCTCCCCCACCAAAATCTAATCTCAAAGAGCTTGAGGACTATGTAAGGGTTTGCTGGGGGCGGTCCTCTCCCCTCTCCGGAGGTGGAACAGGTGAAGTGCAGTCTTCACCTGTGGAAGAAGGGAATGAATGAATGCAAGGCTGCTCTGCCTCCATCACCTGCCTTGAGGACAGGGGTGCAGGATGGCACTGTGGGGAAGGAGGAGAGGCATGACTCTGTGGTTTCTCCAATTATCCAGTAGGGGTGGGGTTAGTGTTTGCAGGATTACCCTATAGACAAGAGACCATAGGTTTGGGGAAAGATTAGGGTGGGGATTGTCTGCAGTTAGTGATTGGCCTTGTTCCTGCTCTCAGGCTCCCAGGAAAGAGGGTGGGCAAGGCTGTGGAGCACCACATGGTGAGCAGGGCTGGAATTTGCTCCCATGTCCCCAGACAGCCACGCTGCCCATCACACCCTTTCTTTCATCTTTTCATTGTTAGTTGCTCAGTCATGTCCAACTCTTTGCAACCCTGTGGACTATAGCCTGCCAGGCTCCTCTGTCCATGGAATTCTTCAGGCAAGAATACTGTGGTGAGTAGCCATTCTCTTCTACAGGGGATCTTCCCGATCCAGGGATCGAACTCCCAGTATCCCTCATTGTAGAAAGATTCTTTACTGTCTGAGCCACCAGGGCCTTTTTGGCATGCGCCTCAAAGACCACATTTGTCTCAAACATTTGCATGGCTCTTGGCTGTCTGTGTTGCTTCCATGGAGTCCAATGACTTTTATCAATACTTTACTTTCTGTCCTAAAGCGAACTGCAACCTGCAGAAGCTGCAGGTTAGAAGAGGAGAAAAAAGGTAAGTCGGTGACTGAAACCAGAGGTGACAACCAGAAGCAGCAACAGGGGAGGTGACAAAGCAGATAGGGGAATTTGAAGGACTTCAAACCCCGGGAATATTTGGTGCAAGGGCAAGGGATCTTGACGGCATCCATGTACAAAGGAATTTTATAAGACTGCACAGAGGATCCTGTTCCAGGAAACCGAAAACCTGGGCTACAACCACTTGGGAAATGGTCTGTTTGGGAGGGCAGGGCTCCCATGACCTGCGAAGGCTGGCTTTGCTATGTAGCCAGAAATTGTAGCTGCCCGTACCTGCAGGTCTCATCTGACAGTGAAAGGGCAGGTCCCCGGGAGCAGGGGCCATGCTAGAGCTGCATTAGGGCAATGTCAAGAGGTAGCCCTTCAGTTTGGAGCCAGATTGTCTGTGTCCAAATTCCATCTCTGCTACTTGGCTTATTTTTTTAAAATTTAATTGAAGTATAGATGATTTACAGTTCAGTTCAGTTCAGTCGCTCAGTCGTGTCTGACTCTTTGTGACCCCGTGTATCGCAGCACACCAGGCCTCCCTGTCCATCACCTGCTCCCAGAGTTTACTCAAACTCATGTCCATCAAGTCAGTGATGCCATCCAGCCATCTCATCCTCTGTCGTCCCTTCTCCTCCTGCCCTCAATCCCTGCCAGCATCAGGGTCTTTTCCAATGAGTCAACTCTTTGCATGAGGTGGCCAAAGTATTGGAATTTCAGCTTCAGCATCAGTCCTTCCAATGAACACCCAGGACTGATCTCCTTTAGGATGGACTGGTTGGATCTCCTTGCATTACAAGGGACTCTCAAGAGTCTTCTCCAACACCACAGTTCAAAAACATCAATTTTTCGGCACTCAGCTCTCTTCACAGTCCAACTCTCACATCCATACATGACCCCTGGAAAAACCATAGCCTTGACCAGACGGACATTTGTTGGCAAAGTAATGTCTCTGCTTTTTAATATGCTATCTAGGTTGGTCATAACTTTCCTTCCAAGGAGTAAGCATCTTTTAATTTCATAGCTGCAGTCACCATCTGCAGTGATTTTGGAGCCCAAAAAAATAAAGTCTGACACTGTTTCCCCATCTATTTCCCATGAAGTGATGGGACCAGATGCCATGATCTTAGTTTTCTGAATGTTGAACTTTAAGCCAACTTTTTAACTGTCCTCTTTCACTTTCATCAAGAGGCTTTTTAGTTCCTCTTCACTTTCTGCCATAAGGGTGGTGTCATCTGCATATCTGAGGTTATTGATATTTGTCCCGGCAATCTTGATTCCAGCTTGTGCTTCTTCCAGCCCAGCGTTTCCCATGATGTACTCTGCATGTAAGTTAAATAAACAAGGTGACAATATACAGCCTTGATGTACTCCTTTTCCTATTTGGAACCAGTCTGTTGTTCCATGTCCAGTTCTAGCTGTTGCTTCCTGACCTGCATATAGGTTTCTCAAGAGCAGGTCAGGTGGTCTGGTATTCCCTTCTCTTTCAGAATTTTCCACAGTTTATTGTGATCCACACAGTCAAAGGCTTTGGCATAGTCAATAAAGCAGAAATAGATGTTTTTCTGGAACTCTCCTGCTTTTTCGGTGATCCAGCAGATGTTGGCAATTTGATCTCTGCTTCCTCTGCCTTTTCTAAAACCAGCTTGAACATCTGGAAGTTCTTGGTTCACACATTGCTGAAGCCTGGCTTGGAGAATTTGGAGCATTACTTTACTAGCCTGTGAGATGAGTGCAATTGTGCAGTAGTTCGAGTGTTCTTTGGCATTGCCTTTCTTTGGGATTGGAATGAAAACTGACCTTTTCCAGTCCTGTGGCCACTGCTGAGTTTTCCAAAGTTGCTGGCATATTGAGTGCAGCACTTTCACAGCATCATCTTTCAGGATTTGAAATAGCTCAACTGGAATTCCATCACCTCCACTAGCTTTGTTGGTAGTGATGCTTTCTAAGGCCCACTTGACTTCACATTGCAGGATGTCTAGCTCTAGGTGAGTGATCACACCATTGTGATCATCTGGATCATGAAGATTTTTTTTGTATAGTTCTTCTGTGTATTCTTGCCACCTCTTAATATCTTCTGCTTCTGTTAGGTCCATACAATTTCTGTCCTATATTGAGCCCATCTTTGCATGCAATGTTTCCTTGGTATGTCTAATTTTCTTGAAGAGATCTCTAGTCTTTCCCATTCTATTGATTTCCTCTATTTCTTTGCATTGATCGCTGAGGAAGACTTTCTTATCTCTCCTGGCTATTCTTTGGAACTCTGCATTCAAATAGGAATATCTTTCCTTTTCTCCTTTGCTTTTCGCTTCTCTTCTTTTCACAGCTATTTGTAAGGCCTCCTCAGACAACCATTTACCTTTTGGCATTTCTTTTCCATGGGGATGGTCTTGATCCCTGTCTCCTGTACAATGTTATGAACCTCCGGCCATAGTTCATCAGGCACTCTGTCTATCAGATCTAGTCCCTTAAATCTATTTCTCACTTTCACTGTATAGTCATAAGAGATTTGATTTAGGTCATACCTGAATGGTCTAGTGGTTTCCCCTACTTTCTTCAATTTAAGTCTGAATTTGGCAATAAGGAGTTCATGATCTGAGCCACAGTCAGCTCCTAGTCTTGTTTTTGCTGACTGTATAGAGCTTCTCCATCTTTGGCTGAAAAGAATATATAATCAATCTGATTTTGGTGTTGACCATCTGGTGATGTTCATGTGTAGAGTCTTCTCTTGTGTTGTTGGAAGAGGGTGTTTGCTATGACAAGTGCATTCTCTTGGCAAAACTCTATGAGCCTTTGCCCTGCTTCATTCCATACTCCAAGGCCAAATTTGCCAGTTACTCCAGGTGTTTCTTCCTACTTTTGCATTCCAGTCCCCTATAATGAAAAGGACATCTTTTTTGGGTGTTAGTTCTAAAAGGTCTTGTAGGTCTTCATAGAACCATTCAACTTCAGCTTATTCAGCATTACTGGTTGGGGTGTAGGCTTGGATTACCATGATATTGAATGGTTTGCCTTGGAAATGAACAGAGATCATTCTGTCATTTTTGAGATTGCATCCAAGTACTGCATTTTGGACTCTTTTGTTGACCATGATGGCTACTCCATTTCTTCTAAGGGATTCCTGCCCACAATAGTAAATATAATGGTCATCTGAGTTAAATTCACCCATTCCAATCCATTTTAGTTCGCTGATTCCTAGAATGTCAACATTCACCCTTGCCATCTCCTGTTTGACCACTTTCAATTTGCCTTGATTCAGGGACCTAACATTCCAGGTTCCTATGCATCAGACCTTGCTTCTATCACCAGTCACATCCATAACTGGGTATTGCTTTTGCTTTGGCTCCATCCTTTCATTCTTTCTGGAGTTATTTCTCCACTGATCTCCAGTAGCATATTGGACACCTACCAACCTGGGGAGTTCCTCTTTCAGTATCTTATCATTTTGCCTTTTCATACTGTTCATGGGGTTCTCAAGGCAAGAACACTGAAGTGGTTTGCCACTCCCTTCTCCAGTGGACCACATTCTGTCAGACCTCTCCACCATGACCTGTCTGTCTTAGGTGGCGCCACACGCCATGGCTTAGTTTTACTGAGTTAGACAAGGCTGTCGTCCGTGTGATCAGATTGGCTAGTTTTCTGTGATTATGGTTTCAGTGCGGCTGCCCTTTGATGCCCTGTTGCAACACCTACCATCTTAATGCAGTGCTAATTTCTGCTGTATAGCAAAGTGACTCAGTTATACATATATATATTCTTTTATATGCTTTTCCATTGTGGTTTTTCATAGGATATTGAATACAGTCTCTATGCTACAGAGTATTGTTGTTTACCCATCCTCTATGTAACAGTTTATGTCTCTAATCCCAAACTCGCACTCCATCCTTCCCCCACTCACCTCTCCCTTGGAAACCCCAAATCTGTTCTCTATGTCTTTGAGTCTGTTTCTGGTTCATAGATAGGTTCATTTGTGTAGTATTTTAGATTCTACCTATAAGTGATAGCATACGGTATTTGCCTTTCTCTTTTTGACTTACTTCACTAAACAGAATAATCTCTAGGTTCATCTGTATTGCTGCAAACGTATAGCTGTCTGCCTTTGGAAAACCTGCTTAACTTCTCCAGTCCTGCGTGAAATGGGGATGGCAAGGGAACCTACATCGCAGATTGATGGGAGTATTAGACGACATCATCAATGACCCAGAGTCATAGCCCAGTAAGGATTCAAAGAGCGAGCTCTGCAAATCCATGTGGAGAGTGTCCAGGTGGAGGAAGGGCAAGGGGATGGCTCAGAGGCAGGGGTATGTCAGGGATACGTGTGGGATCACCAGGAAGCCAGGTGGCGGTACAGAGTGGGCAAGAGGCAGAGGGAAGCAGGTGAGATAACACAGGTGGGGCAGCAAGTTGCTGTTTTATTTATTTTTTTTACCATGTTTACGTGATTTTTGTGGTTGGCTTCTTTTTATGGAAAGATACTGACTTCTTGTTTATTGCAGATACAAGTACCTGGCTAACTTTATTGTATGTGAGAAAAAAGGCAATTTAAGGAAACAAATGGAATACAGTACAGTAAAGCAAACTCATGAAGACTGTTCCTGGATGACTGAAATTTGTGAAACGAGAAAGGTGGGTCTCTTCCCACCCCCCACCTCATTTACTCAGCTCAAGTAGGTGCAGAATTTTGAGACTGAAACTTCACGATAACCTTGGATGTCACAGCTGGGATTCTGAACTTGTCTCTGATTTCAGAGCTTTCCAGCTGGATCACCTCACCCACCCACCACCTTACTGTACAGATGGAGACACTGAGGCCTGGGTGGGGAGAGGGAGGGGCAGGGAGAAACATTGACGGTTTGGTGGGAAGAGCTGGTCAATTACTGTCTGACTCAATGCCTCTGCTGCCGCCCATCCCACCCCCACCCACCCCGGAATCCAGGGATTCAGATGCCCAAGTTCTTGCAGGGACCTCTCGGTAGGATGAGTTGAGGGGAGACGGTGCCTCCCTGGGTTCTCAGGGACCTTCTCTGGCTCCACTCACAGCCCCATGTGGACAGGCTGGGGGAAGCAGCCTGGTGAAGAGGGTGCCAGGGGCTGCTGGCCCAGAGGTCCACTCCTGGGGCTGGCCAGGTGGGTGGGCAGCACCCGGCTGTGCTCTGGTCCAGCAGAAATGTTACAATGGGTGGGGGCCTGGAGATTCCTTCTGGGATGAGAGGCTGGGCTGGGTCCTTGGCTCAGCTACCAGCATGGGGCAGACATTTCTAGCAATGACACTGTTTGCCCCATCCTGGTAACTGCCCCTTGGAACCAGTTCATATCAGTCAGGGAGATGGGGTGAATTTGGACAGTGTGGGGATCCCAGGGCCTCTTCACCTCCTCTCCTGCTCGTCCTGCAGGTCGCCTTGAGTGACGTCCTCGTAGGATGGTGGAGGCATCATTGACTGCTCCTTGAGCTCCAGTGGTGAGTCAGGGACAAGGGACAGGTCATCCTCCTGCCAAAGAGAGAAGCCACTGTCCCTGATGCTCCGATGTGAGGAGCACGTGGTGATCAACAAAGCCCTTCCCAATGGCTCACTTGCTGGAGCCTCAAGTCCCCATGAAGGTGGGGAAACTGACACAAGCAAGGCCCCTTCTAGCTCTATGATGCCTTAACAAGAAGACTTCCTGCCAGACAGCCAGGCAGTGACTGAGACAACTTATTTGCTTGGTGTGAGTAAAACTCAAATGCAAAGTCATGTCAGTGCTATGTAAAAACTCAGAACATCATGACCCTAACACTGAAAACAATTGAAGTGCTAATCTTGCAGAATTACGGGGAATCTAGACCAAATGTGTGTATATATATATATATATTTTTTTTTTTTTTTTTTTTTAACAGTGATCTACAGTTAAGATTACAGTGTGAACTTTTTTTTCCCTTCAAAGAAAGGAGCCTAGGGTATCACTTTTGGGGTGGAGAGAGACTAGTCTTTTATTTCTAAATCTTTTTGGTCCCAGCCGGCCATTCTGCCAGCCTTACAAGTACTCGAGGGCTTGGCTCTGGGTGAAACATGCCTCGGACTGAGTCCTGGATTTCCTTACAGGTGTTTGACCTTGGAAAGTGACGTGGCCTCTTTACTTATCTGTAGAATGGTTTACTTATCTGTAGAATGGGGGGAAGGTCAGTGCCCACTCCAAGTTGGGCAGTTGACAAGATTATGTTAAATAAGTCATGTTTCTCTCACATGCTTAACAGACAGGGTACTTGGTATCCCTGAAGTGCTCAGTCCCTGTGATCCCCCATTTGCTGGCTCCCACCACAGCCACACCCCACAATGTACTGTGGCTCCACCAGCCTTCCCTGGCAGGTCTCTGAGCCATTGCCCCTGCTGTTCCCTCTGCTACGGGCAGCAGGCCTCCCACCTGCAGGCCCAGATCCTGCCTGTCTCCATGGATCTCCCCCATAAGGTCTCCAAGGGCTTGAGAGCTGGGAGCACAGTGGCCTGTTGGTCTGAGCATCCCTGGCCTTTCCTCCTCAGTGGCCCCACATTTTTCACCTTGAATTGGCACCCTCCCCCATCCCGTGCCTTTTCTCCCCTACTAGACTGTGAGCTGCCTCTGTGTGTGGTCCAACTTACTGGGCAACACCCCTCTGCCTGATGCTCCCCTTTCTGTGCCCTCCATAGCCTCGTTCCCCATCTCCTGGAGGCCCTCACCTCTGCAGACAGGCGGACATCCTTGTATGCCATGATGGCCATGAGCCCCGGCAGGAAGACCTCCACACAGGTGACACAGAGGAGGGCCAGCACTAGCCTCTGGATGTGGACCTGGGAGGGAGAGGGGAGGGAGAGGTGAGAGCCTTCACTGGGTGTCCACTCATCACCTGGGCGTGGGCAGCAGTCAGACCTGCTGGCAAGGACAGTGGGATTTCAGCTCCCAGGTGTGCCCAGGAGGCAGGGTGTGGCTCTGCTCTATGCCCAGCACTGGGCACCCATGGGTCCCCGGGGCATAGTGTCTGAGGACTGGGGTTTTCTCATGGGCCCCTGGTATAATGGCAGGTGGCCTTCAGCATCATCTCATCCAATCCCACTTAGACGGGGATATCTAAGCTCAGGAAGAAGCAGCATCACTTACAGCAGGGAAGGGGAACTGGATTGAAGATCACCATACAGCTGGGATATCTCTTGGGGCCACGTGCATCCGGTCGGGAATGTGTGCATGTGTGTGTCTGTGCATGTGTGTCCATGTGTGTGCTCAACCTGTGTGAGCATGCTGGAGGGTGATAAGGAATAGTGAACCACCGTGGTCAGAACACTTGGAAACTGATCTTGAGGCCAGCAGCCACCCTCATGGAACGGCTGGCCCATCTTCTGCTTCAGGAGTGAGTGCGTGCGTGCTAAGCTGCTTCAATCATGTCCGACTCTTTGCAACCCCATGGACTGTAGCCCGACAGGCTCCTCTGTCCATGGGATTCTCCAGGCAAGAATCCTGGGATGGGTTGCCATGCCCTCCTCCTGGTTCAGGGGAGGCTGTGGCTAACAGAGCACTGAGCTTGAAGTCTAGACCCCGCTGAGTCCTCGCTGCACCCCTGCCTTGCAGTATGGCCTTCATCCACTAGTTTAGCTTCTCTGGACCTCAGTCTTCACTTCCATAAAATGGGGGTAACAAGGTGAAGTCGGCTAGCTCTGCAAGGCTGCTGTGAGGTTCACAGTTATTGGGGTCACTGGGGCTATACTATTTATAGAGCCTTGAACAAAGAATCAGCAGTCCTAGATTATGGTCCTGAATTTGCTGCCAACTTGCTACTTGACCTCAGGCAGGCCCTTCCCCAACTCTGGGCTTCAGTTTCCTCAATGATTAAAGTGGGAGCCGTGAGTCCAGGCCCTGTCCAGCTCCTTGATGCCGACCAGCGAGAAGGCCAATATCATCTCTGTACCTTGGGGTGGGGGGATGGGCTGGCCACCCATGCTGGGCTCCAGATGAGGTTTTCTGAGAGCTAGAAACTTCCTCTGAGCCAAGCCCAAGGCAGGCCTTCCTGGAAGTCAGAGGACCATGGGGGCTGGGCACTCACAGTATCATTGGGGTACGGTTTCCAGATAGGGAACTCAAACGGAGTCTCCAGAAAGAGGTCCTTGGCAATGACAACGAGGCCAGCCAGCACGCAGAGGAAGCTGATGGAGTTCGCTATCAGGCACATCTTCTATAAGCAAAGAAGAAATAACAATCATTGTCCAAAGGCTACAGACGGAGTCTAAGTCCTCTTCTCCGGCCAGCCAGTAGCTCACCCTGGGACCTCAGGAAAATGTTGCCCATCTCCAAGCCTGAGACTCCTCACGCTAACATGGCTTTCTGAGCCAGCTGACCACCAAGCTCTGGGTTCTGATGCCTGATGATCTGAGGTGGAGCTGACGTAGTCATAGCAATAAAGTGTGCAATAAATGTAATGTGTTTGAATCATTGTGAAACCTTCCTGCCACCCCCCACCCAAATCTGTGGGAAAAAAAGTCTGTTCTATTGGATGGGATCAGGAGAACCAAAGGACTGCTGCTGGGTCCCTAGGTTTTGTAACAAAGAAGGATGTTCCCACCACCATCTCCCTCTCAAAGCTGTCCCCAGTCATATTGGCATCAGATATGCCAACTGATGCTTGCAATGAGGGAGATCTGGGCTCTATCCCTGGGTTGGGAAGATCCCCTAGGAAAGGGAACAGCTACCCACTCCAGTATTCTGGCCCAGAGAATTCCTTGAACTGTATAGTCCATGGGGTCACCATGAGTTGGACATGACATGTCTGAGCGACTTTCACTTTCACTTTCTCAGGCATCCAAATGCCCCCCTCCTCCACAGGAAAGGCCAGGATGAGCCCTGACGGTCCCCTATCCTCTCTCACTCAGGTCTGCCTCCTCCGCCACCTACCATGGCCCCTGAAATGCCTCTGTTCGTCCTTATCTTGGGTTATTTGTGCATTATTCCATGAGCCTCTTGCCAAGTGCAAACCCCTGTAACAGGGAAAGAGTATGAACATAAGGCTCCTCCAAGCCCTTGTGCTAGAGTGGATTTCTCTGCAGTAGGTGTTTCCCTAGGCTCATGTGTAGGAAGTGGGGATGCTTTTGGTTCTACAAGGGGCCCAGCCCAGGAGGAAGAGCCAGGGCTTTGCCAAGTATCTCCTGCCTCTGCTCTAGGTAAATATATACCCTTCTGATGTGATCCCTGAGAGGGCAGAGGGCAGCCACCACCCAGCCCAGGCTGGGGAGCCATGAGTATGGACCCAGCCAGGGCTTGGGGTTGGAGAGTGGGCTGAGGCCATGACACAGGGTTGGTGGGATGGTCCTTCCACCCCCATCCACCTCCATCCACCCAGGCTTGTGAGGGTGCCCACTCTGCCTCCCTTGGCCACCCCGGGCTAGAAAGATGCTCAGACACCTGCTGCCCAAGCTTCGTGCATGGGCGAGGGAGACAGGAGGTCCAAGGAGTTGTGGGGACACAGAAGCCAGCCATGGCAGATCAGGCAAGACTACTTGGAAGAGGAGACATGTAAGCTAAGCTTTGAAGAATGATCAGAAGGAAAGTCAAAGCCAGGAGTGAATGCCCAGTGGGGAGAGGGTAAGGTACTCTGGCAGAAAATAGCGCAGAGCAGGCAAGAAAGAATTGTGTCTGGCTGGGCCTTAGGGGTGAGATGTTGGTGGACTCCCAGCTGTAACCTGGCTTTCGGGACTCGCAGACTTGCTGACATGGGAGGTAAGCCGAGGGCACAGGGGAGCCTAGGGGTGATTGCCAGAATAGTCACCCAGGCTGCTGGATGAACAGGCTGGGTGACACCTCCAGGCCTGGCTTGATGGGACGGTGGCCAGAGCTGGGGTGGTGGAAGAGCAGCAGGTGGAGAGAACGGCAGGGAGTCGGGGTGAGAGGCAGGCCTCCACGACAGGGGCTTTTCTGCTTGGACCCTCTGTGCCATCCAGAAGGCTTGTACCCATTTCTGGCAAATCCTGGCGAACTGCCTCTGGAATCCCCACTATACACGATGCCCTTTGCAACATTAGCCCACACTTGGGATGGGAGAGAACGGTCCTAACCCTCCAACTCACCAGATAATTTTTCTGAAACGACTCCATTGTTATTGCCAAGATCCCGGAAATGAGGAACTGTGGAACAGATTTGAAACAGTCTTAAGAGAGAGGCTGGGGTTCCTTGAAACCCACAAATTCCCTTCCCACTATGGCCTTAAAAAAGACAACCTGTGGGGGCTGGTGGGGTAGGGAACATCATTCCTCCAACAAAGCGAGCTCACCTGCCCCGACACGGTCCATCCCAGGCCCCGCTCCAGCCAGGCTACTCTTCTCTCCTGCTTCCCTAGTGTAGCAGCCCAGACCACCCCTCTGCAAGCAACTGAACTATGGCTCCCACTCCAAGCCTCGCTCCTTTCTTGGATCCTACAGTTTGGAGGATATTAGCTCTTGGTTCCAGGGTCTCTGGTATTTTTCTTCAATTATTCTTTCATATGTGTGCTGAGCGCCTACTATGCACCCATCACTGGGAGCACAGGGATGGGTAGGCACTCATGTGGAGACAGTAGTTTCCCCGCTGTGTACAGAAAGCTCGGATGGGAACCGTGGGGACAGAAGACTGAAGTGGCAATGGGCGAGGGGCCAGCACACGTGTCTAGGAGGGTGTCTGGGAGCTGGTACTGGGTGTAGAAGCAGGACTCCACTGTGACCTGGGATAGAAGAGGATGCCCTGGGGATCCTCCAGGGAAGGTGTGGGCAGTGGTCTCCTCTCTCCTCCCACCCTGGCTGAGAGCTTTGTGCCCTGCAGACTGGCCCTGACAGAGACTCCGGGCATCAGGGATGTGTGCCCAGATCCAAAGGCCTCCGAGGAAGCCTGGGGAAGGTGCGGCTGCCCCAGCTCACATTCACCCTCCTCTGTGCTGGATGCACTTGGTAATTAGAGGAGGGTACCAAGATCTTCCCTGGTGGCTCAGCAGTAAAGCATCCACCTGCAATGCAGGAGACCTGGGTTCAATTCCTGGGTCAGGAAGATCCCCTGGAGGACGGAATGGCAACCCACTCCAGTATTCTTGCCTGGAGAATTCCATGGACAGAGGACCCTGGCAGACTACAGTCCATGGGGTAGGTAGCAAAGAGTCAGACACGACTGACGCAACTTAGCATGCATGTACCACTGAGAGCCCGGGGGCTGCTCCCTTGGGCTGCAGGCCCGCGGGAGCCCCTGGGAAGAAGCTGCTTCCAGTGTGACTGGGAGAGGCTGGGCAGGGGCCGAAGCAGCCTTGCTGCTATTCATTCACTCCACCCCACCCTGCACCCCCTCCCAAAAGCCAGGTCCTCAGGACCTGCCTGCGCATCTCCAAAGCCGGCCCATATTTTGACATCTACTCACAGAGGCAGCCCCCCAGAACGGATACCAACACTTCTGGACCACCAGGTGAAGGTTCTGGACGGCAGCCACCAGGTAACCTCCGATGAACAAGTACACCAGAGCGATGACCACATGGACAGCCTGGGCGAGACAGGGGCAGGGGACAGAGAGCCGCTGTCAGGGAACTGGCCCTGATGGAGGCCGTTGAGCTCCTGTCCCAGCGAGCTGCACAGAGCTCACTTCCTGCCTTCTAAAGGATGCTGGTGGGCCTGCAAGGAAGGACCGCTTCTTGAGAAGGCAGGTGGGAGTCACGTACCTGTCCTACCGCCTGTGGCCATGGCAGTGTCTATGGGGGCTGGGGGGATGGAAAAGAGAGGGGAAGGGGAGGAAGCTTCTTCTGCTGAGTCTTCTATGAGCCACATAGAGCCAGTGTCGTGTGGATGTAGACTGCCTCTCCCATCCCTCCATGGATTTTTAAATCTTAGAATGAGGGTTAAGCACTGTCTCAATCCCGTCCATCCTCAGGTCTCCCTGCATTACCACCCCCACCCCTGCACCACGTGCCCCCTCTACTCCATTCCCTCCCCCCACCCCAGCACCGCACTGTAGGAAATGGACACTCACGCCCAGCTCCTTGAGAGCGCGACTACTCTTCCTGGGCTTCTCCCGGTGCCAGTTTGCAGGTGGGAGGTCAGGCTGGGTCACCTTCTGGGACAGATCTGTCAGGCCAGGCGGGGTAGGGCTGAGGGCCTCCTTTGATGGGGGTCCTTCGGCTTCCGACCTGGGAGTAACTGTGGATGCTCCATTGGCTTCTGCTGCCATGACTCCAGCTGAGGACCTGGCTGCTGGCCGAGGAGAAAGGCTGGGTCAAAACTATCTCATTTCTCGGGCTCGTGCCTGGGTGCCTGTCCCATCTGTCCTCTGGACCAGGACTTTCCAGAACAGCAGCTGGCCTGAACTTGCTTTGACCTGGAATCCGCTGGGTCTGGGAATGGGGAGAAGCTGACTCATAGCCTCTGCCCCTTCTAGGGCAGAAAGACAAGGACCATACATAATTCCCCATCATTGCAAGACAGATTGACCCCCACCCAAACTGGCTGACTGCAGTTTGGCCAAGAGCCCAGGGTGTAGGAGGCTTGGGCAAGTGGGGGAATCTCTGTAACCAGCCCCCATCCATTGACTTCAGTTCAGTTCAGTTCAGTTGCTCAGTCGTGTCCAACTCTTTGTGACCCCACGGACTGTAGCACGCCAGGCTTCCCTGTCCTTCACCAACTCCCAGAGCTTACTCAAACTCATGTCCATTGAGTTAGTGATGCCATCCAACCATCTCATCTTCTGTCGTCCCCTTCTCCTCCTGCCTTCAATCTTTCCCAACATCCAGGTCTTTCCCAATGAGTTGGCTCTTTGCATCAGGTGGCCAGAGTATTGGAGTTTCAGCTTCAGCATCAGTCCTTCCAACAAATATTCAGGACTGATTTCCTCTAGGATGGACTGGTTTGATCTCCTTGCAGTCCAAGGGACTGTCAAGAATCTCCAACACCACAAGTCAAAAGCATCAGTTCTTTGGCGCTCAGCTTTCCTTATAGTCCAACTCTCACATCCATACATGACTACTGGAAAAACCATAGCTTTGACTAGACAGACCTTTGTTAGCAAAGTAATGCCTCTGCTTTTTATTATGCTGTCTAGATTGGTCATAACTTTTCTTCCAAGGAACAAGTGTCTTTTAATTTCCATTGGCTTAGGATGAGCCAAAAGAAGGCAGATGGGGATCAAATAATTGTCCTACCACCCGGGGTGATGGTGGTGGCTCTTGGGTGTGGGGCATTAGGGAATAGAAGGGAAGGAAACTTCTGCTGAGGGCTTACAAGGAGCCACAAGGGAGCCAGGAAGCCATTTAGCAATGACAATAAATCAACATTTACTAGAGTTTTCTCTGTTGCAAGCACCAGGATGAGCATTTTAGATGCATTACCTGATTGTATCCTCATCTCAACCCTATGGGTTGTCCTTCCTCCCATTTTGCAGATAGGGCTCAGAGAGGTTAAGCTGCCTGACAAAGGTCACACAGCCAGTAAATGACTGGACTGGGACTCAAAGCTCGGCAGACTGTCTCCAGAGCTTGGGGGCCTCCATCTTTTATGCATAGTTGCCTTAATGAATAAAAATGAATGCTCTGGATATTTCAACAGGCATGAGAAAGGGGTTGGGGGGAAACTTTGCAGGAGGCTGAAAGTGCCACTTGCTGAGGGGCTGGATGACTCTATTGTGGGTTGATGCCGGGGCACTTCAGGGCCTGGGGGCTTCCTGGTGACTCAGTGAGAAAAGAGTTGGTGGGGGGCTGGGTTTGGGCTGTTCCCATTCTTTCTAGTAAAGAAAAAGGGGGGAGGTCATAGTCCTCTTGATTTTAATTCTAGGTGAATTCAGGAGATCCTGCTTGAGCATCCACATCTTGCTGTTTTCCTATCAAGGAGGAAGGGGTGCGGGAAGAGGGAAAGAAGCTGGGAGGCACAAGTAGCCCAGGTGACTAGATCCTGGGCTGCGAGTCTTTCAGAGCCAAAGGGCCGGATGGGGCCCCAGGGCTGGTGAGCACTGGCTCCATGTAGGCACTACCCGGGAAGGCATTTTTGCATGCTGACCTCTCTCGATTCTCTGGAAGCTGACTAACTCTATTCCACAGAAAAGGAAAGAGGCTTAGAGAGGTTAAGTGCTTTGGCCAAAGTCACACAGCAAAGAAGTGCCTGGAATTAGGACTGCGTGTGTTGGTCCGACTCCAGCGCTCTGTGGCCAGGCTGCTGGGATGTGTGATCAGTATCTCCGCTGGCCTGTGGCGACAACCCCTGGTTTAGCAGGGATGGTTGAGGAGGCTGGGCCCCCCTCCTGGCTGGGCTCCAGAAGCAGAGCCCAGAGACGCATGGTGGCGTGACTCTGCTCTGGGACCTGGGCCATCCCTATGCCAATCCCCAGAGCCCCTCTGACACAGTAAACTGGACCCAGGGCTGTGGTTGGTGGCAGAGGCCAGTATCATCATCCACTGACTGTAACCAGGCTTCTCCCCTGCACCTGGACAGGCAGAACCTAGACCTGCCTCAGTGCCTCTGGGAAGCACAAAAGAAGGAAGGCTTCTTGGTGGAGGCATCTTGGATGAGACAGGTTGTCAAGGGAGATAAAGTGAGTGTCCCGTCACTGGAAGGGTGCTTCTACTTGGCTTTCACTTTTCAGGAAGCCAAAGTAACCTTCCTCAAAGTATGTTCCATGGAACGCTGGTCCTAATGGATCAGTAGCAAAAGGGTTCCATGATCAAATAAGTTTGGGAAACCCTGGATATCTATCTTCACTCCCCTCTTTAGCATGTTAAAGGCTCTGAGAATTCCTGCAATGGAATAACTTTACTGTAATATTTAGGGCATTTCCCAAACTGAAAAGGCCATGATAAATGAACATTTTTTTTTCCTCATAGTCCAATGATTCTACACACTTGGTACTCTGTGGGGAATATTTATGGGCAAGTGGCCCTAAACTTATAAACTTTAAATTCTGGTCTTCATTGTGGCTCAGATGGTAAAGAATCTACATGCAATGTGGGAGAACCAGGTTTGATCCCTGAGTGGGGAAGATCCCCTGGAGAAGGAAATGGCCACCCAATCCAGTATTCTTGTCTGGAGAATTCCATGGACAGAGGAGCCTGGTGGGTTATAGTCCACAGGGTTGCAAAGAGTTGGACGTGACTGAGTGACTAATGCTTACACTTGCCCTCTTTTTGATTTTCTCAAGTGCATATCAGGGAGGCAGGGATTGGACTGTGGTCTCTAGGGTCAGTTCCAACTCAGTAATTTTCTCATGAGACAGAAGGAACTTTAAACAGCAGGAGGGGAGAGAGGTGCAGAGGGCAGGTATAGATGACCAAAGTCTCTTGTTTGTGAAGCTGAGATCCTGCTCTCTAAGAAGGACGTGGACTGTCTACGGCCATACCACCCTGAACACGCCCGATCTCGTCTGATCTCGGAAGCTAAGCAGGGTCGGGCCTGGTTAGTACTTGGATGGGAGAAGGACGTGGACTCTGGGTCCTCAGGAGGCAGGTGCCCTGTTGTTCTGGTCACTGCATGGCCAGAACCTGGCATAGGCTGCTCAGGGGCAGAGGTGGCTGGGAGGGGAGATGGCAGGAGACTGTCGTGGGCAGTGGGAGGAACATTTTTAGCCTTGTCCCCTTTCCAGCCCTCTCAGCCAGCTTAGGACTCCCAGGTCCAGCCAGGGAACCAACCGGGGCCCATGTATCCCCTTTGTTCCTTCAGCTCCCGGGGGCAGGGCAGGCAAGGACAGTGGGAGGTAGGACCCTCCAGCACCACCCCCTTCCCGAAGAATGGTCCAGATCATGAGTGCTAGACAAACGTGGGCAGGATTCTGGCTCTGTTCCCATGAACTTTGACCTTGGGCAGGTCAAACGAGATGATAACATCTCAAAATCTTAGCTGGTGCCTATCCTGGGGGTGGGGGTGGGGCAGGGCTGTGAGGCCTAAGCAGGGTAACATGTGTAACATGCGGGGCCTAACGCTGGCTGGCATCACCTCCTGCCTGCTGCGTGCCTAGAGTACAGCCATCAGGTTCCAGTTTGTCCTGACTGGTTCTCTGTTAAGATCTGAGACACCCTGGTCTCATCATCAGGAGGGGTGATCATGGGGGGAGACAGCGTGAGAGCCTCTGGGCTCTGGGGGTGGGGAGAGGGATATGGGGAGGGCAGGAGAGCACCACAGATATAGAGCTAATGCTCAGAGATTTATCTCCAGAGTGCTGAGTTCAAGACCACGGGGACCCAGGCAGCAGTGAGTAAGATCTGGCCATAGGATTCTGTGATCAAGCAGGCAGAGAAAACCTGTACTGTGGAGGCCTAAAGGACAGGGCAGGCTTTTCAGGATGTGTGTGCATGTGTGTGTGTGTGTGTGCGTGTCTGTGTTTGCATGCATGCCAAGCAGAGACAGGCAGGGCTGAGAGACACAACCCAGAGACACACCATGTGACCGAGGGCATGATGAAGGGACCCCTGCAGAGGATCAGGGTTCAGTGGATGCCACTTAGAAATCGGCCACAAACTCACCAAAGCCAGCCTCCCCCCAGGATATCAGAACAAGGTGCTGGTGCAAAGGGGTTCACTGTCAGGAGCCAGGGTCCCTGCAGGAGACAGACGCCTCTGCTCTCAGATGGAGTCAGACCTGGATTCCAGCTCTGGCCCCGAGGGGTCCGAGGCACCTCCCTTCCCTCTCTGGGGCTCTGTGTCCCCAGCATTGTCGCTGCGTATGAGTTTCAGGGGTTGGAAGGGACACGACCAAGGCTCCTCCCAGTTCCTGTGGTCTGTGACTGGCAGCAGGATATTGGCTGTAGGTGGTAAATTCCTCCCCAGGGAGAGATGCTGTTGGTTCTCCCTCCTTCCCAGATGCTCTTTACTGGGGTGGGGGTGCCCATTTCCAGCTACCATAATTGTTGACTGCTAAGGGCTCACAGCTGCCCCCTTTAAATTTTAAGTTTAAATGACACTCCAGGGACTTCCCTGGTGGTCTAGTGGTTTAGAATCCATCTTGTAATGCAGGGGATGCAGCTTCAGTCCTTGGTTGGGGAACTAGGGTCCCACATATTTTGGAGCAAATAAGCCTGCATGCTCCGGAGTCCATGTGCTCTAACTACTGAGCTCATCTACCACAACTAGAGTCCACACACCGCAGCGAACAATCCCGTATGACACGATGAACACCCTGCATGCCACAACTAACACCCAACGCAGTCAAATAAATAAATACAGATATACATATGCATAAACACCCCCCCACACACACATACACATATAGGGGCTTCCCAAGTGGCTCATTGTTAAAGAACCTGCCTGCCGATGCAGGAGACACAAGATATGTGGATTTGATTCCTGGGTCAGGAAGATCCCCTGGAGGAAGAAATGGCAGCCTCCTCTCCAGTGTTCTTGCCTGGAGAATCCCATGGACAGAGCTTTAGTTCATGGGGTCGCAAACAGTCAGACACGACTGAACCAGTTGACAACAACAACAACCATACATATAAAAGATTCTTAATCACACACACAAAGACATTCCCTCCCCCAACGCTGCAGCCAATGACTGGCTGGCATGGGGTAGAAAAGGCCTACCCCCTGGCCTGATGGAGAGATCCAGTCTGTGCTTCTGAATCGACACCAGTGGGATCCACTGAAACCATCCAACAGCTGAAATCACCTCTGTCCTTAGCTTATTTCCCCTGCCCTGTCCTGCTTCCCCGGCTCTTCTCCTGAGACTCAGTTCAGTTCAGTCGCTCAGTTGTGTCCAACTCTTTGCGACCCCATGAACTGCAGCACGCCAGGCCTCCCTGTCCATCACCAACCCCTGGAGTTTACTCGAACTCCTGAGACTGCTCCCTCATAAGCCAGTTGTGCCAAATCCCTGTCTCGGGCTCCACTTCTAGATAACCTGATGGGAGACCCTCTTTCCATGTGGACCCTCTTTCCACTGTGGAGTCCACTCACCTGGCCCGGGACCTCTGCTCTGAGCTCCAGCCAGGTCCTGCCCTCTGGATCTGCCTCAGTCCCACGGAGACAGCGCCAGAAGATCAGAACATCTTTACAGCGTTAGACTTTGGATATTTTCTGTCCTGGCCCCACCTCCTTCGTGGCACAGATGAGCTGTCAAGTCCTTCCCATCCTGCAGACCCAGGCAAGTGAAGCTCTCAGCAACTTCCGCATGTCTTTCCTTATAGTTGCAAATTTCCTTTGGAAAGTAAAATGTTGACAATTGTGCAGGTCAGATGGAGTGAAGACAGTTGTAATCTTCATATAATCAGAGGTTGAACCTTTTAAAAGACTTTTTAAAAAGTATTTATTGATTAATTTGGCTGCCCTGGGTCTTTGTTGCAACATGGGGAATCTATAGTTGCAGGATGTGGGATCTAGTTCTCTGACCAGGGATGGAACCCAGGGACCCTGCATTGGGAGTGTGGAGTCTTAGTCACTGGACAACCAGAGACATTCCTAAAAGACTTTTTAGTTCTGGAAACTTTCAATAATTCACAAAAGTAGAGACAATGGCCCTGTCAATTCCCAGTGACAATTGTCAGCTCTCTGAATCTTGTTTCTCTTTTCCCACTGCTTCCCAGTGGTAAACAAAGCTCAGATATCCTACTATTTTATTTGGAAATATTTTTGGCATGTGTGCGTGCTAAGTCACACAGAGAAGTGATGCAGAGTCAAGTGGCCATCCTGGATCATTGAGTCACTTCAATTATGTCTGACTCTTTGTGACCCCAAGGACCATTGCCCTCCAGGCTCCTCTGTCCATGGGAATTCTCCAGGCAAGAATACTGGAATGGGTTGCCATTTCCTCCTCCAGGGGATCTTCCCGACCCAGGGATTGAATCTCCATCTCTTGTATTGCAGGCAGATTCTCTACCACTGAGCCACTGAGAAGCCTTAAACATTTTAGTATTTGAAATATAGTGAATGTCACTCAATCGTGTCCGACTCTTTGCGATCCCATGGACTGTATAGACCATGGAATTCTCCAGGCCAGAATACTGGAGCGGGTACCTGTTCCCTTCTCCAGGGGATCTTCCCTATCCAGGGATCGAACCCAGGTCTCCCACATTACAGGCAGATTCTTTACCAGCTGAGCCACTGGGGAAGCCCATTTAAAAGATAAGGACTCCAAAAATAAGTATGACCACATGTCACAACTGAAAAGTTAAAACCGGTGAAGACCTGCTGCTCCACGGGGCTTGTTTCTGGGTGATGCACTTAGCCTGCAGCCAGGCAGAGCTCTGTGCTGGGTTAGGTTAGATGGCAGCCCTCTAAGAGGAAAAGTTCAACACTGGGAGGCAGGAAAACCTCTTTTTCTCTCAGTTCTTGCTGCTTACTACATATTGAATATCTACTCAGTGTTCAAAGTTCTCTGACTGTCTCATCAACATCTTGTGACCTTTGATTTGCTTGACTCAGGATCCAGACCCATAAGTTGCATTAGGCTGGAGGGTGGAGCTGTCTCACTCTGCTCAGCACCCTGTCCCCATGCTGCCCCCAGCCTGGTGACTGCATTTGGAGAAGTGAGCAGACCCTTAACCAGGTGGTTCTGGTGAAGGAGGTATGGGCAGGCTTTGACCACCCTCAGCTCCCACCTTTTAGTGTTAGTTGCTTCAGTCATGTCTGACTCTTTGTGACCCCATGGACTGGAGCCCACTGGGCTCCTCTGTCCATGGGATTTCCCAGGCAAGAATACTGGTACTGGAGTGGGTTGCCACTTCCTTCTCCAGGGGATCTTCCCAACCCAGGGATAGAACCTGGATCTTCTTTATTGCAGGCAGATTCTTTACTGTCTGAACCACCAGGGAAGCCTTAGCTGACCACTCTCAGCTTCCACACTAGGCTCCTCTTTTTCCCTCTGGCTTCTCTCTCTGTGCTGTTAACGCCAGGTGGGAGTGGGGGTGGGGGCAGGGAAGTGATGCAGAACCAAGTGGCCACCCTGGATAGCCACCTACACTACACTTGCTGACTTCAGAGCTGACTCTGGGCCCCAGACTGCCTGAGTTCAAATCTCTTTTCTGTTACCGAATCCAAGATCTCTCTGCTCACCACATGACAGGCCAATGAATCTGAGAAATGAGGGGTTGGGGCAAGGAAGAAACTTTATTCGGAAAGCCAACTGTCTGAGAAGATGGCAGGCTAGCGACTCAAAATAACCATCTTATCGGGGTCTGGATGCCAGGTTCTTTTATAGATCGGATGCACTCGCTCAACAAGCACAACTTTAGTTCATGGGATGAAGTTTTTCCAGAACCTGTGGCTTTTCACTGGGCTAGAGGCTTCTGCTTCACCAGTTTTACTTACATACAACATACAACACACACCCACACACACAAACCACCTCACACCCTTATTTATTAACTGACCCACTCATTTATAAAACATTTAACAATCACTTGCCACTGGCCAGGCACTGTGCCATGTGCTAGGGGGCCAGGGCTGAACAAGACACTTTGAGGAGCTGGGAGGTTGTGGTCCATAGAATAATGGCTCCAAAGGTGTCCACACCTCGATCGCTGGAACCTGTGAATATGTCACCTTCCACAGTAAAAGGGATTTGCAGAGGGATTAAGTTAAGGGTCTTGAGAAGGGATGGTTATCCTGGCTTGTCAGGTGGGTCCCATGTAATCACAGGTGTGTGTGTTAAGTCGCTTCAGTGGTGTCCGATTGTCAGTCTGCAATCCTTTGGACTGTAGCCCACCAGGCTCCTCTGTCCATGGGGATTATCCAGGCAAGAATACTGGAATGGGTTGCCATTTCCTCCTCAAGGGGACCTTTCCCAACCCAGGGATCGAACTTGCATCTCTTATGTCTCCTACCCTGGAGGCAGGTTCTTTACCAATAACACCATCTGGGAAGAACTTGTAATCCCAAGGGTCCTTATAAGAGGGACGCAAGAGAATCAGGGTCAGTGAGAAAGATCAGCAGGGCTACACTGCTGGCTTTGAAGATGGAGGAGTGAGTCAGAAGCCAAGGAATGCGTCAGCCCCTCGAGGCTAGAAAATGAGAGGAAATGAATTCTTCTCCAGAGCCTCCCCAAGAAATTCAGCCCTGCCAGTAGACTGCAGACTTCCTGACCTCCAGGAAATGGGAAAGTATTAGTTGCTCAGTCATGTACGACTCTTTGTGACTCCATGGACTATAGCCCATCAGGCTCCTCTGTCCATAGGATTCTCCAGGCAAGAATACTGGAGTGGGTTGCCATTCCCTTCTCTAGAGGATCTTCCGGATCCAGGATTCAAACCCGAGTCTTCTGCATTACAGGCTCCGTGCTGGGCTCTCAGCACACCTGCATATCTAGGGTCCGGTCCTTGCCCCTCCGGACTATCATCTGTCTCCCTGATCATCTTCACCATTGCATTCTATCAGTTTCCTGTCCATTATAGTAATTGGTCGCAGCAGTGATAGGAAACTGATATAATGCAGTGGTGGTAATGACCAGGGAGACCGGTGATAGTTTGGAGGGGCGGGGATGGAACCCTAGATATGCAGGTCTGCTGAGAGCCCAAAATGAGCCCATAAGGCTTCCTGGAGGAAGTGGTGTCTACACCGAGGTCTGAAGGAGGGTTGGAAGCTAAGTGGGACAAATAGGAGAGTGGGGGGCAGGCAGGGAACAGAGGGGTGTCACAGAGGTTCAGTATGGCTGCTGTGTGAAGTGTAAGAAAAGGCAGGCAGAGTCAAGGCTGCACAAGTGAGTGGGCTGGGTTCTATAAACCTTCCCAGAGCATCTAGACTTTAGCCTGAGGGTGAGGAGAGCTCTGACTTGACTTTAGGCAGAGCAGTAATGCTTTTGTACTTAAAATCTCTCGGGCTGTTATCTAGTTCAGATATGGGCTGACCTAGCTTGGGTCTGAGGACAGAGGTTAGGAGTCAGGAGTCTGATGCCACGATGCAGGTGAAAGATGACGGTGGTTCACAGGTGCTGGGAAGGAAGATGGATGGGGACTGAGTTGAGAAAGCTAGAACAAAGAGAATCAGTGGAGCACGATTACACCTGGGGCTGAGGCAGAGGAGAAACTAAGAATGATTCTAAAATTTTGCCAAGTCTGTAGCAACATTGATTGATAAATGGTGTGAGTTTCACTGTAGTGGAATGTAAAAGTAGATGCTGAAACTCTCTGAGGAGAGCGTTGGGTAGAAGACAGGGATTTGAGAATGGTCAGAATGGGGATAGATGAGATCAGGGATTTTGCTGATGTCTGTCATCCTCAGAGCCTGGATACACAGCCAATAAGCACCTACTGAATAAACCATGAAATGAAGTGAGAGTAGTGGATAAGATCACCCAGGGGATGTATAGAGTTCATAGAGGTGAGTCCAGTGCATAGAGGAATGACCCCATGGACTACAGCCCACCAGGCCCCTCCATCCATGGAATTCTCCAGGCAAGAATACTGGAGTGGATAGCCATTCCCTTCTCCAGGGGTTCTTCTCGATCCAGGGAAGATTTTTAATGAATATACCATGATTTGCTAACCTATTCTATTGTGGATGAACATTTGAGATGTTTCAAGTTTTTGCCTTTTATGAGTAGAGCTGTCATAACAAACTTGTGTACATGTCTGGTTTGGTAGATATATTCACTCACTTCTTTTGGGTGTACATCCGACAACAGAATTGTTAGGTTATACTGTATGCTTTAACACATCCTGTGAAACATTTTTTTCCTCCAAAGTGGTATCAAAACATACTCCCACCAGCAATCTATAAGGTGAGCTCCCCAAATTCATCAACATCTGAGCAGTCAGTCTTTTAAAATTTCAGCCATTTTGGCATGTTGGGGGTAGCTCTTTGTGATTTTTACTTTGTATTTTTCCAGTGGCTAAAGATGTTGAACACACTTATTGGTCATTTTGAGATCTTTTTCTGCAGAGTGCCTCTGCAGGTTCCTTGTCCATTTTAAATTAAGTTGCCTCCTTTTTTCTTATTTATTTTTAGGAGCTATTTATATATTTTGTATTCAAGTCCTCTGTCAGATATTATGTGTTTTCAAATCTCTTTTCAGTCTGTAGAGCACTTTCATGCGTATTTTTTTAATAAATAGAACTTCTTAATTTTAATAAACACTAATTTCTAAATCTTTTCTTTTATGATTAGTTTGTGTGTGTGTGTGTCCAATTTGAAAAATCCTTGCAAAAAAAAGAAAAGAAAAAATCCTTGCTTATCCCAAAGTACTGAAGATATTTTCTTCTTTCTTTTTTTTTTTTTTTTTTAAAGAAACTCTTTTTAAGTTGTAAAATTTAGGTCTATGACCCATCTTGACTTAATTTTTATGTATGGTATGTGATGTAGGAATTGTGTTTCATTTTTTGCCTATAACCAAATCCAATTGCTTCAGCAAAATTTACTGAAAAGATTATCTTTGTCCATTGAGTTGCAGTGGAGCCTTTGTCATAAGTCAAGTGAACTGTATAGGTGAGGGTCTGTTTCTGAACTCCATTGATCTAATTGTCTAGTCACTAAAAACTATGCTGTCTTGGTTATTATTGCATTATAGTAAGTTTTGAAATCTGGCAGTTTAAGTCCTCCACCTTTGTTTTTCTTTAAGGTTTTCTTGAATATTTTAGATCCTTATGAATATTTTAGAATTTCCATATGAACTTTAGAATTAGCTTGTCAATTTCTCCCCAGATAAAACTGTTGAAATTTTGAATGGGAATGTATTAAGTCTACAGGAAAATTTGGAGATAAATGGCGTTTTTAAAAAATTTTGAGTTTTCCAATCCATGAATATAGTATGGCTCTTCATTTATTTAGATCATCATTAATGTCTCTTTAGTAATTTTCAGAATTCTTCAGCTTCATTGGTAATTATGTCTCTAGCCCCCATTTCCTCTTAGTGGCAGGACTTAATTTTGCCAATTACAGTAACTCAGTCACTTCCCATTTTCTCTCAGTGGCAGGACTTAATTTTGCCAGTTAAGGCAACTCAGTCACTTCCCCTGACTTCCAGTCCACAAGCATGATCTTCCTTGCTGGTTTTGCATGGTGGCCACTGTCTCCACCCTTATTTACTGTTATGCTTCAGTCTCATACAACCCACATTGCACGTGAGCCCTCTTAGCCTCTTGCGCTTTCTCCTGGAGGACACCAGAAAATTTTTGGTGCTTTTACTCATACCCCCATGGGAGTGTAGGGCTCTGTGTAATGTCATCAGGCACGCCCTTGGCCATCTCAACTCCACATTCTGGCTCCATGCTGTCTGGACACGGGTCATCTCCAGGGGCCTTGCTGTCTCCTCATGTTACAGCGTGGGATTTGAAGAAGCTTCAGTTCTTTAATTCCTCCTAATTGATCTGTGGTTTTTGGCCCCATCTCTGTGGAACTTAGTTAACAGGGCACAGAGATGGTAAAATCCCAGCCTGGGGCTAAGCCTTCTCTTCTTCCTCTCCCCAAACGTCTCCCCTCAATTCAGAAAAGTCTCTAATCCCCTCTATGTGTGGCAGGAAAACCATTCTTAAATATACCAACACATTTCTCCCAACTTTATAGTGTGGGGTCTTCAACTCTCAGCTCTATGTCCTCAAGTCCCTGCTCTTGATTGTGAAGCCAAATTCTGCTGTGATCCCCACCCAAATCTTCACATGCATGACCCCAGGATGGAGGGCCTCCCTAAAAGGGGCTAACCCTTCTGACCCCACATTCGTCCCTACTCTGTGACTGATTAGCACTTAGCCATCTAGCTGACTACTTCCTTTGGGAAGACCTCATGGAAGGAGCAACATTAAAATAGGGTTTTGAAGACGGAGCAGAAGTTTGTTAAATGAAGAAGCGGGGTGCTGAGACATGCAGTCCTGCCCCAGTCTCTGGGATGAAGAAACAGAAGGAGGGAGGGGAAGGAGTTGGTGGAATGCACGTGGGTTTGGACTGTGGGGAGCTGTATGGTAAGCGCACAGACCCTGAGGTCAGATGAAGCTGGGTTCAGATCCCGGCACTGCCTTTTACTAGCTTGGTGGCCCCGTGCACATGACTTAACCTCCTCAAGTTTCCCTGTCTTCAGTGGTAGAGTGGGGACATGAATGCCTGCTTAGTTAGGCTCAGGTGGGGACAGAACAAGGGTGAGGATCACATCACACAGAGCCCAACATCCAGAGGTGCCCTTTTTCTGGGATGGTGCGACAGTTCCCCAGATCTCCTGATCAATATGGGACAACCCTTTAAAGCCCCCAAAGTTAAAAACAAAACAGTCATTGCTATGAGACCAGATCAAGTTGTAAGCACAGTTTATTTCCCTCTGTGGTATGAGAGACAAGCCACCTGCCAGGGCCTCTAAATACCAGGTGTAACTGTCCCTTTGGCCTGGACACCCAGCCCAACTCATCATACCTTCAGAGATGGCTTTCTCCTTAGGCTGGGGCGGGGGAGCGGGGTGAGAGAGGGAGTACTGAGAGGCTAGGGGAGGCCCTGAGCCTCCCAGGGGAGGCGGCCACCGCGGCTTCGGCCCGTGGATGCTGACCAGGGTGCCACGGGCTGGCCCGGGAGGGTGTGCAGGGCTGAGGCAACAGGGCCTCCAAACAGTTCTGCAGGCAGCTGGGGGCAGGGGTCATGCCTGACTTAGACTTTAGACTTCTGGAAGCCCAGGGGAGCTGGAAGTGTCTTAAATGTCATCTGGTTCAACACTTTCTTTTCCAGGCGGGAGAACTGAGGCCTGATGACATTGCAGCAGATTATAGAGCTGGTCCTGGGGCCTAGTGACCGGAGGCCAAGCCACCCCCCCGTTTGGCTCTGTGACCTAGGCAGCTGGACTCAGTTCTCCCTATTCTGGGTTCTCTGAGCTTAATGACTGTCCCAAGGCCTGAGGGCCAGGACGGCCCCTGAACCCGTGTCCCAGTGAGGCCAGGGTTTCCAAAATGAGTAGAGAGAAATCCAGGGCGGCATCAGGAGGCATTTTCTGATGAAGGGCGGCGCCCAGGGAGCAGAGGGACACACACCCTTGACATCAACTAGCTCTTTTAGGAAATAAACCACTGCGGAAAATGTGTAGGACAGACACCCCCAGGGACTCCATTCGGTACCACAACATGAGAGGACTGGGGCGGCGGGCAGCCACCAGATCACCAAGGCCAGGCTGGGGAGAGGCTGGGCCCAGGATGGCGGGATGGTGGGGTGGGTGGAGGAACGTGGGGAGGCGGGAAGGGGGACGGGGAAAGTGAGGGAGGCTGGGCTCCAACCGCCAGAGCAACCGTCTACTCTGAAGGCTCCTTGGGTATATATGCCACATTATCGTAGGCGGGGGGAGGAGAAGCTGCGGGGCTGGGGATGTTGAAGTCTGTGCCGAAGGCGTTCGGCAGGAAAATCACAGGCTGCAAAGGAAAAGAAAACAAACCCAGGCAATCCTGGCAGCTCCGGCGCCTTCGGGGAGCTGTTGCAATAGTGCCCTCTTGTGGGTATTGTGAGAACAGCGCCCTAAGTAGTGAACGCTCCGAGGATGAATTGGCTCCAGGCATCAGTTCAACTAAATTTCCAAGAAGTATTTGTTGAGGTCACCTATGATCTGGGCATTGGAGGTACAGCAACGAAACCGACAGGAGTCTCATGTGTCTAGGAACTAAGGTTCTGAATTTCTTTGTCTCTGGACAAGCCCTACACTGGTTCAAGGCTTGGATACCACAGCGCCAGCATCCTCGTAGCCTCTTCGCGGCGGCTTCACTGCCTCCAACCCCTACCGCTCCGCCCCGCTCCCCGCCCCCGCAGTGGGCAAACCCTCTAGATTGATTTCCCTGAGCCCCACTCTACTCACCCTCGCCTCTTGGCGTACAGGCCTCTGCTCAGACTTTCAACAGCTCCACACCCCGTTTTGCACAAATCCACCTCCCGAGCGGGACCCCACCCCGCCCCCGCCCACACTATGACCTGCATGTTTGTTTCCGCGAAGGCTGACTTCCAACTGGTTCCCTTGCCACGAAGGCCCTTCCTCCTTCCCCTCTCTGTCTGCGCTGTCCTCCAGTTTGGGGAACACGGAGGTCAATGCCCACCCGAGTCGTGCTGCCCTTCCTGATGCCCACGTCTCTTGACCCGTGAACTTCTGGAGGGTCCCACTCATCCCCGACAGCCATCCTCCTCGTCCCCAGCGCCTGCCTTCCAGGGCTCCACGAGCGGTCGCACAGAGCAGCGAGTCCCTTGATGCTGGCGTGCCCCTGTGGCCACGAGGAAAACCTCCCCGCAGAAACACCTTTGAGTTCCCGAATGTACGGATGTACTAGGATGTACTAGTGGGGCATTCTTTGAAGGGCCGGGGGTGGGGAGGGGTGAGGCACTCACCGCGTGGGCTTGGGCGCGAGTGGCTTGGCACCCAAAGTGGGTGGCAATGACCGCAATGAAGAACTCCAGTATGGTGAAGATGGTAAGCACGGCCAGATAGCCCCTGCCTACATCCTGGGGACCAAAACCCACAGTCAAGGCCAGCCAAGAATTCTAGAACAGAGGAGGAAAGAGGGCCCAGAGCGAACCAGAATAACGTGCCCCAGGTCACACAGCCAGCCGATGGCAGAGCTGGAGCGGGTCTCCCTGCTGCGAGATGCCTACTCTCCCTTGAACTCCAGATTGCTTCTCTGCAACCCGCCCCCCACCCTCCACTACGCCCACCCTTGAGGTCGAGTCCTGGGGTCCATATACACTTGGGGGTCTCTTGGGATTGGCAGGCTCTGCTGATGCCCAGGGCCCTACAACCTCCCTTCCCCCCCACCCCCGCCTCCTCCTGGTTGTGGCTGTTACTCTTCAAGTTTTCCCACTGCTGGGGACGTTCAGATAACACACCCAGTTAGTGACACCAAAATCCATGAGCAGAATGGCCGTCCCTGCAAAGGCCGCCATGGCGCTGAGAATGTTGGTCCCCAGACTGCTCCTCACCTGCAGGGGTAGAGATGGAGGGGAAGGAGGGGAGAGGGGAGGCGGGAGGAGGAGGAGGGACAGGAGCCTCCCACACCAGGCCTCCCATGGCCCCTTGGGACCTCACAACCCATGCCCGTACCTGCATCCTCCTTGACCTTCTCCTTTCCTCCTGTCCTTCCCCGGGGACCTCAGGCTAATGGCCCTGCTGGCCACTCCCCCGCCCTTACTTGAATCGTCTTCTCAGAAGCTTCTGGGAAAGGGGCCTGACCTCCTTCATGGCCTCCCTAGGTGGGGTCTGCAGAGTCTCCTTTGCCCACCCATTACTATGCTCCACCCCTCAGGCCGAGCATCCTGATGGTGCAGCTACCCCACGGGCAGGGGTCAGGGGAGGCCCTCTGCTGTGGACACTGAGGTTGGGAGAGGTGTTGGGGTCAGTTCCACATGTTTCCAGGCAGGGGTTGGCAGAGCAAGCACTGCAGACGCCTGCGGGGCGCCAGGCAGGGGAGACTCACGGGCTGTGAGCCTGAGGTTGGGGGGGGTTGCGGTGGAGGTCCGGGCCTCACCCTCATCCGGAGGCTCCGGACTTGGGACAAGTGGACCCCTGGGTGGTCCAGGCGATGGCTCAGGGGTCACCCTCCCCATGCTGCTGGAACCTGATGCTCTTTTGACCCACTAGCTGAAGCCTTCTGGTTAAACAGCCTTAGCCTTAAAGTGGGCACCACTCATGGGTGGACTGGGGACTGCAGAATTTGCTCAGGTTCAAAGACCCCAACTCCTCTTTTTTTGGATGACAGGGAGGAGGTCGTTGAGATCAGAGCAGCCTCACACGTAATCAATTAACTGATGAATGAATCCTGCAAACTTCTGTTGAGCACCTGGTGCCTGCCAGGCACTGTCCAGGACGCTGTGAGCATAGGGCAGAGTAATTCAGCTCTCTCTCCCCACCCCCATCCAGACTTTACAGCCTGAGCTCGGGGGGGGGGGGGGGGCGGATATAAGTTTGATTCTGAGGGTTCCCTGTGTCCAGTCCTGTCCTATTACAATCCATTCTCCACCCAGCAGCTCTCAGGAGTGAAAAAAGAGCACTGATTCTCCTGCCCCTGGTGGCTCAGACAGTAAAAGATCTGCCTGCAATGCAGGAGACCCACGTTTAATTCCTAAGTGGGGTAGATCCCCTGGAGAAGGGAATGGCAACCCACTCCAGTATTCTTGCCTGGAGAATTCAATGGATGGAGGAGACTTGTGGCCTACAGTCCAACTGAGCGACTAACACTTTCACTCCCCCCCACCTCCACCCCGGGCTCCAACCTCTGTGGCCTCCCACTGCCCTTCAACTTGACTCCACCCGCGAGTGTCTCCCCACCTTTCCCGCTCAGCTTAGTTCCTCCCTCTCAGCTCCTGGTTTGCTGTAATCCAAAGACCTGGCCCCTTGTCCACCCTCCAGCCTGGGATACTGGTCTCCAGGCTTTTGTATGGCTGCTGCCCTCTGAATAATGAGCTCAGCAACACCTGCTCAAAGACTGCTCTCCCAGTTGAGCGGAACCCCTCACATTATCCTGGGGCTTTGTTCAGCACTTTTCACTCTGTAAAGACCTTATCTGTGTGTGTGTGTGTGTGTGTGTGTGTGTGTGTTTAGGCAGGGGTTGGGGCTGTCTTACCAGACATTAGAATGTAAGCTCCATGAGGGCAGGGACTTGACTCTGGTGCAATGCTCAACACTCTCCCATCCAAAGCCTCCATCGCCCCCTGCCTTCCCTGCCCAATCACCCACAGAAGGCATGGAGCTGTCTGAGATGTCGACCCAGTGCATCGCTAACTTCTCCGCACTTCCCTTCCAAGACTTTTGCCCCGGTCAAATGGAGTCACACATAGTTTCCATGGTGACCCTGCCCATACTCCATCCTTGCATCCTCATGATCTTCCTTCAGGATTCCTACATGCCCACCATGGCCCAGATCAGCCATATCCTGCTCAGGAGGGCTTTTTGCCTTGTCCTTTTCTCTGGGCCATGAGCACTTCATCTGCAGACCCTCGCTTTCTGCCTCTTATGGTATTTTGAAAGTGCGTCTTGGTTTCTTCTCTCCTGTAGGCAGGGCAGGGACTGTGTCTGGCTGTCTGGGTGTTACCCCATGCCTGGCCTCCAGCAGCCCCCTGTGGAGTGTGTGGTGAGGGAGTCTTTGGAGGCAGGGCAGAGTGGAGCTGGCTGCAGCCCCACTCTCACCGCTGGGTCTCCCACTCAGACTTACCAGGCAACTGGTGTGGTTCTTCTCGGCTGCCACTGAGAGGGACCCCGAGATGATGAACTGTGTGGGGAAGCGGGTGTCCTAGTGAGGCTTCAGCCGGGACACTGGGCAGGGCACACCATGCCTGGCACTATCAAGGCCGTGGGTATCAGGGAAAGGCCAGCAGCCTTCTGGATGCCACCTTCTTGGCCTCCTGGCCAGGCACTTGAGATCGCTCTGTGAGGGTATCCCATGGTTACTACGGGCCCCTGTCCAGGGAACTAGGGCCATGGCTTGAAAGATGAATGTTTTCACTGACATTGTATCATCAGTAGGGAAGGCATTGCTCCTTCAGACATTCACTCATCAGACATTTCCTGAGCAGCAGGCATGTGGCAAGATCCTAGCAGAGTTGAATAAGACAGACAAGATCTCTGCCCTCCTGAGGCTTCTATTCTAATTTGGGAAGATGGACACTTAGCAAATAAACAAGAATGCTTAGAAGTTTGAAGGATGGAGGCCGGGTAACTACAGGTGTTTTGTGTCCTTATCCCCTGCCTTCATCCCCTTCATTCCATCCTTTTGGCGGGGAGCAGGCTAAGCTCTATGCTGGGAGCTTTTCACACACAAGAGTGGGGTCTGGGTCAGGTAATGATTAGGGTTTGCGGCTGGGAGTTAGATTTAGGCTCAGGCCCCCACCCAGGAGCCGCTGTGCCTAGGAGAATGAAGTGGAGGGTGAGCCTGGGCACAGCCCCCCGCCCAGATGGCCCCGGCACTCACGCAGGCTCCTCCCCAGAAGGGGACGCCGCCTTCGATGAAGAGCATCCCCACGTGGCCGCGGCGCACCATGAGCAGCACGCCACCGAAGCCCAGGTGGATAAGGCCGATGAGAATCTGGACGGTCTGCGGGGAGCAGACGGCGGCTCAGCCAGGCGGGCGCGGCGGGCTCCACACCGCCCCCTACCGGGCGCAGAGGAGAGCGTGGCAGGGCCCTGCAGTCCCGCTTTGAACCCTCAGCGACTCGGAAATGAACTCAGATTGCCTTCTTTTAAGGAGACATCATTATAACAACTGTAAAAGACACGGTATTTTAAGATGGAAAGCCAGTTCCCCACAGCTTTCAGGACCCACCCTTCTGTTTCCATGTCTCCACGGGTTTGCCTTTTGCTCTGACCAGGTCTCAAGCATCCTGTGTTTCTACTTGGTCTCTTAGCCCTCATGTCAATGGCTCAGCAATCCCTGCGCTGACTGCCTCACCGCTTCCTTCCTTGTGCCCCTGCAGCCTGCACAGATATCTCCTTGAGTGTTTTTCTCATTGGAGTGTCATTGATGCATCCCAGTCACGTGCAGGAGCTGCCGCCTACCACCTGGAATCTGGACTTAGGTTTTATATTGATTAGTTAATCAATTAATTAAAGGAGTAGTTTCCCAGCACCTCACTGATCCATTCTCAGAAGCAGGATGGTTTTCCCAAGGATGAGAACAATGGGGGCTTCTGGTTCATGCTGCTACATTTCTTTCTAAGTGGTTTTTTTTTTTCTTTTTGTTTTGTTCGTTTGTTTTAAAGTATTTATTTATTTGGCTGCTTTGGGTCTTGGTTGAGGCACACAGGATCCTTAATCACGCAGCATGGATTCTCTAGTTGGAGCATGCAGGCTGCAAAGTGCACAAGCCTCAGTAGTTGCAGCAGGCAGGCTGTGGGATCTTACTTCCCCGACCAGGAATTGATCCCTCATCCACCTGCCTTGCAAGGCAGATTCTTAACCACTGGACCACCAGGGAAGTCCCTGTTTTCCAAATGGTTTTGGTAACAACTGAATCTAGAACTGTGTGGAAAGGGACATTGATGGCCCCTGAACTCAGCCTCTGTCTAATCCGTGTGGTGGTGGTGGTGGTTTAGTCACTAAGTCGTGTCCAACTCTTACGACCCCATGGACTATAGTCTGCCAGGCTCCCTGTCGATGGGATTCTCCAGGCAAGAATACTGGAGTGGGTTGCCATTTCCTCCTCCAGGGGATCTTTCCGACCCTGGAATCGAACCCGGATCTCCTGCATTGCAGGCAGATTCTTTACTGACGGAGCTACTAGGGAAGATCCTAATCCAGGAGTCCTGTCCATCTCCTGACTTCTAAATGGACTCCCTTAGTGATGAGGTGCTCACTGTGATCCATTTATGGGCAGTTCAGGCTGTAGAATCATATCTTAGGATCATGTGCTATTTACATGTTTTCCTAACATGACAGCCAAGCATTTGTACATTTAAAGGCGTGACCCTTTGAATCCTCTCTTTCCTTCTCTCTTCGGTCACATGTCTTCCATCTTTTCTGTGTCCTTATGGGGCATCACGTCCCAGCTGCCAAGGCCACTCTCCTCCTTGGGTCCTTCCCCTGCTATTGGATCAACACTGCTATTCCAGTTACTCCTCGTAAGACACCGGCTGCCACTTACCGAATGCCTGTCTACACTAAGTGATGTGCTGGGTGTTTTAAATTATCTCTTTTAACCCTAATGTGATGAGGTAGGTATCCTAAAATTATTATCTTGATTTCAGAAATGAGGAAAATGAGGTTCAGAGACATTCAGTAATTTGTGCGAGGTCTCCCAGCTAGGAAGTGGCAGGCCAACTAATTCTAAAGCCAGTATTCTCCCTGGCTGACATTCCCTAGAACCTATCTATAGTTTCTCCTTTTTATATTTTTCAGCAATTTTCATTTGTCTCAGCAAAGCCCTTTGGGGGTCATTGTTTCCCAGAGTCAGGTCTGAGATTTCCAGTCTCCAGCAATGGATCCACCATCTTTGTCCATTGCTTCTAGTTCATTCCTGCCCCAGTGGAGTTGGTGCAGCCTTTAGGCTCCTAAGTTCCAGCATATTCAAGCCCGAGCCTTGGGCCAGCGACTTGGCTTTGATGAAGCTAAGCTCCCTAACCTGTCCAGTGGGAACTATGACCCCTGTCTCACAAGTGGTGATGAGACTCTAAGGAGACTATGCGTGCAAATTCCTTGGCCCAGTGTGCGCACCTCTCGGGGGCACTCAGTAAATGAGAGCTGTCATCACTGTGGTCATCACCACCATCATCATCAATTAAACTATGTTTTCCTCTTCCATGAGGACAAACTGAGGCTGAGGGACAAGCTGAAGACCCTCCGCATGTAATATGTAGATAAATATGTGTATCTATCTATCTGTCTATCTACTGATCTCCCTCCAAGAGATCAATATCTCAAGGCTATCTGAGGTTGGACTGTCAGCCCTTTAGGAGCCAAGAGCTGGCCTTGCTACCACTTCAGCTTCACCTCATCTCCCTCCTTCCTCTGCTCATCACCTTCTAGCCATGTCTACTTTCTATTTTGTCCTTGAACAAGCCACCTCAGGGCCTCTGCACTTGCTGTTTCCTCTACCTGATGAGCCAGTCTCTGTCCCCTCACTTGGCTGGCTTCAGCCCAGCATCTAGATTATTAGCTACAATGTCATCTCCCCAGACAGACCTCTCTGTCCATATTTGCTAGTGTTGCCCCTCCCCCATGATCATTTTTTACCTCACTGCCTTATTTGGAGTTATTTCAGTCATTTGCTCACTGGTTTACTCTCTGTGAGTGCTGCAGAGTGGTCCTTGTCTGCCTGGTGCATGGCTGTATCCTCAAGTCCTCACTGCTGCTGCTACTGCTAAGTCACTTCAGTCGTGTCCGACTCTGTGCGACCCCATCCTTGGGATTCTCCAGGCAAGAACACTGGAGTGGGTTGCCATTTCCTTCTCCAGCGCATAAAAGTGAAAAGTGAAAGTGAAGTCGCTCAGTCATGTCCGACTCTTTGCGACCCCATGGACTGCAGCCTACCAGGCTCCTCCGTCCATGGGATTTTCTAGGCAAGAGTACTGGAGTGGGGTGCCATTGCCTTCTCCTCAAGTCCTCACTAAGCATCTACCAAATGCTACCCTGGCGGCTCAGACAGTAAAGAATCCACCTGCAATGCAGGAGACCTGGGTTTGATCCCTGGATTGGGAAGATCCCCTGGAGGAGGGCATGGCAACCCACTCCAGTATTCTTGACTGGAGAATCCCCATGGACAGAGGAGCCTGGTGAGCTGCAGGCAATAGGGTTGCAAAGAGTCAGACACGACTGAGCAACTAAGCATAGCACATACCTCCAAGGTGCATGAGTGCCCCCTCCTTGCCCAGCACCTGTGCCCCCGGTGGTTGGAGAGACTGTTCTTACCCCCAAAGCCTTGGGCTCTCCCGTCAGGAATGTCTCCCCGGGCCGCAGGTCTGGTGGCTGGGTGACCCGCGGTGTCTGCGCCCCCAGCGGCGGCTCCTCGTATTGCATGATCCCCGGAGGCTGGCGCAGGGAGGTGGGCAGGATGGCTGGGGGCGGGCGGAGGCCGCTGGCGTTGCTGGGTGGGATGACGACAAACACGCCATTGCTGGAGGGAGCCGCGGACATCGTGCTCAGAAAGCCTGGAGACAGAGGCTCCGGAAATAATAATGATAGTGATGATGGTTACGCATCTGCACAAGAGACTCAGTTTATCAACAACCTGCCTGCCTATCTACCCCTGTTCACTGCAGTCCCCAGAGGCTGGCACCAAAATCTCTGCTCAGTGAAGAAGGGAAGCTTCCCTCAGGGAAGTAAAGGGACGTCAGAGGTCAAGGTGAGGCAAGGCCAAGACTTGAACCCAGTCTTTCTGACCCTAGAAACCACATTCTCCATCTCTGTTATTATTACATGGAAAGGCCCTTTAGAGGAACATGCATTTAAATTGCCTCCTTTGCCCAGAGAAGGCAAGTGACTTACTCAAGGACACACAGCTAGTATGAGCCAGAGCTGAGCATTCTCTTCACAGGGGACTGGAGCTCACCCACCACTTCCTGTCCCTTAGCCCAGGGCTAATGAGCTTGCATAAATAATCCCCCTGGGCAATTTCCTGCTGTGGGAGCTTTCCTTTTGGCCACCCAAGCAATCACCATTATAGTAGACAAGCCATGCACAGAGTATGGAAACTTTACGCGTAGGTGGCCTGAGCAAATGCTTTGGGGAAAACCACCCAACTATCAGGAGATGGGTTTACTAGGACCAGCAGAGGGATGAACCTGCCAGATTATACAATGAAATGAAGAACAGGCATCCTTCTCATTGACGTTAATTGGTTCAGCACACGACTCTGCAGATAGAAGCTGGAACTTGAATCCTGGCCCCTCTGGGTAGCGGGAGACCTGGGGGCAAGATGGCCACCTGCCCCAGCCTTAGTTTCCTTATCTGTAAAGTGGGGATAAGAACACTGAGAGATAATCTCATAGGGTTTGGTGTGAACTAAAATAACACACCACCTTGAGAAAAGCCATCCTTCAGAATCTAGCCATGACTAGGAGTCAGGCACAGGGTCCATGGCCTCAAGGAGCCTCGTGTCTGGTGGGAGAAGCAAGAGAAGCTTGTAATTCAGCCCAGCAGATGACGACAGCATTGACTGAGCACCAAGCTCGGGGTTGGGAGTAGGAAGAATTAACAAGGCATATCCCTTGGGATGGACAGGTGCACATGGCTATATTTGAAATGGATAACCAACAAGGACCTACTATATAGCACAGAGAACTCGGATGGGAAGAGAGTTTGGGGGAGGATGGATACATGTATATGTATGGCTGAGTCCCTTTGCTGTGCACCTGAAACTATCACAATATTGTTAATTAATCACCTATACCCCAATACAGAATAAAAAGTTCAAAAAAAAAAAAAAAAAAAAAAAGACTGTCCTGTCCTCAGACTCTGGCAAGGTAAAGCGGGGCTCTGTTAGGCCAGGGTGCTGGTGGAGGTGGGAACTGATTCCACCTCACTGGTTGCGAGCTCAGTCGCGTCTTCAGGGAGGACGCAGACCTGAAACTCAGAGGCGGCTATTCTCTGCTCTCACCTCCCCACCCACATTCCTTCCCTTTTCTCTTTCTCTCGTTGTCCATCTTTTTCTTTCCCCGCCTGTTGCTCTTTTCTCTCTTCACCAGACGTATTTGAGAAGAGTAGGCGACTGCTGAGGATGTTGTAAAAAAGTCCCTGGTCTGGCAGTCCAAGCACATGGGACCAGAGTGAGATGCTGGGAGACGGAGGGTCTGGGCTAAGGAGAACCCCTCCTGCCCCAGGAGTCCTCGCTTCTTGAGGTGTGAATTATGAGCATTTACTCCTCTCATTCTAAGGGAGAGAAGGCATGGATTGTTAGCTCTGCTTAGAGATGCTTCCCTGATGGCTCAGCAGATAAAGAATCTGCCTGCAATACAGGAAACACAGAGGACGCGGGTTCAGTCCTGTGTGGGGAAGATCTCCTGGAGAAGGAATTGGCAACTACTCCAGTATCCTTGCCTGAAAAATCCTATGGCCAGGGGATCCTGGTGGGCTACAGTCCAATGGGTCTCAAAGAGTTGGACATGACTGAATGATGAAGCACAGCACAGAGATGAGGAACTAGAGGTTCAGAGAGGGTGACTGTGTCTCCCATGGTCACACAGCACCTCAGTATTGAAGAATTGGGGTAGGTCTGGACTCCTGTCTCCTGGTAGAAGGACTGTTGACTTGGTGGGAGGCATTCATTCCTGGGTTCAAGTCCTGCCTATGTCAGAGTGAGGGGATCAATCCAGTATTCCAGTCTTTGGAATACTAGTTCTAAAATGCTTGTAATAAAAGTTAATTTAAAAAATACAACTATACTCCAGTATAAATTAATAAAAAATAAATGAAAGACTTGGAGTCCACAGAGGAGTGAATAACCAACCATTGGGGCCTGAGTCTGCCAACTTTCTACTTCCTCACACAAGTTCATTTAAAGAAATCACCCACATTCTCAACATCACCTGAAAAGGATATTTAGCACCAGAGAGGGAGGAAGGGCATAATTTTAGAAAAAAAGGACAAAATCTTTAGGTGGAACACATTTAACTTGGTGCTGCTTTGCCTGTAGGGTTGTCATTTCATCAGGGACAAGGTTCACTGGTGGCTCAGATGGTAAAGAACCTGCCTGCAACACGGGAGACCTGGGTTTGGCCCCTGACTCAGGAAGATCCCCTGGAGAAGGGACCGGCAACCCACTCCAGTATTTTTGCCTGGAGAATTCCATGGACAGAGGAGCCTGGCGGGCTACAGTCCATGGGGTTGCAAAGAGTCGGACACAACTGAGTGACTAACACTTTCAACACAGGTGAAAACTATGTCTGGACCCATGGTGATTTGGAGCACATCTGTGAAAATCTCTGGGGGCCCAAGAAGCAGCACCATGACCTACACCCTTCCTGGGCTCTCCGAGGGGGCCAGAGGGGCCTCAGAAGGGAGCACAGGCATAATTAACGGCATCTCTCCGAGGTGGGAGGTGAGAAATTTGCTAAAACTGAGACCTCACTCCCCCTTAGATGAAAAGAAAACACCTACAAAAATAGGCTCTCAGCTGATGTCGCGGGTTAAGAGGCAATAAAAGTGTCACAGAGCTCCTGAGACTTGAAATTCTCTACTTACCCCTCTGAAGCTCCCATAAGCATCGCCACACCATCAGGCCAGGGACCACCATTCTGTCAGGTTCCAGAGGCCACATGGTCCATGCCTCTAGCTATGTGCCCCCAGAAAGAGACTCTATTTTCCTTGTGAATGAATCACCCAGCTCGCTGTAAGCCCTGAGGGACGTGTGTCAGGGACAGGCAGGTGGAAAAGGGGGCAAAGTCATGATCCCCTGTATCCAGGAGCTTACCAGATACCCACCAGGGGAACGGGTACCCAGACTTCAACAATGTGTGATATGAGCGGCTGCACAGCCTTCTGCAGTCTGTGGAGTCCTTATGCGTATGGGAACCATGGAACCTTATAACAGCCCCTGAGGTCAGGGTTAATCAGTCCATTTTCCAGACCAGTAAACTGAGGGTCAGGGCTTCCCTGGTGGCTCAGTCAGTAAAGAATCCACCTGCAATGCAGGAGACCCAGGTCTGATTCCTTTATCCGGAAGACCCCCTGGAGGAGAGCATGGCAACTCACTCCAGTATTCTTGCCTGAAGAATCCCATGGACAGAGGAGCCTGGTGGGCTACAGTCTATGGGGTCACAAGAGTCAGACATAACTTAGTGACTAAACCACCACCAAACTGAGGGTCAGATATTGTAATGTGGCCTAGTGGCCCAGGCCATGGGCCCTGAAATTGGACATAATTGTCAGAGATGTTAAAACAAAAGTTTCAGCTGACTTCAGATACTGGAATGAGCTTTGCCACAGACTACCTGGTAAAACTTGCCAAAAGCAGGTGGTCGTGAACCTATTAGGTGACTTTGCCACCTTCACCCACATGGCTGGGAATGGAAACTGAGAGCGGATTTTGGAGATAATATTAGTGTGATCTGAATTTAAATACAGGGGAAGGTAAGCTTTCCTGTTCACCTTGAGACAAAAGGGAGGGGCTGGCTTTATGGACACTTGGAGAAATTGACACGCACTTGCATTTTGGGCTTCCCGTGATTCTGAGTAGAGGGAGGGGTTTTGGGGGGAGGTACACAGGAGAGAGACCCCTCCCAGTGATGAGGGGGCGCATCCAGAGACCTGGTAAAACACTTCTGCAGACAAACTGGCTCAAACACTGCCAGCCTCAAAGGAGGATGATGGGTGCTTGCAAGAGCAGCAGTTAGTTCCCCTGTCCCTTCATCTCTTCCTTCTCTCCTCCTTCTGCAGCCTTGGAGAAACTGCGGTCAACCAGCTGGTGGGAGGGGAAGTTGGTGGGAAAGCCAAGGGGAGGTCCTCCAGGTCCTCTTCTTACCTACCTTTTGCTGGGCTGAGGATCCTGGTGCGCTAAACTCCTTGTGACCTAACAGGATATCGGACCCTCCTGTGACCAAATTGGGGGTGTTTGCCTAGTGTGAGAGTAGCCAGAAGAGTGTAGTGACCATCCCAGTTTCGATCTCACATAGTCGCTGTGAGTTTTAAATGAAACTGCCAGCCTCATGTCCAGCACAGTGCCTGGCAAGTAAGGGGCAACCAGTGCTTCTAGCCTCTGTTGCTAGTGACATCCTTATGAAGTAAGTGCTATCTCCATTTTGCTGATGAAGAAATTGAGCTCAGAGACATTAAGTGATGGGTACGGTCTCTGTCCAGTGACTTATTCGATTCTTTGTGAGCCTCAGTTTCCCCATCTGTAAAATGGGTCCCTAAAAATCCCTTCTGGTGCTCAAGCCCTGCTCCTGTGGAACCTGGGGTAAGGTGAACTGTCCTCTCCCTGGGGGCTTCTCTCCAGGACCTTCGTGGGCAGGCAGAGACATGGGTGGCTCAGGAGAGAGGGCTTATTACCTGTTGTTTTGAACATAAGCAAGGTGACCTGCCCAGTGTCACATGGCCAAGGTAAGGGATGGAGCTGGGATGCAAACCTAGGTCTTCTCACTCCACCTCCTGCTCTTTCCCAGTTCCCTGAGGCCCCTCTGATGTGGGGGCCACACTGTCCTGACACAGAGTTGCACAGAGAGCCCCAGGACACTAAGTCCACTGGCTTCCCTCCCCAGAGCCAAGGTGCTGTGGTCCTACACTGATTCATGGACCCACTGCCTCTGGCTGGGCCAACTGCACCTCTCAGCTGCCTGGGCTTGTCTTGTGAGTGTCTCTGAGCATCAACTTTACTCATGAGGCGCCAGAAGCAGTTTTGTTCATTCACAGTCACAGCAGCTGGGAAGGGGGAGGTGTTACCAGCTGGAGGAGAGAGGCTCTTGATGAAAGGCAAAGAGCACATCTGGGGGAGTGGGGGGGCGCTGCACATCTGGGAGGGGGCAGCTTTACCGAGTGGCTGAGATCTCAGGCCCCGGGGGTTAGCCTGGGAAGAATCCAGCCTACCCCTCTGCTCTATCAGCTGCAGGCCCTGGGGCAAGTTGCCTAACCTCCTTGAGTCTCAGTTTCCCCATCAGTCAAGTGGGCGACTATGATGTTGGTGGGAGGTGAGGTGCTCGAGTCTTCCGAGAATGCCCCATCTACTCCCCCCCTGCCTCCTGGCCCCACCTCTGTGTCGATGGGCAGGAATTGGTCCCTTCTCTCTAAGTCTGAGCCTGTGGTGTCAGGCTGGCAGAAAGCTACTAGGCTTATCCAATCCCAGCCCGTTCAGGACGGGTCAGGCCTGCTTTGCTGTCCTGGAAATGATGCTGTCAGATGCACACACATGTTGGAGGAGGGCCAGCCTCCCCCCACCCCCACTGCCTGGCCCCTCTGAAGGTTTCCACTATTCTATGCTACTCGCTCTGCACTGAGGGCCTGGGGGACAGCCCCTTCCCCTTGCTGGGCCTCTGTTCCCTCATCTATAAAAGAGAAAAGTGAAAAGTGAAGTCGCTCAGTTGTGTCCGACTCGTTGTGACCCCATGGATTGCAGCCTACCAGGCTTCTCCGTCCATGGGAGAGAAAAGAGAGGTGAGATAATATTTGCCCCTAAGCCCCTCGCCAGGTTAGAATCTGCCAGGTCCTTTCTTTCCTTGGAGAAGGGAGGGACAGGGTTGGAATCACCTTTCGGCCTGCCTGAGGGGAGGGTGGGGCTTGGGGTAAGGGAGGGTGGGGGAAGCTGAGAGGAGGATTCAGGTTCCCTGAGAGGACGGTTGGGGGCCCACCTGAGGCTTCACAGTGACTGGCTTTGAGGAGAGAACACCTGGCCGTGGTCCTGAGCTGAGGGTCCCCATCAGAGGGAGGCCAGGAATTCAGAGGCCTGGGAGCTGTCCTGCCCACTTAGTGCCAGGCGGGGAAGGACCCGGCGTCATCCACTCTCCGCCCAGTGGCGGAGTGCCTCTGCCCCGGGTCCTCTGTCACACCTCATGTCTCCTGTCTCCCCCAGGTCCCCTGCCTTCTTCAGGTCCCTGTCTCGTCCCAGATCCCCTGTCTCACCCTGCGTCCCCTGTCTTGTCCCAGGTCCCCTATCTCATTCCAGGTCCCCTGTCTCCTTCCAGGCCACCTGTCTCGCCCCATATCCCCTGTCTCGTCCCAGGTTCCCCCGTCCCACCCCTCGCCCCTGTCCCACCCCAGGCCTGGGCCCTGCTCCTGGAAGGGCACGCGTACTCACCCGGCTGTCACCGCCGCCGTGCCCACTGCCGCCTGCTCCCCGCTGCCGCCTGTTCCCCACTGCCTCTGCTCTTCGGCTGCCCCTCCTGAGTTCACACATGCTCCTGTGAAAGCCTTGCTATTCGTGTGGGGCTTGGAAATCCTCTGCTGTGAGCTGCCGCCTGTGGGAAGTTCTCAAGTCCCTCCCGGCTCTGCGGCCTCACCCATCTGGCCTGACCCACCCAGGGGCCCAGGAACCTGCTATTGGGACCATGGGCTCCTGGGAGCAGGGCCTCTGCGGGCATCAGCTCCTTCCCTCGACATTCAGAGGGGAGACTAGGCCCGGAGGAGCCAGTGGCCTGCTGGGGTCCCACTGTGAGTGTCAGAGCCGGGACCTGGTCCACAGGGGTCCCTGTCGGCCTCCACCCTCTTGCTGCTCAGGATGGGGGAAGCCTGAGAGTCACCCGGAGGAAGCGGTCTGACTTCTTCCAGCTAAACTTGTCTGACATCGGGTAGTCAGGCCCCCACTTTCCCATGGCAGAGCAAGAGTGTGTGATTATAAGAGTGAGTGTGAGCAGGTGTGAGTACATGTGTGTGAGGGTGTGGACGTGTGTGTGACGGAACATGTGTGTGAGTGTACCTGAGCTTGTGAAAGCATGTGTGTGTGGAGTGCATGCATGTTAACATGTGTAGGCATGCATGAATGTAGGTGTGTGAGTGTGGGTGTATGTGAGTGTCTGTGAGCATGTGACCATGTGTGCAGGTGTGACTGTGGTATGTGAGTATGTGGGAGTGTGAACTTGTGTGAGGGTATTGGAATGTGTTAACATGTGTGACTGTGAGTGTGCATGCCCACAGAGTGGTGTTCGAGTGGTACGGGCAAAGAGAATTTGTGCACCAGTTTATAGATACAAGTTCTCATCAAAATAGCCCCTGTGACCTCTGGGCACAGTCAGGGAGATGGTGTGGGGATGGACTGGAAGAGCATGGCCCCGGCGGGCTCTCAGCTCAACCAGGTATAGAACAGTCTGATTGCAGAAATGGCCCTGGTTCTCTTTCCCTCCGTATCCACACCTCCTGCAGCTACAATAGGAGTCTAGTTCCCCAAACCCTTGGATCCGGGCTGCCTTGGGTGCAGCAGAAGTGGCCGGCGCTAGCTCTGACCTGAGGCCTCAGGAGGTGTCACCTGCTTCTGTCCTCTTCAGGAACCAGCATCTGCCATGCAGCATGTCCCGGCCAGCCTGCTGGAGGACGAGAGCCAAGCCAGCCCAGCTGTGCCCGCAGAGACCCCAGAGTGTGGGAGAGCACGGCCAAGGTCAGCAGGGCCCTCTGGCTGACCCTGAGCTGAAAACAAACACACGGGTGAGCCTAGATCAGAGCAGGAGGCCTGCTCAGACAACCCAGTGACTGGTAAGCAAGAATAAACGCTTCTGGAGGAATGCCATGGAGGTTCCATGGTTGTCTTGTGGTCCTTCTCTGGCGATAGGTGAATGAAGAAGTCTGTTCTCTCGTGGCGGCCTCCTCATCTCTCACATCAGCAACTCCGTAGGCCAGGGACCAAAGAATCTGTGCTGACCGTTTAAGAACCGGGAGCTGCCGGAAAAATGGAACTGTCCAGACTCTAAGCCCAGCACTAAGCCCCACCCGGTCCATTCCCACAGTTGGTGACCCATTTTCCTTCATGATTTGGGCACTGTGGGCAGCCACCCTCTCTAGCTGAGTGACTCGTTTTTCCTTCTGGAAATGCTTGATTCTTTCCTGTCATTAACCATTTTCAGAATAATGGGAGTGCCCTAACTGCCTCCACAGGTGATAAAAGATATATTTTTAGTATCCCTATGAAGGCTCATGGTCCAACCCATCACAGGCATTATTGTTGTTGTTATTACTATTTTTTCAATTGTTATTATTCTTGAAGTTCAAATTGTTCCTTTTTAAGCCAGTGGGATCCCCTTCAAACTGGCTCTGTGTCCTTCTGAGATGCGCCTTGTGGGACAGTTTCTGAGTCTCAGTTTCCTCATCTGTAAAACAGGCTTCAAGTATCTACCTGTATTATTGTTGGAGATGAAATATTTGTTTTTCGTGAAATAAAGCTGCTGTATACATGTTACCGAAGGCCCTGCCCCTTACCCTCCCAGCTCCCCCTCCCACCCTCTGACTTTTTATATTAAGAAGGCCTCCGGAACCACACTTTAAGGGCTACACAGTGGTCACAGGGCCCTTCTGATGATCAGTGACATAAATGTGTCACCCAGGGCTTGTGACTGGGATGATTCAGGCCATCAGGTATGATGGGATGGGGGTTTCGCAGCCTTCACTCATTTTTTTTTTTTTTTTTTGCCCCCTCTTCCTTCCTCCTAATAGAAAAAAAGATGCTTGAGCAGAATCACTTACTGCAGTTATGCTAGGAGCAGCTGTCACATTAGCACAAAAGAGGTTGGTCAGTCCCTTGTCGGCACATCAATTGGAAGTAACTTGGAGGTCTGTAAGGAGCCTACTGCCACCTTCTTGCATGGCACCAGGAATGTGGTTTCCATCATTTTTTAAAACTTAACTAATTAAATGTTTTGTGTATTGATTTGGCTGTGCCAGGTCTTTGTCATGGCATGCAGGATCCTTTCATTGCAGCATTCTGGGTCTTTGAACTGTGGCGTGTAGGATCCTGACTAAGGACTGAACCTGGGCCCCGTGTATCAGGAGCTCAGAGTCTTAGCCATTGGACCCGAAGGGAAGTCCTACTTTGGGGTCTGCTGTCAGGCTGAAGTCAGGACTCTGGAGGTGGGGACTGAGATGACGGGACTGCTCAGTAGCTGACTCTCCGTGGGCTGAAAGCACGTGCTAGGACACTACTAGTCCATAGAGCACTTTGTGCAAATGGGGAAGGTACCTTCTTCATCAAGATAAGGTGTTTTAAGTTAGTGTGTATATACCACTGAGCCACCTGATTAGTTCTCTCTCTGGGATAGGGGTGAGGCACGTTTCCAGAACCCCAGACAGCAGCATGTGGGTCCATACACTCTTCTGCTCATTCACCCATGAGTGTTGAGGCGTCTACACTGCAGCTGCAGCGTCCACACTCTCCACTGCTCCTCTTGCTGCTTGGGGCAACTGTGTCAGGGTCAGAGCTTTGGGGAAGGGGCCAGAGCTGGACCTCCAAGAGTTCCATGACTGAGGCACCAATTTAGAATGGCAGACCCGGGATCAATCCCTGGGTCAGGAAGATCCCCTGGAAAAGAAATCGCAACCCACTGCAATATTCTTGCCTGGAGAATCCCATGGACAGAGGAGCCTGGTGGGCTACAGTCCGTGGGGTCACAGAGTCGGACACGACTGAGTGGCTGACCCTGAACAGTGCGCCTCCACCAGGAGCGACAGTAAAAGTGCACCCTGCACTTCACCAAGGTTAAAGCATGCCGTGTCCCAAGAAATGATTTATGAATTAAAAAAAAAACAAGACATCAATAAATGAAACTGAGGAGTAAAGAAGGGAGAAAGTGATTGTTCATTTTGGACCAGCATAGTTTCTGGGCAAAGGAAAGATTTAACTGAAATGGCTCCTCCTCATCACTTAAACAGACTATTTCTGGGCAAAACCAGCTACATCTTCACAGGAGGGTACAGGGGGCACCATCACTGCAGCGCTGGTGGGGGAGGTGGGGTTGGTAGGGCTGGTGGTAACATTGGCATGGCCACTGGTATCACTGGCAGCGCTGAAAGAGCCGGTGGCAGTGTTGGCTGGGTTGGCAATGACTACGGTCGGGACCTCTGTCCTGTTCTGAAAGACAAAGGATATGAGGCCATCAACTTCCCCTGTGGTCAACTGCAAAAATGGCCACAAATTCTTCCCCTTCCTGCTGCCATGCCCTTGGGTAGACCCTCCCTCACTGATGCTGGTCTTAGTCAGGAACTTCCCTGGGTCAATGGACCAACAGTGAAGATGTGAAGCATCAGAGATCTGAGAAATGTCTGCAAATCCACGCTTGCTCCCTCGCTGCTTTTCTAAATGCTGAGGCTGCCATCTAAAGAAGACTGGGCTGGTCCACTGGGTGATGAGAGAAAAGTAGGCCAGTTGGCCCTATTGGTAGGTGGCGTGCAACTGCCAGACCTACAATTGAGAGCATCCAAGATGATCCAGTTAGCAGGCAACTCACCAAACGACTGTAAACTCATGGTGAGTCCAGCAGAAGTCAACTGAGCTCACCCAAACCAGAAGAACTACCCAGCAGACCCAGAGAATCATAAACTTGACATAAGCCTTGACTGCCCTGTCTTCCTCTTATCAAACAGGAGGGCACATTGCAGTTTCCATCCCCTTGAATCCTGGGTTGGCCAGGTGACTTACATTGGCCAAAGAGACATTAAAGAATGTGGCATGAGCAGGGACTTAAAGTCTGTGCCTGTGGGGCTGGCTGTGACTCCCTGCTCTTGGAATCCAGCTACCCTTGAAGAAGCTCAGGCCAGCCTCCTGGAGGAAGTGATACCCCTTGGAGCAGAGATGAACTTTTCCTCGAAGATTCTGGTTGGTCAGCTGGTGCCAAGCTGGCAGCTGCTACACCTGTCTGAATGTGACACTGTGCAGGGCTCTATGGGGCTCCTGAGCATGAGGACTTTCTGTATCCCTCATCTCTTTGATTATAGGAATCAGCCTTCATACAGGTCCCCTGACCTTTCCTGAGTTCCAATGGGCCGATTCAAGCTGTTGTTAATTAGGGATGGGAGGGGATGAGAGACAAGGGAGAAATAAAACAGTCAAGACCAGTCTTGGGCAGGGTCCTATTTCCCTATCAGTGAATACACACAATATCTTTGAGCTATTTTTCTGATACTGAAACCCCCACCAGGTGAGAGAAGTTAATGATTAACAATAATGTACTGTCCACAAGTATGTAGACCCCAGACCAGTTGGACCTGAAAGTTGATGATGCTGGCTTCTACCTACCTTACCATCAACCCATCAGAAGAACGTCGACAAGCTGATCACACCCTCTTTGAACAATTACAATAAAACTTCCCACTATCTTCCCCAAGTTGAGACACAACAGTTTTGATGAGGGCATTAGGCCACTGTGACACCCCCTCCACCCCACCACCTTTGCCTGGCAGAGTAATAAAGCTATTCTTTTCTACTTCACCCACAACTCTGTCTCTGAGATTCAATTCAGCACCAGTGTATAGAGAAGCTAAGCTTTTGGTATCAAGTGGGTCCATCTGAGGCCAACAGAAGACCCACTGGTTACAATGAGACTCAGAATTATGAGCTAAAGAAATGTTTGCTGTTTTAAGCTTCTGAGTTTTCCAGCAGTTTCTTTTGCAGCAAAAGAAACACACAGATACACCCTCTTTGTGGTGGACTGAATATTTGTATGTTGGAATCTTAACCTCCAATCTGATGGTATCAGAAGGTGGGGCCTTTAGGGGGTAATTAGGTCATGAGGGGGCTTCCCAGGTGGCACTGGTGGTAAAGAACCCACTGGCCAATGCAGTAGACACAGGAGATGTGGGTTTAATCCCTGGGTCTGGAAGATCCCCTGGAGGAGGGCATGGCAACCACTCCAGTTTTCTTGCCTGGAGAATCCCATGGACAGAGGAGCTTGGCGAGTTACTGTCCATGGGGTTGCAAAGGGTCGGACACAACTGAAGCGACTTAGCACGCTTGCAGGTCATGAGGGGGGAGTGCTCATGAATGGGTTTAGTGTCCTTAGAGAGAGAGATGCCAGAAAGCTCTCCCTATCTTTCTGTAAGATAGGGAAACTGTAATACGAAGACAGCCATCCGAAAGCCAGGAAGAGAGTTCTACCACAACCGGACCATCCAGGCACCCTGATCTGAGATTCCTAGACTCTGAGAAATAATTACAAGCCATGCAGCCTGTGGTATATTTGTTATGACATCCTGAACCAACTAAGACGTCCTCTCAGGCCCCACTTCTCCCAATGTCCGGTCACCTCTGCTACCCCTGGAGCACTTTCTGATTCCTGGAGCAGGGCCCAACACTCACCATAAACTGGTTCCAGCACGTAGCCTGGCACCCAAAATGCGAGACCACACAGGTGAGGCAGAACTCCAGCAGGGCGAAGGGGAGGAGACCACCGGAAATTGCCTTCACGTTAATCTAGGGGCAGAGAGGAATGGGAAGGGTTTTGTCACAGAGGTGACTGTCCTGTGACCGTCCACGCCTGTAGGGCTCATTTTAGGCAAGCGCCACATGCCTCAGCTGGAGAGCCCCAGACCCTCTGGCACGTGCTTTGTGAGCAGTTGCTATGGGTGTCCCCTCACATGCCCCCATGGCACCTTTGAGGGCATGACAGCCAGACTTCCAACGGCTGGCATCTGCGTTTCTTTGCCTTGGGGCTTTCTCTGGCCCTTGGAGCCCACTTTGCTCTTCGTACAACAGGTCCAAAATTCTGGGGAGGTTTCAGATCAGCAGTCTATCAATGACTGACAGGGGCCAGTGGATAAATACCCTCGGTTGTCACCCCTGGGCTGGAGGGAGTGACTGAAGCATGGGTCGCACTGCCTTCCCAGGTGAGTTCTCAGTGCTGGAAAAGGTCACCTAGGGGAAGTCCTCTGACAGCTGGACCCAGGCAATTGGAGGTCTTCACCCCTTCCCTGTCCTTGGAAGGCACTTCTGCAGTAGGAGTCATTTTCGAGGATGCAGTCTTGAGAGTAGGTGGTGTTGAGACCACCTGGACTGAATGCAATTAAGTTTGTAGGATTCTGATGGGCAATGGAGAGGTCAACTCATCTTGCAGCGGCCCAAGACAAGCCTCATACATCAGTTCCTTGGCTTATTAGACCTGCCACCTGCCAGTCTGGCATGGCTGCCTCCCCCTGCCCTCCAGGTGTGGGGACTGGTTTGGGAACCAACACTCAGGGTAAGTGGCTGGATTACATCACATCTTTACTGGTCCCTTCTCTTTCCCACCTCATTTCTCACCACCCTGCTGGCATTTGCTTCCTCTCCCAAATAAGCTACTTGTCTCAAAGTCAGTTTTGGGACTTCCCTGGTGGTCCAGTGGTAAAGAATCTGCCTGCCAATGCAGGGGACATGGGTTTGATCCCTGATCTGGGAAAATTCCACACGCTTCGGGGTAACTAAGCCCATGTGCCACAATTACCGAGCTTGCCCTCTCGAGCCCACACGCCACAACTACCGAAGCCCTCGAGCCCTAGAACCTGGGCTCTGCAGCAAGAGAAGCCACTGCAATGAGAAGTCCACGCTCTGCAACTAGAGAGTAGCCCCTGCTGGCTGTAATTAGAGAAAACCTGCACATAGCAATGAGACCCAGTGCAGCCAAAAAAGAAAAAAGTCAGCTATGGGAGGAACCCAAAGCGAGACCCACCTCACAGGCACACTGGCACATGTGTGGCAGACTGGAGTCCAGGGCATTCGATGCCCCCAGGAGTAGTTTTCAACCAGCGATGGTGGGAATTGGTGGGTGAGTACCCCAGGCCCCTCACCCAGGACAGGATGTAACTCTGAGGCAGTGCCCTCTCTGTGGGCTAGAGTCCCAGCAGGACTAAGCTCCGGCAGTGACTTGCTTGGTGACATCCTTTATCGGTGCCTTCCTTTCCTTGTTCATCTTATTCTCTCCCCTACCGGTATTTCCTAGGGGAACCTCTGAAATAAATGACTTGCTCCTGAATCCCTGTTCCAGCACCTGCTTCTGGGGGCCCCAGATAAGACGAGACCCTGGGGACAGTACCTTCTGTTCTTGCCACCAGCTGTCCCTCCCTCAACAGCTTCCTGGGGGCAGGCGGCCTTGAGGTCTGAGTGTGGCTACCGCCCCTCCTGCTTGCCTTGGCGTTTGCTGCCTCCAAGCAGGAACAGAACAGATAAAAGGAGGGGCCACCTGGCTCCAGCTCTCTGGGTCTCAGTGTCCTCATCTATAAAATGGGGTCTATCTCACCTGCCTCAGAAGTCAGGGGTTTTGGTGAGGGTTACATATTTTAGGATGCTTTCGAATTGTGGTGCTAGAGAAGACTCTTGACAGTCCCTTGGGCAGCACGGAGATCAAACCTGTTAATCCTAAAGGAAGTCAACCTTGAATATTCATTGGAAGGACTGATGCTGAAGCTGAAGCTCTAATACTTTAGCCACCTGATGCAAAGAGCTGACTCATTGGAAAAGACCATGATGTTTCAAAGGATTGAGGGCAGGAGGAAAAGGGGATGACAGAGGGTGAGATGGTTGGATGGCATCACCAACTCAATGGACATGAGTTTGAGCAAGCTCCAGGAGATAGTAAAGGATGGGAAAGCCTGGCGTGCTGCAGTCCATGGGTTTGCAAAGAGTCGGACATGTCTGAGTGACTGAACAACAACAAATAACACATTTTAGGACCTAGGGCTGTCATACTAAGATGGAATTTGGCTGTGATTCCTTCCTGCTCTGGAACAACATCATAAACAAACCTCCCCAGTCTTTCGGAAGCCTGGGGTGCTGGTAGTCTGGATGCTCACCGGCAGGGTAAAGCACAGATCCATGATGAGAAGCAAGACCCCAGCCAGGGAAATGACAGCGCTGACCACATTCATGCCGATGCTGCCGTGAACCTGGAAGGGGTAGGGAGAGAGGCACAGGTGAGTTTGAAGCCAGGCCTGTGGGGAGCAGGAGGAAAGGGGAGCCTAGACAGGAAGGAGGTGGGTGTGGAGAGGCCAGCTTAACCTAAACTCACTGAGGTGAGAAGATTATTCTTTATTCAATAGGCAGAGTCTACCTGGGGCAGGGGCTGTCTTTGTTTGGGAAAATACCTCCATAAGCAGCTGACGGTGCAGGAAATGAGATTCAAAAGCCAGATTGGGAGGAGAGGCGGCAAGGATGCTGAGCTGCTCTGCAGAAGAAATGAGCAGGGTTGTGGGTGATGGTGGCAGGGGGCATCAGTTGGGATTCGAGCATTGCCTTAAGAGAAGGGAGATGAAAGTTCTGGTCCTGATGGAGGGAGCTGGAGTCTGGGCTGGCAGGATTGGCTGGGGAAGGTTTTCAGAACCAGAAAGTCTAGTACTCCATTTTAAAGGATCTGCTGCCCAGTATCGGGATGCTGAAATCCTCCAATCACTCACGATGTCCCCTGCTCACCTGCCTCCCCTGGGGGGTGGTTCTTAGGATTGGAGATGGGGAGGGAAGGACTGTGTCCAATTGTGGGCTGAGGCTGGGAAGGCTGGCAAGCAGAGTAGAGATGGAAGTAGACACTTCAACTGGAAGTCAATCATCAGAACCAGGGGGGACTGGGAGCCCCCCAGGAATTGGTAGGCATCTTGGAGAGGTCATTGGATTTCCCAGAAGATGTGGGACAAGAGTTTGATCCACTTTTGTTAGGGGATTAAGGAGCACTGTGAGCTCAGCTCATGTTGGGGGGCCTGGGGAAGGGTGTCTTAATCCCGTTGAAGGCGATGGAGTAAGGCAGACTGAGGGGCAGCAGACATTTGCCTTGCAGACAAAGGACTGGTCATTGGAAACCCTCCGTGGGACAACCCAGCCCCCTAACTAACCCATGGCTTTCCCATTGAAAAGGCAGAAGAGACAAGAAGCCCTTTGGAGAACATGGAGAGGGGGGAGGAAGGACTTGGAGCCAGGGATGAGAGGAGGGCCCTTAGAAGTTCTACATTCATCCCTAAGCTTCTTTGAGGCCACAACAAAAATCAAAACATGCACAGGTGTATCTCTGGCTGTCGAGACAGAGGATGACTTTCTGACAGTGCAAGGGAATTCTGGGTCCCGTGTCTTCTGATTTGAACTCTGAACTGTTCAAGGCTCACACTCCCCTCATTTTTCTAGGTCTAGCCAAAGGGGAGGGCAGGAAGTGCCTTAAAGAGGTGGCTGAAATGTATACACATTTCCACTTGGCCTCTGCCTGACATTCTGCTTAATTCTAGAGCACCCCAAGGTCATGGTGCTGTGACTACTTGGCCATTTGCCAAAATGCCAGGTGTCTGAGTAGTTAAATGCAATAGGTGAAGGTACAGTGCTGGGATCAGAGGGCTCTGGGTTTAAACCCCGACTCGGCCATGTTCCCGCCGTGTGATCTTAAGTCTTTCTGTGACTCAGTTTCCTCTTCTGCAGAATGAGGATCACAGAACTTTGTAGGCCTGTGGGGACTGAATGAAGTAAGGTATGTAAGATCTCTGAGCCCCGCAGCCAGGACCAGGCCACTCTGGGAGGCTACTGGGAGGCCCCTTCCCCCTGGAGAGTCACATTCTAACTTTGAAGGATGATGAAAGATGGAATTACAACTCACCATGCAAGAACTGTGGTTCTTTTCAGCCTCCACTGAGAGCGAGCCAGAGATGATAAACTACACAGACAAAAAGGAGTAAGAGCCGTTGTACCGTGTGTTGAAAAGACCACAGTCCATTCAGAGGTGTAGCTCTCAGTCTTTAAGGCCTACATACCTTGTTTCTTAAGATGGGCAGCTCTGTTTACCTCCTCTCAACATTTTCACTATCCCAATGGTTAGATGCCACAATACCCAAACTCTTCTGTGTCTAGGTTAAAATCTTTTCCCCTAAAAGCCTAAATTTTGTTTCAGGACGCTAGACATCTCATCTTTGTGTCTGGTCCCTATTGGGCCCACAGCCTGGGCACAGGCATCACCCAAACTCATGGATCATCTGGCCTCACGCTGCCCTATTCTCAACTGTGATCTTGGAAAAGCAGGGACAGGGTAGCAGGGTGAGCAGAGCTTTGGGGCTGGGAGATGGGAGACCCAGGCTTCTGCTCTACTCTTGCTTCTAACTTACCTTGCTGTGACCCTAGGCAAGATGCTGCCCCAGCCTGGGGGTCCTAACTGGCCCTGGATGCTGTGAGACAGGTGACAGCTATGTGAACCCAGAGGCAGGAAGAACTTGGTCCAGTTATGAGAGCCCTGAACTGAGGGGGCCTGGGCTCCATCAGGACTTTCTTCCAACCCTTCCTGGCTGTGAGACTGTAGTCATCTTGCCTAACCTCTCTGAGCCCCAGTCTTCTTATCTGGCAAATGGGCATGAACAAACAAACCCTGCTCTTTCCATCTACAAGAGGGTCATGTGATTCTGTAGTTGTTGTTTGGTTGCTGAGTCGTGTCTGATTCTTCGTGACCCCATGGACTGCAACGTGGCTCCCCTGTCCTTCACTCTCTCCTGAAGAGTTCCATATCCATTGAATCGATGATGCTATCTAACCATCTCATCCTTTGCTGCCCCCTTCTCCAACTGTCTTCAATCCTTCCCAGCAACAGGGCATAGACGAATAAGGGTGGGGTTATAAATGATTTACATATTTACATTTACATCAAACGAGAACCCTGAGAGGGTGGAATAATTAAAGCACGTGATTGGCTTGAGTGTAGCTGAAAGTTCCTTAGAGGCAGGGGGCGAGTTGCTGGGGCACTGGGTCTGGGCTGGGTCCTTAACCCTGTCCTGCACCTACAGTCTTAGGTGGCTGGCTCTGGGCTCCCAGGGCCCTATTATTGGGAGTGCATTCCAGGCTCTTTCTTCCTTCACTCCCCCATCCCGGTCTGATAACTCAGAATCCAGAAGAAGGCCACAGGGCCTTGTACTCACGAATATTCCTCCCCAGATCAGGTACCCTGACATCGCAGAAAAGGAACGAGAATTTCCCTCATACAGTGAAGGATTGATGGCAGTGAAGATGTGAGTCAGGCCAATGAGGATCTGGATCGCCTGTGGGGAGGGCAAGGCATTGTGAGAAAGAGCAGAGCTGGGGGCCTATGGGACTGTAGCTGCTCTCGGCAGCCCAGACTGTACCCCAGAACCCCTGAGTATGACTGCTGTTGGGGCCAAAATCTCTTGGGGTGGGGTCCATGTCAAGGTGTTGTTTTGAAGCTCCAGATGACGCCAATGTACACTCAGAATTGGGAGCCATGGACATAAAGGGAAGGCGGAGGGGTGGGGGATAGAACAGATCAGGAAGACCTTCCCTTTGGACTCTGCACCTGCAGGCTTGCAGAGAAGATGCCTGGGCGGGGACTTTGGCAGCAAACCAGCTTGAATCCTGGCTCTGGCACTCTCCAGCTGCATGGCCTCAGGCAAGCACCCTCCCTGTGTCTCTCAGTAAGACAGGGATGACTGTATCTGGCTTGTGGGGTTGCTGTAGACAGGAGTCCCCAACCTCCAGGATCTAATGCCTAATGATCTGAGGTGGAGCTGATGTAACAATAACAGAAATCAAGAGTACAATAAACATAATGCTCTTGAAATATAGTGCTCATCCTGAAACCATTGCCCCCACCCTGTCTGTGGAAAAACTGTCTTGCAGGAAACCAGTCCCTGGTGCCAAAAAAGGTTAGGAACCACTGGTTGCAGAGATTAGAAAGAGGGCCCCGAAAAGACTTCCCTGGCAATACAGTGGTTAAGACTCTCCCTTTCAATGCTGGGGTGTGGGTTCAATCCCTGGTTGAGGAACTAAGATCCCATGTGTCACAAGGGATGGCCAAATTTTTTTTCTTTTTCTTTTTTTTTTAAAGTGCCCATAAAGCTCATAGATAGGTCCTGCCACTTGGGAGGTGTTTGCAAGCCCTCCACCCACACCTTTCCTAGGCCCCACCCCTGTGTATTCCCTGCTGTGGGATCCTCTGTGCCTGCAAGCCTGTGCTGTTTCTCCTTCCCACCTGCTTTTCTTCCCCTTCTGTCTGAAAGGTACTGGCTTCACCTTCATCCTACTGAAATCCCATCTTTCTTTCAACGACCAACTACATCCTTTCACCGACACCCCCACATTCAGGACAAAACACCTCCTATTTGGGGATCCTGCAGCACTTGCTATACCTGAGGACTTGGGGTGACATTTGACTTCTTCAGGCCTCAGGTTGCTCAGGGGTCAAATGATCAGGGTTGAACAGATGTGTCAGCTCTCACGTTCAATGAGTCTATAGCTTAGTGTACAGATCTGGGTTTCATGTCAGCTGCTTCATCAAATAACAGCTGATCTTGATCTTGTCTGTGTGCCCACTTTATCTGTATCTTAAAATAAAGGTGTAGCTTCTCCCAAATGGACTGTAGTTCACTAAAGAGAGTCCATGTTTTTGGCCTTTCTCTGTGTTTAATCAGGTTCCCCAGGCATTTGCTCTAACTTAAAATAATTCTTTCAAAAGACTTTAAAGTAATTGGAACCCAAAGTTAACAAGCATTTGTCCAGCATTAATTAATAAGGAAAGTAATCATAACATGAAATTATAACTACTATGTAATATCATATAATAGCTTCACCTATTGAAGGTTTTCCATACACGTTTATAATCTCACTTCCTGCCTGTGACCAGGATTTCTATTCCTGATACTGTTGACAAAAGAAAATTTCCCATACTGAGGTTTGGGGAAGTCATTCCGGCTTGTACATGATATGCTAACTAAAACAGCCTGTTTATGGCCTATCAAACCTCTATTGTACATTTGCTTTAGTCATTAAAGAAAAGGGCATATTGACCAGAAGTAAAGAATGTCTATGTTAAATACATATTAGGAATCTCTCTGCTGGTCCAGTGGTTAGGGCTCTACGCTTTCATTGATGAGGGTGTGAGTTTAATCCCTGGCCAGGGACTAAGACCCTGAAAGCTATGCAGCTTGATCCCCCCACTAAAAAAAACTCACCTGGAAAATTTTTGGACTTCCATGGTGGTCTAGTGGCTAAGACTCTGTGCTCCCAATGCAAGGGGCCCAGGCTCTGATCCCTGGTCAGAGAACTAGATACCACACACCACAACTAAGAAAAGATTCAACAAGCTGCAACTAAGACCTGTTGCTGCTGCTGCTGCTGCTAAGTCGCATCACTCGTGTCCAACTCTGTGCGACCCCATAGACGGCAGCCCACCAGGCTCCCCCGTCCCTGGGATTCTCCAGGCAAGAACACTGGAGTGGGTTGCCATTTCCTTCTCTAATGCATGAAAGTGAAAAGTGAAAGTGAAGTTGCTCAGTCATGTCTGACTCTTAGCGACCTCATGGACTGCAACCTGGCACAGCCAAAAAAAAAGACAAAGAGAGGTGAAATGCCTCCCTTCCTGGGATGCCAATGCTGGTGCTCCTTCAATGATAAGCCTCCCTTCCCAGGTGCATTAGATCCCTGGGTCCAGAAGATCTGCTAGAGACAGGAATGGCAACCCACACCAGTATTCTTGTCTGGAGAATTCCATGGACAGAGGAGCCTGGCTGTCTACAGTCCATAAGGTTGTAAAGAGTCAGACATGACTGAGAGGCTAACACTTACTCCCAGGTGCAAAGGCCACACTGACTCCCTGTGTACGTGTTGATCTGTTTTGTTTTTTTTTTTAAAGAAATGTACACTTGATCCAACAAGATATAAAACAGCTGACAACCCTATTTCTCCAGAGCAGTTTCTCAGAGTTATTTGAGAGGCTGTCTTCTGAGCTACACGCCTCAGTTTGGCTCAAATAAAACCTTCTTCTATTCCTAATATAGATTGGTTATTTTTGCTGGTACTGTTTTATAGAAGTTAATCCAAGATTTGATTTGGGTACGGTTAGGAGAGTCGGACACGACTGAGAGACTTCACTTTCACTTTTCACTTCAATGCATTGGAAAAGGAAATGGCAGCCCATTCCAGTGTTCTTGCCTGGAGAATCCCAGGGACGGGGGAGCCTGGTGGGCTGCCGTCTATGGGGTCGCACAGAGTCGGACACGACTGAAATGACTTAGCGGCAGCAGCAGCAGGAGGCAAGCAATCCCTTGCTCTTGGTACAGTCCACTGGTTTGTCCCTGCAGGACCGACGAGGAGGGGTGGGCTGGGGTGTGTGTGAGCCTGGCCTATCCTCCTGCCCCCAGCTCAGGTGAGCTGCTGAGTTTGTGCTCTTCAAGCACCAGGACAATTTATGCATGTCCTGTGGCAATTACCAGGAGGTACTGTAGTTACAACAGCCCCTCCTAGGTCTTCAAGGATGGTTTCTGGACAAAGACAAGGGAGAGACTGGCCTCTGTGGGGTCGTCCTGACCCAACCTCCCGAAGCTGCCACCTACCTTTGTGTCTTCTGCCCTCTAAATCCATTCCCTTCCTTTGCACTCACTACAGCCGGGCTCATGAAGGGACCCAAACTGGAGAGAAAGAGAGATCACACTCACCCCCAGTGTCCTGACCTCCTCCTTTATGAATTTCTTGGGATCGAACGTAAAAAACGATTCAAATGGCATGTTCCATTGGGACTGGTTGGAGGTATACATCAGCCCAGGAGTAAATGTGGGGGGATTCTGAGGGCCCCCAGGCAGGGTCTGGAGGTCTGTGGTTCCCAGTGAGTACTGGATTTGCCCAGGTGGGGTCTGCAAACTGGCCACTGCTGCCGGATGCTGAAGCGCAGTGGGCGGACCCTGTGTGGTATTCACTCCCGCTGGATTCTGGATCACCACGTATGGCGTCTGTAAGTTCGCTCTTCCTGCATCACTCTCGGTCACTCTGGATGTTAAGTAAGTGGCCATGCCCACAGGCTGCACCTTGCTCCCAGGAGCCACAGGATTCCTGGCCTGGATCATGTACACATTTCCTGGTGCCATAACACCAGGCACAGCGTTGGCTCCAACTCCCTGCTCCGTCATGATGCTCAAGTGCTGCAAAACAGGTAAGAAGGTGCATTTTCCCTCCTCTGAGAAAATTAATATGTGCTGCATCTGATCCCATCCTTATCTTTAGCTTCATCTTCATTAAAATAAAAATCACCAAAAATAAAAACATGTCCATAGGATTCTCCAGGCAACTATACTGGAGTGGGTTGCCATGCTCTCCTCCAGGGGAATCTTCCTGACCCAAGGACTGAACCCATGTCTCTTATGTCTCCTGCACTGGCAGGCAGGTTCTTTACCACTAGCGCCACCTGGGAAGCCCCGACAAGCTGAGAGGCCTGGAGAATTTCTTCATTATCTGTGCTGATGAGCAAGTACACCATGGGTGGCGGCGGACGAGTAGCTTCAGACTCTGAAGACACTGACAGGTGGAGAGATTTCCCATTCAGATGAGAGAAAAGGCCCCTTATATCATTAATGTTGATATTAACTGTTAATGTTAATTGCTGCAGCTGCTGATCTTGTCTCTCCACCTAAATGATACACTCCCTGCTGGCAGGAAACTGAATTCTACATTACTAGATTCCAGATAGCATCACCGAGTCAATGGGCATAAATTGAGCAAACTGGGAGATAGGGGAGGACAAAGGAGCCTAGCAAACTAGATTGCAATGAGTCACACACAACTGAACAAAAACAACAGATTCCAGAAGTCTGCTATCAGGGAGCTTTCTGCTCAATAGAAAGTGCCTCTAAGTCACACTTACAAAATGAATTTCATCACATCCCACCCCACCATGATCCTAATTGCTTCCAGAAGGAGAGAAACACTCTGAACTATCAGTGACCAACCTGGGTTTGGCTGGCTAATTAATTGGCACTATTTAATATTAATAAGCTAAAAAGTAAACTCAAAGGCAAGACAGCATCAGGGCTAAGAGTTCAGACATCTTTGGGTCCTTTTCCCAGTCCCTTCATTTACTAGTTACACAACCTTGATCAGTTGCATGAGTTCTTTAGGCTTCAGTTTCCTTATCTCTGACAGGTAGATCATAATAACACCTTTCTCAGAGGGTGTCATCAGGATTAAGTGAGAAGGCTTCCCACACAGAGCCTGGCACGGAGGAAATACTTAACATCTGTTTGTTGATGAGTAGACACCATTCTTGGGCCTCCCTGATGGTTCAGCAGTAAAGGATATGCCTGCAATGCAGGAGACTCAGATTTGATCCCTGGTTGGGAAGATCCCCTGGAAGAGGAAATGGCAACCCACTCCATTCTTGTCTGGAGAATCCCATGGAGAGATGAGTCCGACAGGCTACAGTTCATGGGGTTTCAAGAGTCATACATGACCTAGTGACTTAAACCACCCCTACCACCACCTTCTTGGAGAAGGGCCTTTGTTTTGAACATATTTCCTAATTGATCTCAAACTCATTTCCAGTACCTACAGCCGTGGATCTCAAAGTGTGGTCTCTGGACAGGTGAGACTATTTCACTTGGGAACTTATTAGAAATGTAGATTATTGGTCCTCTGCCTCAGTTCAGTTCAGTCGCTCAGTCGTGTCCGACTTTTTATGACTCCCATGAACTATAGCACGCTAGACTTCCCTGTCCATCACCAACTCCCAGAGCCGGCTCAAACTCATGTCCATTGAGTTAGGGATGCCATCCAACCATCTCATTTTCTGTCATCCCCTTCTCCCCCTGTCTTCAATCTTTCCCAGCATCAGGGCCTTTTCCAGTGAGTCAGCTCTTCACGTCAGGTGGCCAAAGGATTGGAGCTTCAGCTGCAGCATCAGTCCTTCCAATGAATATTCAGGACTGATTTCCTTTAGGGTTGATGGGTTTGATCTTGCAGTCCAAGGGACTCTCGAGAGTCTTCTTCAACACCACAGTCCAAAAGCATCAGTTCTTCGGTGCTCAGCTTTCTTTACGGTCCAACTCTCACATCCGTACGTGACCACTGGTCCTCTGCCTAGACCTACTAAATAAGGGCTTCCCAGTGGCTCAGATGCTTAAGTGTCTGCCTGCAATTTGGGAGACCCAGGTTCAATCCCTGGGTCAGGAAGATCCTCTGGAGAAGGAAATGGCAACCCACACCAGTACTCTTGCCTGGAAAATTCCATGGATGGAGGAGCCTGGTAGGCTATAGTCCATGGGGTTGCAAAGAGTCAGACACAACTGAGCGATTTCACTTTCACTAAATAAGAACCCCCCAAGTCTGGGGACCAGCTGTCTGTTTAAAATGGGGTTTTTTTTATTGTGGTAAAAGATATATAATATAAAACATACTATTTTAACCATTTTAAGTATATATAACTGTACAGCTCAGTGGCACTAAGTGCATTCACATTGGGGTGTACATACACCCCAATATTCATTGCAGCACTTATTACAGAGCCAGGGCATGGAAGCAACCTAAATGTCCATCAGCAGCTGAATGGATAAAGCAGATGTGGTACATAAATACAATGGAATATTACTCAGTCATAAAAAGAAAAAAATTGTGCCATTTGCAGCCGTCTGTTTTAACTTACTCCCCAGGTGACTCTGAGGCTGGTGAAGCTTGAGAACCACAGTGGTATATAAATGTCCTACACATCTTGTTGGTTTAATTCCTTTCTCTTAGACCCTAACAGGTAAAAGTATAAACTATATAGAGCTCCAAGAAATTCCCAAAATTTTTCTTAATTTAAAATCTAGGGACTTCCCTGGTGGTCCAGTGGTTAAGAATCCATCTTGCAATGCAAAGGAGTCCTGGCTGGGGAACTAAGATCTCGTATGTCCTCAAGGAGCTAAGACAGTGGGCTGTCTGATGCAGCCAAGTAAATATTTAAAAAAATAACTAATTTAAAAAATCTAGCTGGTCTCTCCAGTTCTCCCACAAGAGCAACAGCTTTCACTGGTCTGTCAACTGACAGTTCAGGCACTCACTGTGTCTCCTCACTTTTTTTTTCTCTTTTAAAAGCATTTGTTCTTTTTCTTTTCTCTCCCATTATTTTTTATTCTACCTGCATCCCTGCAAACAGGGAGATGGAGTCTTTGAAGGTGAAATAACTTGCTTGTGGATAAATGGATTTGAGACTTGAATTTATTCTTTCTGACTGCTATCTTCTTTTCACTATTTTTTAATTAATTTTTCAGAAAGAATGCTCTCTCTGCCAGGTGACATAGGAGTGGCAGAATGTTTGGCAGTGTCAACTGAGATGGACATACGCAGCATGTGCCACTTCTGCCTTGACCCTGATTTACCCCTTGCTTTCTCAGAGGAGCTTCAGATTTCCCATAAGGGTGGTTCATAATAACAACTACAGCAAGCATCGGTGTTTAGACTCCACAGCCCTGTAGGCATCAGGCAATTCCTCCACCTATATATCACTGCTGTGAGCATTTTGCAGACAAAGTAACTGAGGTTAAGAGAGGTTAAGTAACTCAGGTCATAGACACACAGCTGCTGCTGCTGCTAAGTCACTTCAGTCGTGCCCGACTCTGTGCGACCCCATAGACGGCAGCCCAACAGGCTCCTCTCTCCCTGGGATTCTCCAGGCAAGAACACTGGAGTGGGTTGCCATTTCCTTCTCCAAGAAACACAGCTACGAAATGCCAAAGCTGAGATTTGAACCCTGGACCGTCTGCCTTCAGTTTTCATAATGGATACCACACAGAATGTTATAGTCTGCTACATGATATGAGAGAATGGATTATATCTGTCTCCCTTTTTCAGAACAGACTTTCTTCTTACGTGTGTGATAAATAATAAAACTACAAACCTGGCAACTGGCAGAGGCAGCTGGATCCTGTGATAGACTCTCCCAAGACCCTTTTAGTCCCCGCTGCCGTCAGGAACAAGGGAGGGGGTTCTTTAGGAGCCTTTCCAATAGTTCCAGATCTGCCCTATACCTGATCACACTTTAATTACAGCTGGACTCAGGGAGGGGGGAAATGGAGATGTCCTGTGGGGTTTCCCACCTTCTATCTTAAGGTATCTGGGTTCACACAGAGATATGAACCATCTCTGAAACCTGTTCTGTTTCTTCACTTACCTCCTTAGCTGGCCAGACTCTGCGTCTCCAAGGTTAGGTGGTTGCAAATTCTGTCTCTGTGGACTGCACTGGTTTATCTCAAATGCTTTTATGAAAAGGTATATACATCATATACAGACCCCTGATTTATGGCATTTCCCCAGAGACCCTACTCAGGGCCCGTCTAGGCCCTTTGTCTCCCCTAGTATGATCCAGTTTCTGTGAGAACCAAAGAGAGGAATTCATAGATATCTTACCTGGTCGACCCAGTGAGCCTTTCAATGTTCCTTCTTCTGATCCTGTGGGCCTCTGAAACCTGGCCTAGACATTTCTGATAAAAGAAAGTTTGGTTTCTCTTTGAAGCTCCAAAGTCTTGTTTGAATTTCACTTTGAGTCAAACAATGAATCCATTCCCTGGCTTCTGAGTTGATCTCATTTGACCTTCAGAATATTTATGGTCTTGATTGGGTAGGAATGAGGTTCCATGGGCGTTTCAGAAGTGGGCAACTAAGATCTCATAAGCCAAAATATTTATAAGCAATTTTAGGAAGTAATTAACAAGTATTTACTGAGTGTCTTCTGTGTGTTGGATGGTATGTTACATGCTGAGGTACATAGATTTCTAGAAGTTTACAATGACTTGGCAAGATAGAATCTAGCCATTGTCAGATAATCATAGTATAGGCATACCTTGTTTCATTGTGATTGCCAGACATTGCATTTTTCTTAATCAGTTGAAGGTTTGTGGCAACCCTGCATTGAGCAGGTCTGTAGCACTATTTTCTCATTAGCATTATTTTAAAATTATGGTATATTCCTTTAGACATAATGGTATTGCACACTTAATAGACTATGGTGAAGCATAAACACAACTTTTAGTTGGGAAGTAAAAAAATTCAGTAGGATATTTACTTTTTGGAAGGGGTCTGGAACTGAACCCACAACATCTCTGAGTTGTGCCTGTACAAGTTACAGCTGGAAACAAACAAAGAGCCAGACCATCAGTGATAAAGTAGGTGGAAGACATGTCAAAGCTATCAGCCTCTTTCTCTCTCTTACTTTCTTATTGTCAACTCCAGATCACCAGGTTCCGGTCCATTAAAGGACCCATACTGCAGAGAAGGCATGCCTTAAATCTGTGTGACAAAGCTTCCTCTTGTTTACCTCCCATAATCAGCCTCCTCACATCTTCCTCTCTTTTCTCTGGAGCAGAAGATGGGATTTAAGCCTGAATTTTGAGTCACCTCTGAGAGTTACTCATTTTCCCCTACATATCTTCTATGTACACAGTTCAGTTCAGTTCAGTTGCTCAGTCATGTCTGACTCTTTGCAACCCCATGAATCACAGCACGCCAGGCCTCCCTGTCCATCACCAACTCCCAGAGTTTACTCAAACTCATGTCCATCGAGTCGGTGGTGCCATCCAACCATCTCATCCTCTGTCGTCCCCTTCTCCTCCTGCCCTCAATCTTTCCCAGCATCAGGGTCTTTTCAAATGAGTCAGCTCTTCACATCAGGTGGCCAAAGTATTGGAGTTTCAGCTTCAGCATCAGTCTTTCCAATGAAGGACTCAGGACTGATCTCCTTTAGGATGGACTGGTTGGATCTCCTTGCAGTCCAAGGGACTCTCATGAGTCTTCCCCAACACCACAGTTCAAAAGCATCAATTCTTTGGCACTCAGCTTTCTTTATAATCCAACTCTCACATCCATACATGACTACTGGAAAAACCATAGCCTTGACTAGATGGACCTTTGTTGGCAAAGTAATGTCTCTGCTTTTTAATATGCTGTCTAGGTTGGTCATAACTTTCCTTCTAAGGAGTAAGCATCTTTTAATTTCATGGCTTCAATCATCATCTGCAGTGATTTTGGAGCCCCCCAAAATAAAGTCAGCCACTGTTTCCACTGTTTCCCCATCTATTTGCCATAAAGTGATGGGACCAGATGCAGTTTATGTGATAAGCTTGTTTTTCTCTTGTTAATCTGTCTTTTGTTTCAGGGGCTCCAGCTGAGAACTTAGAAGAGTAAAAAAGGAAAGTTGTTTTTTCCTCCTCTAAAATGTCCACCCTGATTATTCATTGGAAGACTGATGCTTAAGCTCCAATACTTAGGCCACTTGATGTGAAGAGCTAACTCACTGAAAAAGACCCCAATGCTGGGAAAGATTGAAGGCAGGAGGAGAAGGGGACGACAGAGGATGAGATGGGTTGGATGGCATCACCGGATCAATGGACATGATGAAGATGGGAGATGGGAGATGGTGAAGGACTGGGAGATGGTAAAGGACAGGGAAGCCTGGCATGCTGCAGGTATGGGGTTGTAAAGAGTCAGACATGACTGAGCAACTGAACAACTAACTCTTCAAGACCCTTCTTGAAACCTGTCTTCCATGAAGACTTCCTTACACTTTCCAGTGAAAATAAATCTCCCTGAGACTCAAATGTCTCAAATGTCAACTGCCTGGGGATGGGTTCTGATTATTGCAGCCTTGTAGGATCACCCTTTTCCTTTAGGTTCCTATTGTTGGGGCTGCTGGGAGGAGGGCAAGAGGAATTCCATCTTGAAGACTGTCAGCCGTCTTAAGGCAGGATGAGAACTGGGCCTGAACCCGGTTAACCATCATTAAAGAAAAACCAGGAAACCACCTCCTAACAGATGGCGAACAAACATTGGAAGTAAAAGTCAGGTTGTCTCAGTTAGATTAACAACAGTGCCTGCACCTGCATGTTGTAATTGTTAATTTTTCCACCCATGTACATTGTAAAACTAATTACTAACGTGTAACCAGTCATGTAGCAGAGGGTGTAAGACCAAGTCCTCCGAAATCACCGGGGTCCCTGTTGGGAGCCGATTCCCCTTGGACCTGCTGGTGTAATAAACTGTACTCCACTGTCTTGAGTGTCCTCTGAGGTGTCTTGTGACTCCAGATTCTACAACACTATGGGCTAGCTAAAGCCCTGTCATACATATGGTGGCCTCACTCCCAACAACTTGGAGGACTTGGGTTGTGGATTATGCTTTTCTTAGTCACCTCTTGCCTCAACTTCATGCTTTATACATTTCTGATCTAGGTCATACCTCCCTTTTCCAGCTGTTTCTCCAACCTGAAAGAATTCAGTCACGAAACACAGCTCTTTGTTATAGGTTGAACTAGATCTCTTTCTGCAACATCCCCCTGCCCAAATATGTTAGAATCCCTTGGACATCAAGAAGATCAAACCAGTCAATCCTTAAGGAAAGCAATCCTGAATGCTTATTGGAAGTACTGATGCTGAAACTCCAATATGTCAGCCACCTGATGCAAAGAGCCGACTCATTGGAAAAGACCCTGATGCTGGAAAAGATTGAAGGTAAAAGGAGAAGGGGGTGACAGAAGATGAGATGGTTAGATGGCATCATTGAGTCAACGGACATGACTTTGAACCAACTCCAGGAGATAGTGAAGGACAAGGGAGCCTCACATACTACAGTCCATGGGGTCACAAAGAGTTGGACACAACTTAGCAAGTGAACAACGACAACAGCCTCCAGTACCTCATAATGCAACCTTATTTAGAGACAATTTCATTACAGATGGGCTTCCCTTGTGGCTCAGCTGGTAAAGAATCTGCCTGCAATGCAGGAGACCTGAGTTCGATCCCTGGGTTGAGAAGATCCCCTGGAGAAAAGAAAGGCTACCCACTCCAGTATTCGGGCCTGAAGCCTGTATAGTCCGTGGGGTCTCAAAGAGTCAGAGATGACTCGGTGACTTCCACTTTTGCTTTGACTTCCCTGATGGCTCAGATGGTAAAGCATCTGTCTGCAATGTGGGAGACCTGGGTTTAATCCCTGGGTGGGGAAGATCTCCTGGAGAAGGAAATGGCAACCCACTCCAGTATTCTTGCCTGGAAAATCCCATGGACAGAGGAGCCTGGTGGGCTGCAGTCCATGGGGTTGCAAAGAGTCGGACATGACTGAGAGACTTCACTTTCACTTTCATTACAGAAGTAATCAAGTTAGAATTAGGTCTTTGAGGTGGTCCTTAATCCAGTAGGACTGGTATCCCCATAAAAAGGGCAAATTTGGACAGAGGCAGATATACACACAGGGAGAACATGATGGGAACTTGAAAGCAGAGACTAGGGTGATACATCTACAAGCCAAGATTGCCAGGAAACCACCAGAAGCTAGGCAAGAAGCATGGACCTGGCCATCTATCACATCCTCAGAAAAAGCTAACCTAACTGCGGTGATACACTTCTGTTGTTTAAGCCACCCAGTTTGTGATACTTTGTTACAAGCTTGGAAAACAAATGGAGCACAATTTTCTTCAATCTTCAGCCACACAAAAAAGTTCCATGTGGCAGAAATGTACTAAAATTGGAGGTAGGGAAGAGAACTTGGTAGCAGTGGCAATGCAGCAAAGCAGAGCAACGAACTTAACCTTGGGTAGTGGGTGTCTCTGACCTTAGTCTCTAACCCGTTCCCAGCACAGACAATTCAAAGCAGGTTTTCTCTAGGACCCTGGCCATCCTCCACATTTCCAGGATGCCCTCCCCTTCTCCCTTTTCTTTCCTGTCTGTTCCTAGGCTTCCTCATGGCCCCTACGTGCTGCCCCTAGAATCAGTAGATTCTTCCCACATTATGAGGCAGCCTGTTTCAGCCTCCCCAGCTTGGCCGGGCCCTGGAGTGGAAGGAGGGACTCACTTCTCATACCTCTAAAGATCCAAAGATAGTTGAGCTGTCCCTTAAGAAAATTTGCAAAAAAAAAAAAAGAAAAAAAGAAAATTTGCTGTCACTGAACAAAAATAAATGTTTGCTTTCTCTATACTGTTCTGTTCCAAACTCCCATAGCATCGTAATTCTATAGCATTATTTTACTTGAACCTCTCTGTGGCCTTGGCCTTCGTTATCTCTGTGCTACTGTTATCTCTTTATAGGTCTGCCCTTCCTGATGAGGCTCTGAATCCCTAAGGCGTTGGATCCGGCTCTTATCTGCAGGGGCTGGGGCTTGTGTCTGATGAATGAGCGCATACATGCCTCAAGGTGGCAAATCAAAGGCAGGAGTCCAGGCAGCTGGAGGATTGAGATCGAACATCTTAAAAAGCAAGCCCTTTGATCAGGGCCTTGAATGCTGCTGTCGGAAATCTAATCTTATCCTGGAGGTGCTGGCAAAGAACTTGGCTGAACTGTGTTCCTGACCTGGTGTTTTGTGGAAGGCAGAACTTGAAAGCAATGAAACTAGATTTGGTTTGGTTGAGAAAATTTCCAAACCAATTGTAAGGAGATTAGTTTAGATGGACAATCTCAATGGAAGTTAGGTGCTATTCATCAAGACAATAGTCAGATGTCTCAACAGAAGAGCCAAGATCTGTTGTCCATGACAAAGCATCAATGGAAGAATGATCCTGAAGGCATTTTGAGATCTGCTGGCTCCCTCTCTGCCCCCACTCCAAAGGCCCCGAGTGCAATGTGGCAGGACAATTTTAAAGGCTTATCCTAAACCAGTGCTACCATTGCAATTTGGAAGCATATAACACATTTGATTTCACAGGTTCACATCTGTAATCTCATCCATGGCTGATTTAGGGTGAGACTTTGGACTTAGACTTTTAAATCGATGCTGGAATGTCTTAAGACTTTTGGAGCTATTGAAACTGAACAGGACTTGAGAGATTACCAAGGAAGTGCAAGCCCTGAACACACCCTAATCTTATCAGCAGTCCCACCCTTGAACCATTGCTATAAAACCTCGCTGGTGGGAACACACAGTTTTTGAGGGACAGGAGCCCACTGTGTCCCCTTTTGCCTGGCAAAGCAATAAAGCTATTCTTTTTTACTTCAACCAAAACTCTTGTCTCCAAGATTCAATTTAGTACCAGTGCACAGAGGCCAAACTTTTAGCTTCAGATTTAGCAATGTGGAGTCATTGGGGCTTTCATAAGAATGATTCTAGTGAGCAGGTGTAAAAACATAATTACAATGAGTTCAGAATCAATGAGAGGGACTTCCCTGATGGTCCAGTGGTCAAGACTCTGTGCTTCCATTGCAAGGGGCATGAGTTTGATCCCTGGTCAGGGAACTAAGATCCTGCATGCTTAGAGGGGTAGCAAAAAAATAAAACAAAAAAACACAAAGGCAATGGGAGAGTAATTTGAGACAGCAAGCAGAAATTAGTTTGAGGAGATCATCTCTATAAAGAGGAGTAGAAGAACAGGGCAGCATCTCCAGGTGGTTCTGGGGTTAGAAGAGGGTTTCATTTTGCAGAGGGAAGAAAGTATAATATGTTTGGGTGCTCTTGAGGATAATTCAGTAGATTGTGAAAAACTAGGAAATGGGAAAGTGTAGATGAGGGAGTGGAATCAGGTGCCAGGTAGAAGGAGCCTGGATATTTCCTCTATAGTAACTGGACAGAAGGCAGTCTATGGTCACAGAAAGGTCTAGTGTTTTGTCAGGGCTTGTGATTCTCTCCTGACTACATTTGATTTCTCAGGAAAACAGGAAGCAAGCTCATTAGGTGAGAATTGGGGAGGGAGGTACGTAGGTTTGCAGAGAGAGGAAAAGATAAAATATAGTTGGGACTTCCCTGGTGGTCCAGTAGTTAAGACTCCATGCTTCCAATGCAGGGGCCACAGGTCTGAACCCTGGTCACAGAACTAAGATCCCACACACCAGACTATGTGGTCAAAAAAAAAAAAAAAAGCATGATATAGTTACATAGAAGTTGGGAGACAGTATAGATTAGTGGAATGAAACAGAATTGCTAGATGGCTATTTTAGGAAGGAAATAAGCAGCTGGTTGGGTTAAATAAGGGTTGAAATTTTGTCAGATAGCACACTGAGGTGAGAGGCTAACCAAGGAGTTAATAGTGATTTTGGTGATGGAGGCAGGGAGTCGGGGGACAGTGAAGAGGTGGGAGATTGATGCATTGTAGGTCCAGTTGGAGTTGAGAACTGTAGGACTTAGGAGGAGAGGGAGGCTGTGTGGAGGCTGGGGAAACCCAGGTTACGGAGGAGGTGCAGCTGTGGAAATGCCAAGGTGGAGCTGTGACCTTGACAGTGAGTGAGTGAAGTAGGGTGGAAGAAGGGATTGCTGAGGGAAAGGAGGACTCGTTTCTTTATATTCAGTGAAAAAAGACGCAGAAGGAAATGACTCTCATAGGCATGTTTCTGTTCTCCTTTTTCCTGCACCTTCCTCTGCCAGACTGGTATTTTGCCCTTCCTTGTATGGGGCTGGTGGTTGGTGGATGAAACTCCTTTTATTGTCTGGCCATTTGTTTACCGATCTGGTTTATTTCCTGGTATTCAGTGTTTATTTTGTGTTGAATATTAGTTGAAACCTGTAACGCAGTCCCATAAAAGACTGGTGGGTGTGCCGCTGCTGATATTTATTTTGCCAGTCAAGCCCTATTCGTGAGAATAGAGCCCTTCCCCTAACCATGGTTGTGTGCTTACAGCTTCCATCACCATGAAAGCCTCTGATTAACAACAGCAAGAACGGGTGGGTGGATCACAGCCAATTCATCTACACCGTGAGTGAGTAGCTTGGAGGATCATGATTTTAATACACAATGGACAGTGACTTTATCATCATCACACCATCATGTGCTTTCTTTCTGTCTTGGGGCCAGCATTGTGGGCAGGTCAGGATGAGGCAGTCAAAGAATATGGGTTTTGTCGTCAGGGGACATAGTTTCAAATCCAATGCCACCAATTGCTAGTGATGTAAATTTAAGTAAGTAATCAACCTGAATACTCATTGGAAGGACTGATACTGAAGCTGAAGCTCCAATACTTTGGCCACCTGATGCAAACAGCCAACTCATTGGAAAAGACCCTGATGCTGGGAAAGATTGAAGGTAGAAGGAAAAGAGGGTAACAGAGGATGAGATGGTTGGATGCATCACCAATGCAATGGACATGACCTTAGGCAAACTCTGGAAGATGGTGAGGGACAGGGAAGCCTGGTGTACTACAGTCCATGGGGTTGCAAAGAGTTGGACATGACTTGGTGACTGAATAACAATCAGTTCATTTGCTCAGTCATGTCCGACTCTTCAAGACCCCATGGACCACAGCATGCCAGGCCTCCTTGTCCATCACCAACTCCCAGAGTTTACCCAAACTCAGGTCCATTGAGTTGGTGATGCCATCCAACCATCTCATCCTCTGTTGTCCCCTTCTCCTCCTGCCCTCAATCTCTCCCAGCATCAGGGTCTTTTCAAATGAGTCAGCTCTTCACATCAGGTGGCCAAAGTATTGGAGTTTCAGCTTCAACATCAGTCCTTGCAATGAACACCAAGGACTGATCTCCTTTAGGATGGACTGGTTGGATCTCCTTGCAGTCCAAAGGACTCTCAAGAGTCTTCTCCAAAACCACAGTTCAAAAGCATCAGTTCTTCAGTGCTCAGCTTTATAGTCCAACTCTCACATCCATACATGACCACTGGAAAAACCATAGCCTTGACGAGACAGACCTTTGTTGGCAAAGTAATGTCTCTGCTTTTTAATATGCTGTCTAGGTTGGTCATAACTTTTCTTCCAAGGAGCAAGCAACTTTTAATTTCATGGCTGCAGTCACCATATGCAGTGATTTTGGAACCCCCAAAAATAAAGTCATCCACTGTTTCCCCATCTATTTCCCGCGAAGTGATGGGACCAGATGCCATGGTCTTAGTTTTCTGAATGTTGAGCTTTAAGCCAACTTTTTCACTCTCCTCTTTCATTTTCATCAAGAGGCTCTTTAGTTCTTCTTCACTTTCTGCCATAAGGGTGGTGTCATCTGCATATCTGAGGTTATTGGTATTTCTCCCGGCAATCTTGATTCCAGCTTGTGTTTCATCCAGCCCAGGTTTCTCATGATGTACTCTGCATATAAGTTAAATAAGCAGGGTGACAATATACAGCCTTGACATACTCCTTTTCCTATTTGGAACCCGTCTGTTGTGCCATGTCCAGTTCTAACTGCTGCTTCCTGACCTGCATATAGGTTTCTCAAGAGGCAGGTCAGGTGGTCTGGTATGCCCATCCCTTTCAGAATTTTCCACAGTTTATTGTGATCCACACAGTCAAAGGCTTTGGCATAGTCAAGAAAGCAAAAATAGATGTTTTTCTGGAACTCTTGCTTTTTTAATGATCCAGTAGATGTTGGTAATTTGATCTCTGGTACCTCTGCCTTTTCTAAAACCACCTTGAACATCTGGAAGTTCACAGTTCACGTATTGCTGAAGCCTGACTTAGAGAATTTTGAGCAATTTACCCTTTCTGAGACCCAGATTTTCAGATTTCTTGTTCTTAAAATGTAGATAATGCCACTCTGTATTGTTTGATTAGGAAATTAAATAATGAAGGTTAAAAAGCATTGAGAAGAATAACTTAGTAGATATTGACTCAATAAACATTAATTCCTTCTTTTTTTCAGAAGACTGAGTCCATTCAACAGATATTACCGAGTATCTATATCCCTGGGTGCTATTTAACAGTGGAAGTTGGAGGGTATTTCCTGATGGCAAAATGACTTCTGGCAGCCGTTGGACTGGCCCAGGGATTAGTCCTTTATAGGGTTTTATTGGCCTCTTTCCCGGGCAAAGTCTGATCTTGCTGTTCCTGCCTTTATTGTCCTCTCTATCTGTCCAGCCTCTTTCTGATGACTCCTGTTTCCTGAGTTAACTTTACAACATATTAAAGTGTACTTATCTGTAGCCTGGCTAGAAAGAGGGCAGAAGTATAGAGGGGAAGGTAAGGGACCTGGGCTTTTCAATAGCTTTGATTGGAAATAGATAGGTGGGACTGAATCTTATTTAGTCTCTGATTGTTCAGCCCTAAAGGGGAAGGGTCATCATTTTGTCTCTCAGGTGAGAGCTTGGGGAATGTCTTATCTGGGTTTCCACTTAGACATAGTCCACTCTTTAGAAGAGCTTCTCAGAAGAGGTGTCTAAGGATGGTGCTGGCTGCCTTTGGAGATACCATCATAATATATACCACCATACAAGGTGCTCAAGATTAGAAGGAATATTTGAAGATACTGTTGAAAAGAGGTTCTTAAATTTTGAGTGGGCATCAGAATTGCCTGGCAGGCTTGTTAAAACACAGATTGCTGTGTTTCTAATTAAGTAGGTCTGGGTTGGGGCCAAAGAATTTGCATGTCTAACAGGCTCCTGGGTGATGTTGTAAATATGGGGGTAACTATAGGGGATATTCAAGCATCAGCTAGAACTTATCTTTAACTTTGGGGCCACCTCTGAAATGCTGGGTCAGGAAGATCCCTGGGAGAAGAGAATGGCTATCCACCCCAGTATTCTTGCCTGAAGAATTCCATGGACAGAGGAGCCTGGTGGGTTACAGTCTATGGGGTCGAAAAGAGTCAAGACATGATTCAGCGACTAACACTTTCACTTTCTGAAATGCGATGTTCCTATAAATTCTTGAAGGTTATATTACTGAAATCTTGGCTTTTCTCCTGAAACCTTTTATTCCTCTAGCCTTTTCCATCTCAGTAAATGGCTATTCACCCAGTTACTTGAGGCAGAAACCTTTGTATTGTCCTGAATTTCCCCCTCTTCCTCTGCTCCCTGACACCAGGGAGATGTTTGAGAACACCTGATCTTTAGGGACAATTGTTCTAACCCATTGGCATCGAAACTTTTGGAAGCCAGTTGGCCGTTGTGGATAACAGTATTTAAACTAATGTGTGCATCTGGAAGTTATGAATTTACAGCCATTTCATACGGGATTTACTCCCTGTCCTTTTACACATAAAGATGTACTAGCCTCATAACTTTGTAAGCTATCATAAGACAGTGTTGACTCTTGAGCTCTATTGCATCGGTTATAACAGCAAAGAAAAGGGATTGATCATTTTAGTGGATAACTCACTCTTTGGAAAGATCTTCCCAACACACTCGGCTTTCTTATTGCACTAAAAATGTTGCTTCCTCAACTTGCCTTGTTCTCTGCTTTCCTCACTCCTTTTATTTTTTTTAATTAAAAAAATTTTTGGAGTATAGTTGATGTACAATGCTGTGTTAGTTTCGGGTATATAGCAAAGTGAATCAGTTATACATATACACATATTCATTCTTTTTACAGATTCTTTTCTCATATAGGTTATCACAGAATATTGAGTGGAGTTCCCTGTGCTATACAGTAGGTCCTTGCTGGTTATCTAACTATATGTAGTAGTGTGTGAATGTTCATCCCAAGCTCCTGATTTATCTCTCCATTTATCTCTCCTTTGGCTACCAAAATTTTGTTTTTGATATCTGTAAGTCTGTTTCTGTTTAGTAAATAAATTCATTTGTATCAACTTTTAAATTATATTCCACATATGAGTTATATATGATATTTTTCTTTTTCTGTCTGACTTCTTCACTTAGTATGGTCATTTTTAGGTCCATATATGTTGCTGCAATCAATGCTTTCCACATTCCTTTTTGATTCACTGCCAGACTAAATCAGATCCCTGTCTGTTCTCTCGCTTCATATCCCCACATTTCTTCTCCAAGTCAGAGAAAATTGCCTGTATACTGTCCTCTCTTCTGAGGCCAGAATTTCCTTGAGGTCAAGGGCAGTTGTGTTCCCCAGTGTTCATCCTCCTTTTGCTGTGACTAGAGTCTTAAACATATCAAAGCCTCAGTGCATTTTTATTAGATGAATGAATAATGGAAAGAATGAAGGTTAGGTTATCTAGACATGTATGGCACAAAGGCACCCATGCATGGATGCCCTAGGGAAGAACTCTTCTTATTAAAATCCATTTTAAATTTCTGTCTACTCTTTGAAAGAAGAACAGCACAATCTACCAAGCTGAAGGGAATGAAGTCCAAGAACGCATGCCATTGGAGAGATGTTTCCTTTAGATTGTCAGGGAAGGAAGAATCTGGTTTCAGGAGCCCAGACAGAGGAGGTATTCTTTTGGGTTCCAGTGAAAAATGCTTCTAGAACATTTGGCTTTGCTTATTTGTCACCCTGGCTCTCAGAATAATTTGGTGGCGAGTTCTCTGGTTCTGGGATGACCACTGGGTTTGTCACGTAGACATTTGGGATCAGCACGCCCACCTGGAAAACAGGCAAACAGGAAGTGTACCAGTGATGAAGCAAGAAGGACTGAGCATGCCTTTAGGTACCAAGGGAGCCCTCCTGCCCTGGGCAGGAAGGGGAGTAGGATCAGTCCTCTAGTCTCCACCCTCTTTGGGACCTCTTCCCATCCTCTGAGGAGCCTCTGGGACTCACGTTGTTGGTTTGGTAGCAGGTCAGCTGGCAGCCAAAGTGGGCAGACGCACTTGCAATGCACACCTCCAGGAGGCAGAAGATGAGCAGCAAACCAGAAACGGCCATTCCAGGGACCTGGAACCAGAATGGACCAGGCGGACCTGAGTGCAAGTCTGGGAGTCTGAGCTCTGACTCTGCAGAGGCTATCTCTATGGCTTTCATGAAGTCCCCTAACCTCATCTCAGCTTAGTGGGGAAAATACCTCACTGGGTTTTTGTGAAGGCCAAGTGTGTTTGTGAAAGAAATTTTATCTTAACACTTACTAGCAATGCTGCCCTAAAAGAGAGGATAGTCACTGTCTAGGGAAACCCCTTGACACCTTGCTTCAGATATCAGGGACCTGAGGGTATGGTCTGGAGTCAGACAGTGAAACAGTGGAACTGTTCTGTGTAGGATGTGAATAGAAATTTGGGAGTATGGACAAGCCACAGAGAGAAGCAGTATGGGTAGAGGAGAAAGATGGGACTGAGCAAGGTGGTGGGAACGTGGCAGCTGCAGAAAAAGGCATCTCATGAAAAGATGACACTTCACAAAACAGGAATATCTAATCTCCAGGAATCAGTAGTTTCCTAGGCTCTGATGTAAACCTCTCCCATCTCTCTGAACCTTTAGAGAAAGTCAGCTACTGAGGTCATTCTCCTGGCTTTGACAGTGCCATTTTGTAGAGGGAAGTAATAGGGGCTGTCTTAGGCTTGGGAAAAAAGAGTGAGTGAAAGGCCCCCAAATTTGAACTAGTTCAATAAAAACAGATTTCACCTAAGGACCTGGGGAAATCCCAGCCCCTTCCTTGCTATTCTCCAAGATTACCCAGGAGAATGGGGTCTCCCACTGTGCCTGAGGAGAGAGTTTGAGTAAAATCTATTTTCATCTTAAAAAACAGGGCTGAAAGACCCCAACTGCCATATGGATTCCAATCACACAAAATACTAAATATGAAAGGAAAAGTGCCCAGTACATGGTAGTAGGTACCAAATACATGTTATTGACTATAATTTTAAAATGACATAGGTGAGAGTCAGCTGCTCAGAGAATTCTCCCTTTTGAAGAGGCCCCTTCTTCCCTCCTTTCCTTTGCCTCCCTCTCAATTTAGCAAGCTTTTACTAAACATCTATTTGGTACAAAGGGCTCAGAGAAGCATCCCAAGAGGCACAGTTGAGTGTAGGAGACAGATACAGATGTGGATAATTACAATCCACATCCGACAGAGCAAGAGCTATAAAAGAGTCAGGGAAAAGATGCCTCAGGGGCACTGGGGAGAGTGAGAGATGGAATTCACCCTACATGAGTTAGAGAGGGTGCGAGTAGAAGAGGGTGGTCCAAGCAAATGGAAAGGTGGGATGATGAGGTCTTAGTCAAAGAATCACAAAGTTCCAGAAAGGAAGAGTGTTTTCAAATGATTCTGGTCCTTTCTAAAGTTGTTTTTAACACAATTCTTTTACAAAGAAAACCCTTCATGGAAAGGGGTCCTTCAAGCAGCTTAGATGGATTTCCCAGGTGGTTCAGTGGTAAAGAATCTGCCAATGCCTGCCAATGAAGGAGACGCAAGAGATGTGAGTTTGATCCCTGGGTTAGGAAGATTCCCCAGGTATAGGAAATGGCAATCCACTCCAGTATTCTTGCCTGGGAAATCTCATGGAGATAGAAGCCTGGTGGGCTACAGTTCATGGAGTCACAAAGAGCTGGACATGATTGAGCTACTGAGCACACACACACACAGAGTTTAAACATGCATCGTTTGATGGGCATTAATTCATGCTTGTTGAGCTCCTGGAGCACCCCATCCTTTGGGTCATCATTTACAAAGATCAGATGAAGTCCAGCTCTTCTTGTTCAGATGCCAGGCCTGAGGTCTGAGGGTGGGTGGGCAGCTGGGGTAGGAGGAGTTCTCTTTCTGAGATCTGACATGGGCAGAACCAAGATTAGAAGCCAAGTTTTCTGACTTAAAGTTTCTGCAGCCTCCACTCCAGGGTGTTGGCAGTGCTGCGTGGTTTAGTCTTTCCTGACCTTCTTTCCCTCCCACCCACCCCCACCTCCCTCAGCTCTTCAACCTGCACCTGCCTCCTCATTTCTTACAATGAGCACCCCATGCCTCCTATTTCCCAGCAGGAAAAGATGCAAGCCTTCTCCAGTGCCCAACTTTCTGGGTGGGGGGTTGCGGGGAGGATGGGGATGGGGGTGGGGTGGGGGGGGTGGGAGGAGCTGGATGTCAGAGGGAGCAAGGGATTGGAAGAGAAGTGAGCAGCAAGGCACACAGAGTTGGAGCCAGGTCTCTGGGCAGTAATAAATACCTGGCCAAGGAATTTAGACTTTAATCCTAAAGCAACTGGGAGCCATAAAGTGTTTCCAGAAGGGGAGAAACTCAAGGTACTTTTGATAAAAGACATGGACATGTTCGATAGGTTCTCTGGGGCAAGGCTTTTCTCACAAATCTTGGAGACAAAAGTCTTGGGAAGGACTTCTGATCAAAACAAATAACAATTAATGTTTTCTATTTACTGAGTATAGGTCACATCAGGCACATTTAGGTATTCATTTGACAAATGGTTATGAGCTGTCAATCCTGTTCCATACATGGGCCTGGGTATTTGAGACAGGACAGTGAATGAAACAGAAAAATGGCCCTGCCCTTATGAAGCTTATATTCTGGTGGGAGGAGACAGTTAGTAAGCAAGAAATATAACAGACAAGTAAATTGCAGAGTTCGTCAGATGATGGTTAAGGCTACTGGTGTCAGGGAGCGTTTAACAGGAGGATTCCTGCATGCTGTTTTCTATTTCTCATAAATCCTCTGTTCCTTATAAGTTCCTATTCTGGGAATGAGTAGAGCTGCATGTAGCTCTAAGGACTGATCTCATGAGAAATGGTATCTGCTTGGATTCCTTTCAGTAACTCCCTTTAGTGACTCTTCTCTGCATCAGCGACCTTGTATGTGTTAGACTATCCGTGTTGTGACTATTGATAAAATTTCATCCTGTGTAATAGCTGAGTAATCATCTACTAAAGATACATAAGCCTGCATTTCTGCTAATAAAATACCCTTGCTCCATCAGAGCTTGGGTCCCCGTGTCTTTCTTTCTTTCTTTCTCTCTCTCTCTCCCTCCAGCTCTCTTTCACTTTCTTATTGTCGACTCCGGACCACCAGGTTCCGGTCCATTAAAGGACTCCAACATACTGGGAACTCAAAATGGATTAAAGGCCTAAATGTAAGACTGGACACTATAAAGCTTTTAGAGGAAAGCATAGGAAAAACACTCTTTGATGTAAATGACAGCAAGATCTTTATTGACCCACCTCCTAAAGGAATGAAAATAAAAACAAAAATAAACAAATGGGGCCTAATTAAACTTAAAAAGTTTGCATAGCAAAGGAAACTGTAAATAAGCCAAAAGGACAACCTTCAGAATGGGAGAAAATATTTGCAAGTGAAGCAATGGACAAAGGATTAATCTCCAAAATATACAAAGAGCTCATGCAACTCAATAAAAAAAAAAAAATGAACAACCCAATGAAAAAATGGGCAGAACACCTAAATAGACATTTCTCCAAAGAAGACACACAGATGGTCAAGAGGCACTTGAAAAGATGTTCAACATCATTAATTATTAGAGAAATGCAAATCAAAACTGCCACCAGGTATCACCTCCCACCATTCAGAATGACCATCACCAAAAAATCTACAAATAAATGCTAGAGAAAAGGGAATCCTTTCGCACTGTTGGTAGGAATATAAATAGGTATGGAGGGTCCTTAAACAAGTAAACATAGAACAACCATATGACCCAGCAATCCCACTATTGGGCATATACCCTGGGAAAACCATATTTCAAAAACACACGTCAGGCCCTTTCCAACAATTTCTAAACCCAGCTAGGGCGGAACCCAGGGGAACACTGGTCAGGAGGGATACTCACCCGGCCCCAGGTGGGATAGTAAGAATTATAGTCAGAGTAGGCGTAGGGAGCCGTGATAATTAAATCTACGATGAAGAGTGTAAGTCCAACCATGGAGAAGATTGCACTGACGATGTTGAAGCCCACGCTGCTATTCAGCTGAAAAAGACACAAAAGGTCAGAGTGGGAGAGGAAAACAATTGTAACTGAGATGAGCAGCAGCTCAACAAGTATTTCTTAACAGGATTTCCCAGAATCAGTTCTGCAGCAAACAAGGCAGTGTTTTGTGCAGAAAGGAGTGTGGCTGGGGTTTCCCTGGTGGCTCAGTGGTAAAAGAATTCACCTGCCAATGCAGGAGATATGGGTTCCATCCCGGGTCTGGGAAGATCCCACATGCCGCAGAGCAACGAAGCCCATGCACCACAGCTGCTGAAGCCTGTGAGCCTAGAGCCCCCGGCTCTGCAACAAGAGAAGCCGGTGCAGTGAGAAGCCCTCACGCTGCAACTGGAGCGTAGCCCTCACTCACTGCAACTAGGGAAAAAGCCCTTGTGAGATAACAAAGACCCGGGGAAACCGAAAGTAAATAAATATTTAAAATTTTTTTAATTTAATTTTTTAAACAGAAAGTTTGGGGGCTAAATTAACTTTGAAACAAAGTTAAGTTAAACAAAGTTAAACAGGTCTTTGCTGCAGGACTTATAAGAGCCTTTAACAAGGATTATGGATCTTCAGTGGGGGTTGTGTGGGCTAATAAATAGAAATCTCTCCAAGTTTACCTACCCATCTTCACAGAGTATGTCATCGGACAAGTGTCCCCAAGAATAAGCTTTGGGCAACACTCCATCCTTTTCTCCCATAGGAGATGGGCAGGAGGATCAACCTCTGATGTCTTGGAATGTGACAGGCTCCGGTGGCCCATGATTCTGGACCACATGCAGAAAGTTGTTTAGTCGCCTCAGTCATGTCTGACTCTTTGTGACTCCATGGATTGTAGCCCACCAGGCTCCTCTGTCCATGGGAATTCCCAGGCAAGAATACTGGAGTGAGTTGCCATTTCCTTCTCCAGGGGATCTTTCTGACCCAGGAATCGAACCCATGTCTTCTGCTTTGATAGGCAAATTCTTTCCTGCTGAGCCACTTAGGGAAGCCCAGGTGTAAATAGACTTGCCCATAATTTTGAGCTTTCCTTTGGAGATTTTCAAATAGATTTCCTCTGGTGTAGGGACCTGGCTATCTTGAAGCCTCTTAGGCTAGATAACCTGCTTGTGAGAGGAACCAGGGTACTTTCTGGGCATACTGCTAGGGGACCATGAAGCCTTGTCCATGCTGATTTACAGAGCTCCTTTGGCTGGATTCCTAAGAGGGGCAGGTGCCTGAGTCTCCTTGGCTGTCCTGAAGAAATGGGGGCCTGATCTGTGTGCTGCTCAGCTGTTGGGGAGCCCTGGGCCCCTGGGAACTTTGTGCCTCCTCCTAGAAGAGCATCCTTGGGAAGCTATTCTTTCTCTCCACTCTCTGATGCCCTAACTAATGTGGCTATGTTGCCCTTCCCTCCCCTAAGTCCTCTAGACCTTTTCCTTTTTGGAACTCTGGCCAGGTTCATGTGGCCCTGTGATTATCTGTGAGCAAGTGTCAGAAGAATTGATGCTTTTGAACTGTGGGGCTGAAGAAGACTCTTGAGAGTCCCTTGGACAGCAAGGAGATCAAACGTGTCAATCCTAAAGAAAATCAACACTTAATATTCATTGGAAAGACTGATACTGAAGCTGAAACTCCAATACTTTGGTCAAAGAGCTGACTCATTGGAAAAGACCCTGATGCTGGGAAAGATTGAGGGCAGGAAGAGAAGGGGGCAACAGAGGATGAGATGGCTGGATGGCATCATCAACTCAACAGACATGAGTCTGAGCAAACTCAGGGAGATGGTGAAGGACAGGGAAGCCTGGCGTGCTGCAGACCATGGGGGTCACAAAGAGCCAGACATGATTGAATGGCTGAACAACAATGTGTCAGAGTCCCATGTCTGGTTGTGAGCAGGTGCGTGGATGAGGGAGGGATTAATCTTTTCCCCCTGGTGTGTCTTTCCTACAGGTCCCCAGCTGGGAGAGACAGTCGCAGGATGTGACTTACCAGACAAGAAGATTGTGACTGCTTTTCTGCCAACACCGAGAGGGATCCTGAAATGATAAACTGGCACGGAGGAGAGCTGGTTTAGAAAGAGGTCAGGGGTTAGGGCCCCGTCTTCAGGCTCCCATGATCCTGTTTACACACATATTCTCTCACATACACTATGTTCCTCTGCTGAGGCCCCAGCTCAACATGAGGGGAAAGAATGAATGAATGGATGATTGAGGGCCTGTCTTGCACCACATCACAGAGCAGTGAAGTGGGATCCAGCAGACTGGTTGTAAATTCTGGCTTGAATCTCATGTGATCTTGGGTAAATTATTCATTTCTGAAATATTTATTGCCTCGTTTGAAAAAGAGGAAAATGACATGTCTTCTTAAGTGTCACTGTCACTAGAAAGTTTATGCCCCTTATCTGGCATTTGTGTATCTTGCACATAGTAGATCTATACAGAGTAAATGTTGTTTATTTCTTTTTCTTTTACTTTTCCACATGCATATCTTGTTGGTTTCCCACCCACATCTCAGAATTCAGCTGGGCACAGGCGCTCAGGATGGGGAGAAGGAAAGGCTATAATGCTTTGAGATGTTTTAACCCAACCTTAGTCCTTACCTGTCTGCACACCTAGGTGAGTACCTTTTAGTGACTCAGAAAAGTGTCACATGTCTACAAAACTGAACAGCCAATATGAAAATTGCAAGGTAGATTGAGTGCATTTATCCCAGCACTGGTATTCTGTAGGCACAGCAGCTGCTGAGATTACCTACCATCATTTGCCCAATATGGCAGCAACAGTGGTCTGAAAGGGCATCAGCCACTGTTTAGGAAAGGCTTTGCTGAGCACTACATGAAGTGTTTCTTATAACTTTACCTTATTTAACTGCATCATGTCCCATCGGGCACTATTAATATTCCCATTTGATAGATGGTAGACTGAGGTTTAGAGATTTATTTATTTACATCCTGCTCTTTATTTTTTGCCACACTGTGCAGCATGCAGGATCTTAGTTCCTCGACCGTGGATTGAACCCGCTGCACCCCTGAAGTGGAAGCAAGGATTCTTAACCACTGGACTGCCAGGGAAGTCCTGTGGCTTAGAGATTTAAAATAATGCATCCAAGACCACCCAGAAAGTAGCAGAGTTGAGAGTCAGATTCAAGGAGTTGACTCCAGATCCCATGGTATTAACCCCCACTCTCTACCTGCTCCCAGTCAGGGAGGATGCATGTGCCTAGGAGTGTAAATGGTGATTTACAATGAAGACTGACTCGAGTGGTTTATGCTTTCTAAGGGGAATTTCATATTTCCTAGAAGTGTAAAAACAAATTTCAGTTGTACAGCCTTCTGTTTATAGAGAACTGATGAAGAAGATAGGGAACAAAAGGCTCAATTTCTGATTTTCCTGCTGGCCCTTTTGAGATGCCAAGGGAGATGGGCCTTTGTTTTAGAAGAGGGCATTAGTGAGCTTTAAGAAATAGAAAGACAGTCCTGGAGTCAAGAAGGCAGCTAAGAACAAAACTGCAGAAAGACGGAGAAGGGCTGAAGGTCACTGAGCATCCTGGCGGAAGAGGAGATAGCCAGTGAGGCATTTGAAATGTCAGGGCGGCCACTGGGCACTTAATACTCAGTGGAGGCTAACACTCAATAGCAGGGTGATCTTTGTCTGGCTTGTTAGCCCTTTCTGCTGCCCCGAACTCCATTAAAGTTAGTGATACAGAACATGTGCCCTGTGAGTGCTTGGGGGCAGGAAGAGGGGTTGGTTCCAAGTTAGGTCTGTGTAGAGCAGAGAGAAGACCAGAATCTCAGGAGAGGAGAGAAGGGAGCTAGAGAAAGAGAGAGGGAGCAGTGACCCAAAGAAAGACATTCCCTAGAGCATAAACCCTGCCATTTTGCAGATATTGTGTGGGAATGAGGGTGGGGGGCTAACTCTAGGCTGTTTCATTTTATTTATTTATTTATTGTGAAATTTATTACAGTAGTCCTTAAATTTTTGAAGCCTGTTCCCTTTAATTTCATTTATTTATTCATTTTATATTTGACTGTACTGGGTCTTCATTGCTGTGCTAGCCTTTCTCTAGTTGCAAAGAGTGGGGATTACTCTCTAGTTGGGGTGCACAGGCTTCTCATTGCAGTAGCTTCTCTTGTTGCAGAGCATGGGCTCTAGGGCTCGTGAGCTTTAGTCGTTGTGGTTCCCCGGCTCTAGAGCACAGGCTCAATAACTGCATGGGCTCAGCAGCTCTGAGGCTTGTAGGATCTTCCTGGCTTATTTCCTGCATTGACAGGCAGATTTTTTATCCCTGAGTCACCAGGGAAGCCCCAGGCTATTTTACTTAAATCTCACGGGATAAGGTGAATTTGGCTGACATCCAGGTTACTCTGGAATTTTGTTGTTTGTTAGAAAAGTTGCATTTGAGTCATAGACAGGTGTGTGGGTTGAGGGACAGACTGTATAACAGCAGGGAGTAAAAGGAGACTGGTGGGTGGAGGGGGAAGGAGTGTGTATGTACACACGTGTGTGCGTGACTGCGTGCGTGCGTGCGTGCGTGCGTGTGTGTGTGTGTGTGTGTGTGTGTGTGTAGGAGGAGGACACTAGGGAGAATGCAAAACAATCTTAAAGACAATGCCTTGGAGAAGAGAAAGGACTTGTACTCCTTAACCTTCTCAGTTCAGTTCAGTCGCTCATTTGTGTCCGACTCTTTGCGACCCCATGGACTGCAGCATGCCAGGCTTCCCTGTCCATCATCAACTCCCGGAGTTTACCCAAACTCATGTCCATTGAGTCAGTGATGCCATCCAACCATCTCATCCTCTGTCATCCCCTTCTCCTCCTGCCTTCAATCTTTCCCAGCATCAGGGTCTTTTCAAATGAGTTAGTTTTTCGCATCAGGTAGCCAAAGGATTGGAGTTTCAGCTTCAGCATCCAATGAGTATTCAGGACTGATTTCCTTTAGGATGGACTGGTTGGATTTCCTTGCAGTCCAAGGGACTTTCAAGAGTCTTCTCCAACACCACAGTTCAAAAGCATCAATTTGTCAGCACTCAGCTTTCTTTATAGTCCAACTTACATCCATACATGATGACTGGAAAAACCAAAGCTTTGACTAGATGGACCTTTGTTGGCAAAGTAATGTCTCTGCTTTTTAATATGCTGTCTAGGTTGGTCATAACTTTTCTTCCAAGGAGCAAGCGTCTTTTAATTTCATGGCCACAGTCACCATCTGCAGTGATTTTGGAGCCCAAGAAAATAAAGTCTGTCACTGTTTCCACTCTTTTCCCATCTATTTGCCATAAGTGATGGGACCAGATGCCATGATCTTTGTTTTTTGAATGTTGAGTTTTAAGCCAGGTTCTTCACTCTCCTCTTTCATTTTCATCAAGAGGTTCTTTAGTTCTTCTTCGCTTTCTGCCATCAGGGTGGTGTCATCTGTATACCTGAGGTTATTGATATTTCTTCTGGCAATCATGATTCCAGCTTGTGCCTCATCCAGCCCAGTGTTCCTCATGATGTACTCTGCATATAAGTTAAATAACCTTCTAGGGAGTCACAAATCATTCTGAGAATCTGATGAAAGCTATGGACTTTGACAGAAAACACCCCCTAAGTATTGTACTAGAATGGGGACTCAGAAGCCCTTCCGTGGACTCTAAGCTGAGTCCACATTTTTTTAGTGGCTTATTGACCCTTGAGCATGGGTGGAAATGCTTTTCTCCTGGAGTTCAGGCTGTGGGTCAACATCGAACACTTGAGGGCTGTTCCCAATGTATTTTTTTAAACATGGGTGCTTTTGTGGGAATTAGAAAACAGTAGTTCCTCTGGGTTGATAAACTAGAAAAATGTTCCCTGTCCTCTGGGGTGGGTGGATTAGGAAAGTGGCCTTTCTGAGTGAATGCTGTCTTGCATTGTCTTATAACCCTTGGTGTTATGAATGAATTATGACCCCTCAGAATATATCTTCTGAAGCCCTAACCTATAGTACCTCTGAATATGACTCTCTTTGGAGACAGCGGCTTTAAATAGATGATTAAGGGGGACTTTCATGGTGGTCCAGTGGTTAGGAATCTGCCTTGCAACGCAAGGGATGTGGTTTCGATATGTGGTCAGGGAACTAAGATCCCACCTGCCACAGGGCAACTAAGCCCATGCACACAACTACTGAGCCTGGGTACTGCAACTAAGTTGCAGCACAGTCAAATAAACAAATAAATAATTTAAAAAATCAACCAAACAACAACCATAAAATTTGACTTAAAAAAGAGCCGACTAAAGTTAAAGGGGATCATCAGGGTTGGACTTGGACCTAGACCAATATGACTTAGGTTCTTATGAAACAAGGAGATTAGTGAGAGTGTTAATGGCCTTGGTAGGGAGGCCAGAGGTCCCCAAGAAGCAGGAGGAAATAAAATTACAAGTGGCAGACATTTCTTTTCTTTTCACTTCTAATCCTGTGTTGTCATGGTGACACTTGCTTCTGTCTGAACTTAACTTTCTCTCAAACCTGGAGCTAACCAATGTGTTTTTCTCATGGAAATCTCTTCCTCAAGCTATGTTAATGAACTATGTATTTGCTTGGAAATCTGCCTTTCTTCAAGATTCATGTCAATTGTTTTATGGCCGGGGATGACTCACCTTGTGCTATCTCAGTATACATGTTGTGGGTGAGGGGCTTGGTGCAACTCTCTCAGTTTTGAGGTATTCCCTTTCTCTAATTAGTAGCTTGCTAATAGGTATATAATTCCTTGCTAAAAACTAACAAGGGGGCGCTCTTTCTGTCTCATTCTGATGTCTATATCAGAAGCTTTCTCTATCTCTTTTATACTTTAGTAAAACTTTGTTACACAAAAAGCTCTGAGCAATCAAGCCTTGTCACTCGCCCCAGATCAAATTCCTCTTCTTCGGAGGCCAAAAATCCCAGCATTGTTCACAGCTCAGCTTGTAGCAGCAACCTTTCATTAGAGTATACACACACACAGACACACACATTTTCATTAGGGTATACACACACACACACACGTTTTCATTAGGGTATACACACACACACACACACACGTTTTCATTAGGGTATACACACACACATGTTTTCATTAGGGTATACACACACACACATTTTCATTAGGGTATACACACACACACATACACATTTTCATTAGAGTATACACACACACACACACGTTTTCATTAGGGTATACACACACACATGTTTTCATTAGGGTATACACACACACACATTTTCATTAGGGTATACACACACACACATACACATTTTCATTAGAGTATACACACACACACACACACGTTTTCATTAGGGTATACACACACACACATTTTCATTAGGGTATACACACACACACACACACATGTTTTCATTAGGGTATACACACACACACATTTTCATTAGGGTATACACACACACACACACACACACATTTTCATTAGGGTATACACACACACACATTTTCATTAGGGTATACACACACACATTTTCATTAAGGTATACACACATGCACACATACATCTTCATTAGGGTATACACACGCACCCCCACACACACAACCATGCAAAGACTCAGGGGAAGAGACAGTTGTTTGCTAGCCAAGGTGAGAGGCCTAAGAAGAAACCAAACCTGCTGGCACTTTGATCTCAGATCTCTGCCCTCTAAAACTGTGAGATACAACATTTCTGTGGTGTAGGTCACCCAGTCAGTGGTACTCGTCAGGGCAGCCCAAGCAAAGTAGTTTGCTTGGTGAACAAGACCTGAGCTGGGTTTCCATCCAGTCTGCCCCTTTGGCTGGGAAACTGCAGGGCACAAGTTGACAAGGTGGCCCAGAGTGTGCTGGCACTTTCTGAGAACTTGGTTGCGAGGTGACTCGTATTACTCACCCAGATGCCTCCCCAGAAGGGAAAGCCTCCGTAGAATGAGACAGCAGTGTAGTTCTCTATGACAGTCGCCATGACGGAACCGAGGCCAAGGTGAATCAGGCCAATCAGGATCTGGATGGCCTGTCAGGAGAGCCACAAATGGAAGTCTTTGTTTCTGAGTCTGGATTCTGCCCCCTTTTTATTTTAATAAATGGTTTGTTTCCCTGGTCCAAAACATAATATGGAAAAATATAAAATTGAAATAAAAACTGCCCACCATTCCCCCTCACTCAGAGAAAACAACGGTTTACATTTTGTTGGATAAAGTTCCATCATTCTTTTCAGATATATACATGGATAATTCACAGTGTCTCTATAGACTGAACATTTCATCACAAACATGTCCCTGTGAAATTAAATATCCTTCAAACTTACATTTTTTTGAGGGCTGCCCAGATTCTGTCGTGTGGATATTCCATGGAATCATCGGAGCAGAGAGGTTGTATGGGTTAGACTGTTTATTTTTTTCATATTATAAATAACACTGTGATGAACATGTTTGTAGATAAACATTCGTGCTCATCACTTATGTCTTCAGGATATTGTTATGGATTGAATTGTGTCTGCCTCTGCCCCATCAAATTCGTGTGCTGACATTCTGATCCCCAGCACCTCAGATTATAGCTTTGTTTGGAAATACTGCCACTGCAGATAAAACTATGTAAGGTGTGCTGGAGTAGGCTGAACCCCTAATCCTATATGTGCCTGTGTGCTTAGTCGTGTCTGACTCTTTACGACCCCATAGACTGTAGCCCACCAGGCTCCTCTGTCCATGGTATTTTCCAGGCAAGAATACTGGATAGGTTTACATTTACTTCTCCAGGGGATCTTCCTGATCCATGGCTCAAAATTGCATCTCCTGCATTTTCTGCATTGGCAGGCAGATTCTTTACCACAGCATCACCTAGGAAACCCTTAATCTTATATGACTGCTGTCCTTTTTAAATTTTTTGGCCACGCCACGTGACGTGCAGGATCTTAGTTCCTTGGCTATCAAACCCATACCCCTTGCAGTGGAAGTGCTGAGTACTAACCGCTGGACCACCAGGGAAGTCCCTGACTGCTGCCCTTTGAAAGAGAACGCCACATGGAGAGACATTCATGAACACAGGAAAACGCCATGGCTGTCAGGATTGAAGTTATGCTGCCGCAAACCAAGGAACTATTACTAGGAGAGAGGCCTGGAACAGACCCTTCCCTAGTGGTTCCTCCTCTGAAGGACTTATCCTTCAGAGAAAGCATGGCCCTGTGGACAGTTTGATTGTGTTTGGCCTCCAGAACTGTGAGAATAAAATTCTGTTGCTTGAAGCCACCAGGTTTATGGCACTTTGTGATGGCAGCCCTTGGAAACTCATGCAGGTATGTTCTCACACAAATACTGTACATACTAATGGTATATAGATGACAAACATGGCAGCAGATATGAATATATTATTTCCTTAAATTTTCACAATAACAAATTATATGCAATGTCTGTCTCTGTTTTTTTTCCCATTAATGTCACATCTTGGGGTTATGTTCACATTGTTGCACAAAAAGCTTACTTGTTCTTTTTAAAGCTTCACTACATTTCATTCTTTGGAGGTACAATACATGGCTTTAACCAGGATTATGTTGATGGGTATTTTGGTTGTTTCCATTCTTTTGTGATTACCAGTTGTGCAGCCATGGGTAAGCTGATACATGTCACATTTCTTGCATGTGCAGGTATATCTGGAGGACGGTCTCAGAAATGGAATGATTGGGTATTTTGTAAATGTGGCAGATACAAATTGGCCTACAGATGATATTTAATGACATCCCATGGACAGTGAATGGGGGTAGGGCTAGGATTTGAGCTCCAGACAGTCTGGATCAGAATCCAGACACTGCAGTGAAATGGGCCTCTCCTTGGATTACCCAGGACAACCTCTTAGGGAGAAAGTTGTTGGGCTGTCTTCGTTTGTTAGTTCTCTACTGTGCTTTTTTTTCTTCTTGGGCAGATATTCCATTCAAGCTCTTTTAGATTTCACCTCATGGTCTGCTGAACCCACTTTCTTCCAGAAGCCACATGGATCAACACAGGGGTCAGCTTACTGCTTTTTTCCCCCATTGCTTTTCTTTCTCTTTCCTAAAAGGCCTGAGTCAAAAAATACAAGGTCCTGAACAGAGGCCCTAGTGATGCTGCCCAGCTGAGATTTCTCATAGATCTGAGTTTGGTGAGGCCAGGTCAGCTCCAACCCCACCTACTGGATTTGGAGTGTCTGTGTTTCCAGAACTTCCCCCTCCTCCAGCTTCAGCCATGCGACACCCCCCACCCGCCCCTGCAGAGTGAAGTTTCACTTACCCCTAAGGTTTTGCCTTCTTTCAGGGTTCTCTCTGTGGGTTGCTGACTCACAGATGACCACGAACCAGGTGGGTTCCCTTGAATTACATGGACTTGGGACTGGCAGTTTGCATATAGGGGCACCTGAGACATGCCCCCAGGGAACACCGTATACCCATTTGGGGGTGTCACCACAAACACAGAGTTGGCCGTGGGACCTGCTGAAGTCGTTGGATTCATGCTGCTGAAAAACAAGTGCAATAAAATAAATAACAAGGACCTACTGTATAGCACAGGGAACTATACTCAATGCCTTGTAATAGCCTATAATGAAAAAGAATCTGGAAAAGAATATATATATATGAAAAAGAATATATATATATATGAAAAAGAATATATATATGAAAAAGAATACACACACACACACACACACACACACACATACACACACACAGAGGTTACTTGTGAATTCTGGTCTGGTTTAAAATTTTCTCTTTTTTTCTACTCTTTTTTGGAGCAGACCTCCAAAAGCTGGTACAATAAACCCTGCCACATGCTCTACCCCACACCCAGGTTCATTCAAATCTCATTTGGCAGCACACCTTATCACCGCCCCTCAGTTATCCATAGAAACTATTAGATCAAGGGTACTCACTTCGCTCTGCCAGCGGCAAAGTCTCTCTCACTTCTGTCTGTCTATTCCCAGTTATTTGCTGTAGGTGGCTTCTTTTTCCATAGGGGGTGGACACACTGGGTTGGGTTTGGGGATGTGTTTAAAAAGATCCAAAGTCCACTCTGCTTTCCTCCCAGATACAGACTGGGTTAACCAGTTATGCAGAGCTCAGCTCCCACACCCATATTTACTTCCTGATTTGGTCAAAAAGCCACCTAATTGCAATTCAGCTGGGAAAGTATTTACTGGAGAAGGAAGAGTTGTGCGTGGTGCCCTGGGAGACACAGGAAAGAGATGGGTGTACAGTGGTCATGTCTCCGCTGTAACGCAAGACAGAGCAATGTAAACCCAGCACAGAAACAAGAGACTCTGGCCAGAGAATGAAGGAGAAACTGATTCACTAGATTTGAAGAGATTAGGAAAGACGTCAACAACAAGTGGAATTTGAAATCAATAAACTGCATGAGAAAAAGGGAGCCAGAGCCTGTAAAATAAGAATTGCAATGAACTTAAGTCATAAACTCTACATCAGAGTCTGTAGAAAAGCAGAAAACGCCCGAGTGCGCAGGCATATTGGTGCATCCGTGATGAATGTCATGTGAATTACACAGGCAAAGTGTACAAAAACTGCTCTACTTTGAGGATTGTGATGGAATAGTCCATGACACACTCACCTTTGTACTCCTACTGACATGTAATAGGCACTAAGAAAATGCTTGCTGAGTGAACAGATGAAACTGATAAGATGGCTGGAATTTGGTAAAATGGTCAATGTAAGAACATTATCACAGGCAGAGAAAATGGAGGAGGGCAAAAGCATGAAGAGAGAAGTGTAGGACATATTTTGGGTATGGCAAGGTTTATATATTTAAAGTTAT